>NC_084989.1:7123723-7723723 GCF_963691925.1 Scomber scombrus
GTAACATAAGAAAGAAGCATTGATTATTTTTAGATATAGGCCTGTTGTTGGCCAAAAGAGTCATTGCAATAGCTTGGAAAGAGGTGCATAGACCAAGGATAGGTAAATGGCTTTCTGAATTAACAGCAACTCTGCCCTTAGAAAAGATCACGTATGCCATCGAGGTTAGGAAACCTATTTTTGATAACATCTGGGGCCCCTTTAGAAATTTTCTTTCGAATAAAGACTTGTCTGGTTTGGTGGAAACACCTGGGGATGACCCATAAGTAGGCCTCTGCAGCTCATTTGGGTAAAATGTTTATTGTCTGGTGTTGACTGACCACTTTCTAATTTATGTGCAGTGCAAACTTGTGAATATGACCAGTGTATGGTTGGTTTTGTATTTATTCTCCCCCATCTGTATTCTTATTTCTATTATTTATTATTTTATTATTTATTTTTATTTACTTATGTAGTATTTGTATTATTATTTTATTGTGTATTTAAGTTCCCTTCTTTCGTTAGTGATTTATATTTATTATTTGTGTTGTTTTGTTGTTATGTCTTGGTCGTGAATTGAAGACATGGGTTCTACGTGGTTTGGGGCAGATGTTTGGAGTCCCAGAAGTTATATGTGTGTTATTATGTCTGAAAATAAATAAAGATATTGTTGGGGGGAAAAAAAGTTACCCATCACATATACAGAGGAGTAGAAACCTTTCACTGTACAATTAAGACTTCAAATTAAATCATGTATCTACAAACAAGCCTGTAACAACACACATGCATTAGCATTGTGAATACCAACAAATCAGACTAGGCTGCCTATAAGGGATCCAGTCCTCGTCAACATCCCTCACAATACAGTGAATAATACAAACTACTTCAGGTGCATTATCGCCATCCTCTGGACTGAAGTACGGCCAACCCTGATGTGCAGGTAGCTCAGGAAAAAAACAAGATGGATTGCAATCAGATATATGTTATGGCCAACAGAAATATGTGGAGAGTGTAAATGTGTACAACGGCAGTAATTTGTAATGACCAATGTAAACAGGGCCTGAGATATCCTGAATTTTAGGCCCAAGTATGGGTAAAGCTCCAAAAACTCTTTCAAACATTGTAAAACTCACTCCAAAGCCACAGAAGGCATTATAACTGTCTTCAATAGTTGTGAAAGGCTCCTCATGGTGAGTGTACTATTGGTGAAGTGCCCCTTTAAAGCCCCTGTGTGTAGGATTTGAATATTTCTGACTGTGGTGCCTCCTAGTGGTAGTATGAAAAAATAAACTGTAGGCAAAAGCAAAACCACACTTCCCCCATGGATGCAACACAGGGACACTGACATCAATTTACATCCATTTTTAAAAACAATCAAAAACTACAACCGTTACAACAATTTGCGAAGATGTTATAATAACAGTACATTTCTACAACACAGGGGTTTTAAAACAGCAGAAACAGTGCTGCAACACATGAAGATGAACTAATAATACCACTGAATAGTAGCTTTAAAGCATTTGACATACAGTACAATGTGTTTTACTCAAAGTCATAAGTCCATCTCGGCCTGTTCTCCTAAGAATAGTCAACTCTCGATTAGACTCCTGGCCGGGGTGATGAGGAAGTGTTTCATTCAAGGGCGTTTTGGTCACGGAGCGATCCATGCCGCATCCCAAGCGGCCGATTGCCTCCGAAGTTCTCCAAAACGTCCGGCTCTGTGTAATGATTTTTCCAGACAGCTGACTGGCCCGGTTCGCTCGCGTCATTCCACTGATTTCACCTGATAATACGCTTAGACACAGTGGCTGATCACATTCACCTGACCTTGCTGCACCAGCTAACTCGGGAGAAGAGAGGAAGAAAACGTTTCCGCTTATCTGTTCCATTTGCTGAAAGAGGAGAGATTCTCCAACACTTGCTCCCAGCGTGGCTCCCATCCACTGTGAACCTTTTGTTTCACTCAGGCCAGGGATAGTATCTCGGAGGTTGCTCAAATCGTGCACAATCACCCCCAAATACAATTCGCCATTATGAAATGAGTAAACGTGAAATCTCCGAAGGACGTGACACATTTATCTGCCTTGTTTGGCACAATGTAGTCACATGTTTCTTGTTTTGGAGCACTAATTGCATTTGTCATTGAAGGCTGCCTAAATCAGGCAGTTTGCCGCACCTAATGAGATGCTGATTAAAGATTCTGAAATTCACTCGCTACTGATTTGGTGTTATTTTAGCAGAAAAATTAAGATAATTTTCTGTAATGCCACTTGTTAAGGTAATTACTCCATAATTGCCTTATCAAGGTGTCACAGAGGAGTCGAGGCAAAAAAAATATCACTAACCCCTCAAGGGCACTTTGTCACTCTCCATTTAGCTTTTATTCTGTTAAACGCAGTCCCATCGCACCGGCACCATTTCCAAACATTGAATGAAGTAAAAGAGCTTTTGTGGTGTGTGTGAATATTACTTTTCCACAGGCAACGCACCTGGTGGCACAAAAACAAGACCTCCTGCATATAAATAGAAAGAAAACATGACGATGATGAAAAAAAAGCCTATCGATTGTTAAAAATGGAATACTTTATACTGAATCTATGGGACATATTTGAAGTTGAAACCATGCATGATTTAATTAATCATTCAAAAAAAAGTCAAGTTTAGAAAAAAAAAAGAAAATAGACAAAATGGTCTGTAATGTCTCCTAGAGGATGCAATATTGAAGCCCTGTGCTTCCTGTGGAGTTTGTTATTGGTTCATCGTGTACCATGTAATTTGTCTGTGATTGAAACAAACAGCAGAAATGAACAAATAGTGAGGTGTACAGGAATCTACCCCTGGCAGCAGCGGGGTCATAGTGTTTCAGCTCTGAACTAGAGACTAGCAGGTCTCGATATTGGTGCAAGCAATCGGTTCCAAATCAACTTGAATGCCGCCTCATCAGCAATCACTTCAAATACTTTTTTCCACCAGAAACATGCAGCCATGACCCTGAAATATTTTTCTAGATATGAAAAAGACCTACTACCTACAATGTCCTGATTAGAGAGGTAAGCTCAGACAATAACCTGCTGATTGTGGCCAGAGCTCCTCTCACAATAGGGTATGAACAAGACTCCTGTATTTCTTTATTACAGGATTTTTTGTATGTGTATTTCTAATAACTTTGAACAAGAATGCACAATCACTCACCCCGTAATTTTATGCTGCACATGTATATATTTAAAGTTACTATGAGGCATTATTCAGTTGTTTCATAACAGGTTTTATTGTTGGTTTTGAGCAGCATGGGTCAAATATATTTTACTAAACAGTCTTTGCACAGATTTTTTTGTGACACACAGATAAGATGAAACTAAGCAGCTGAAATGATAGTCTAGGGAGCATGGATATATGCAGGTAGTGTCCCTCTGCTGATACACACAACACATTTACATGCATCTGTCTCTCTTGACTGTTGCACAGTGCAGCACTCAGGCTATTTACAGTGACAAAATATTTTGTTCACACCTCGCAGTGAGTCATTTTATATCAGTTACTTAAACAAGATACTAAATATACCACACTCTGAGTGTTGGTTTGCTTTCTGCTTGAGCCTGAATAACCCAATCACATGTATTACAGCAGATTGAATGATTATTAAAGCCACTATGTGATGAATTTGAAAATTCCGATTTTTAGCACCCTCTTGTGGGAAAATTAAAAAAGACCCTATGGCAGATAAGAATTCTGAATAATTATCTAATCATGTCCTGAAAGATACATTAACCTAAAAGAAGTCATACAGATGAAGCCACTAGAAATTTCCCCTGTTTCCGTGATGGCTCCTTGACCGCCCCTTGATAGGTCCTTGACTGGCCGATAATGGAAGCAGGGGGGAAATGCGATGACGTGTCAATGAGGCCCCGACTGGAAACGCCCCTAAACTGCCTGAGTGAAAACCAGTTGCAATGCTTCATTTTTCCACGGGGAGGCGCAGGTATTAGTGCAGGAGACCCGAGTTAGTTTTACACACTAATATAACTTGTATTTACTTCTATTCTTCTTCATAAAGTAGTCTTAAACTATATGTTGTTGTTATTGTCACTGTATCGTCACTATGTGTCTGTGTAATGCTGCTGCTACACTATAATTTCCCAGCTTGGGATCAATAACGTATATCTATCTATCTATCTATCTATCTAATGAAGGGTGCAATATAGTTCAATCCATTAGAAGGATGCAATTGAAGCTGCTGTGCGCCGGTAAAACACAACACAGCCGATCAATTAACAAAACGCACTATGATTAAAAAGTGCAAGCTTGTTATTCTGAGTCATGCCTGTGTAGTATGCAGTAGTAGATACTAGTGTAAAAAAGACTCTAGTAAAAGCAGACGTCCTGATTCAACTCTTTACTCCAGTAAAAGTAAGACTTAGTTTAATGACTTAGAAGTCGCCAAATGACTTACTTTAACGAATTTCGTTAGTTTATATAATGCAGATTTGTAAAATATTACTTTTATGAAGGTCACAGTCACTGACAATAAACTTAGCATTTCATAATTGTGGTAGCAGCGGTGCAGCAGATGTAATGAAGTCCACGCAGCACGCTGGATGCAAACTAATATTAAGCCTTTAGCCTTTTCATTATAATGTCCATGGACATAAACTGAGTTAATTCATTAGAAGGATGCAATTGAAGATACCGTACATTTTACAGGACCTCTGACAAATCATTGTCACTGTCAAACCAAGAAATAGCCCATGTGACATACCCCGTCTAGTGATTCAAAACAGGACGCGCTATTTACTGTAATACATAGTATTTCAATGGACGGTGTAAATAATGTAAATAATGTCACGACTATTTTACTACATATTTCTTACTATTATTGTTCTTATAGTTTTTTGTTTGTTCGTTTGTTTTTTTGTATTTATTATTTATTGTTCTTTATTCTTTTCTTATTGCTGCTATTACATTCTGACACTGATACTGGGTTTCCGTTATCCGGTAATTACAAAGTCAAAAGTCAAAATGAAATGAAATGAAATGAATGACGTTGGCGCACAACGGGTTATGAATGGAGGGGGATCTCCCACTCGAGGCACCCCCCGACACGTCATTTTCTCGTAGCCAATCGTAAGCCCTGTTGAGACCGACTGGTTTACACAATCCTTCTCCTGTCGGATTACCTCCGAAATCATCATCCAGCGTGTCATTGTCAAAAGAAAGTAAAATAGATAAAACTTTGAACTCGCTTGAGAAAACACGTCTCTGTCCGTGCAGCTAACATTAACCTCAGCTCCAGTGAGTCTGTTCAATACTTTTATTTTATTGGCAATATGTTATAAAACATAATTGTTAAAATAATTTGATCATAATGAGAGCAGGCGTAATAGAGCCGTGGGAGGAAAAATTCAAAGGATTCACAGTTTGCCAGGAGACATGCACAGGTGTGGGGGGAGGGGGGCATTCGCTTTGAAAGACAATGGAACAGGCTCCCAACCATCCCCCCAAACCCATCATCACCCCGCCAAATCCGCACCCCTTCTCAGTAGGTACTGTAGTTGCAACGGCCATGAACACTCTTGCGTGATTTGTGTGGCAATGGAACCAAATAGCCCATTAAGCCCAAACAAAAAGTTAAGCAATGATAATGCTAATAAAGTGGATGGGCTTACCTGACTTACAGCATGCACTGAATAGACCGGGGTTGGCTTGCACATTTTTCAACAATTCTACAATTCACAAATTAGCAGACGCTGAACTACTCATTCTCAGTTTTAGCACTCTGGCATAATTTGTGTGAGAATATTCAAACCAGCATCAAATGAAAGGTTAATCATCCTGTAAATTCCTTGTTTTTACGTTTGTTTCTAATTTCTCACTGTCAAATATTTATTTTCATATAAATAAAGCTGCGTTGCCTTGTCTTGCCTTGCCTAAAATCAAATACAGTCGTTTACGTTTTTCCATTTCGTATAATTGATCTGAGCCTAAAATTGAAATATGAAAAGCAATTTGTCTTTCTTTTTTGTGTTAGATTCAAAACAAATAACAAAATAATCAGTCAGTAGGCTATTTAATTTTTTGATTTGAAAATGTGTTCCGATTTTTTGCAGTATGAACTCTTGCCAAATCCTGTCACGCACACTTTGTTTCTCTTTCTAGCACAAACATCCCATTCATTTTCCTTTCTTCACTGCTAAACAATAAAAACACTCTTAAAATACTCTACAGGCAAACACACTTCCTGTTAACCAAGAGAACATCATTAAACACACATTAAACTCATGGCACATAGCAGAGAACCATAGAATTATCGGTCAAGATTTGATTTCCATCATTTAACAACCTGAAGGTTGTAAAGTCAGTTTTTACTTAACAAAGTTATGAAAATGCAGCAGAGTTTTTCCGCTGAAAACATTGTCAATAAGTAACTGCTACTGCAAAGACTCGAACCCAGGTCTCCCGCACTAATGACGGACACGCTGCCCGTTACGCCACCGCTCCGGTCCCACGTTATAACGTGTCTAACTGACAATGTATGCATTCACTGAGGAAAGATTATGAAAATATAATACAACTTTCCCGCCAGAAATGTCTTTAGAACAAACATAAGATATGAAACTTTTCTAAATTCGCCCTTTTCTGTTGGCGTGGAAGATGAATACCCGCCATGTTTTCACGTTGTTATAGGCTACGTGTAGGGTGCAAATAGACACTCCGCATTTTTTATTCAAGATAGTCATGTATCTGTGTCTGCAAATTGTTTGCTCAGTCATGGTCTTCCATGAAATTTAAAATATTTTTTCTAAGTTGTGGTGCGTGCATATAAAAAGTCAGTGGGTTACGTTAGGTAGTAATTAAGTTTACTGGTTCGGATGACCAGTAAAAATTCATAGAATATTTGGGCTATTCTGTGACAGAAGCGCCATCACCTGGTCATACCCTGTATTACAATGAATAGGTGGGTTTACAGGAAAAGATAGACACGCCCAGGAGAAGGAGGGGGTTGCTGAGTCGGCTGGCAGCCGGCTGGGAGTCAGCTGCCATTCAGCTGGCTTTCAGCTTGAACGGGAACTTTCAAGGGGCTTCATCTGTATAAACCCAAACAAGACCTTTGCTTATCTACAACATAACCAGGTCTTAAAGGTCCCCTCCAGATATGTTATCAAATATTAATAAATACTCTGCTTGGAATAATGATAATTTGTGACTGATTATGGTTTTTCAACCAAAAATTACAGTTAAATCTTCCTCATTAAAACAATCCAGAACCGATGAATATGCAAATATTTGCGCAAAGCAAACAAGATGTGTACGGCTTCACTGCAAAGTCCATTCTCAGTGTCTGTGCACTTGAGGCTTCACAGTTTTTTCATCACACTTGTGTTGCACACCTGACCATGACAGGCTCCAGACAAGGTGCGATGTCACAAGTTGTGCTTGTCGGTACACACCTTAAAATCTGATTTTCAGTGAGGACAGAGAAACTTTCCACTTTCAGCAGATAAACAGCTTTCTAGTGTCAAACTCTTGAAAGCATGACTGTATGACTGTTCATACATCATTCTGCACAGTAACGCTCCAGAAGCATCCAGGTGGAGGAACTAAAAGGAAAAGTTTTGAGTGGATGCAGACTTTAAAGAGGAGCTCTAGTAGTTTAGTATTAATACAATTTTTCACCCACAATAGACATAAAAAGGTGAAAATCAATGAAGCAGAGTCCAATATACCTTGACTTTTAGTTTTAGTGTGAGTCAAGCTCTAAAAAAACCTGAATCCTACACTTCTTATAATGCAACATTATATTTTTCATCATAACCCCCATTTAATTGCGTCCCTCATCTTCAGTTTGTAGCACAGGCTTGCTGTTAAGAATTTTAAGTCTCAAACCCAAGCAAAGACATCTCTGATAACATCATCATGGATTTTTTTTTTTTTTTAAATGTTGCAAAGCTCTCACAGATGCACAGAAGACAGTTTACAACATGCTGAGAAATACTCTTTGTGATGAGTGAACTGAATTGCATGTGTAAATTTGGTGGAGTGTCTCTTTAAACACAGTGGTGAGTTAGATGAAAAGATGCTTTTATGTTTGATGATTTGTAACAGTTATCAGATCAGTAAATGCCTGTATGTGTTGATCTGGAGTGCAGTTACACAAAAACACATAGACTGAACCTTTTTTTTTTTTATTTTTCTTCAAATAAAGGAAGAAAAATAGAAAGCTGGTCAAAAAATGTACAGATGGGGACTTTAATTTTACATGATAAATACATTTTGACCTTTAAAATGGAGGCATTATCTGCTAGTAATTTATTTTCTGTACTTCTGTCGTGATAATAGTCAATAGTTAATGATCAGCAGAGGATGTGAGTCATACATGTTGGTGAGTTCAACAGTGAAAGCACTAACTCCAAACAGCTATGACCTGTTTATGTCTTGTGACGGCATCTTTTCCAACACTGGACTGTTTTGACTGACCCGTCCAACTGGTGTGGACACTAACAATAACCACAACAGAACCGCTTGTCACAGTCTCGGCCATGGCTGGATTTTTGCCCTCGGACCCGCCTAGCCTACTTTCACATGAGCAAAGCCCGTCTGTCATCATGTGTTACAGTGAATGATGCCTTATCTTATTTTTTATGTCTGGGAAGGGAAAAAAAGCCGCAATATTGGAGAAGCTCTTTTTCCTTTATCCAACTTCAAGGATTTTCTTTGTGCGACAGGACCAAACAAGGGGTGTATTTAACTTGCAGAGCCCAATCCATGCTCATTTATGCAGCCTAACCTCCGTTTCTCTCAACTATAAATAACCAAAAACGCTCCCTAATGGAGTAATTTACACACACCCTGCTAAAGCCATTGACAGCACTCTCTCCTATGGCAAATGTCTGGCATTTAGCAAATCGATGACATGAGTTATTAAGAGGAGCCGGGGCCTTGCTGCCTCTCCATTCTTCTCAATAACAAAAGAGGAAGTGCATTAAAAACTAGCATTGATGGGTTGTTGGGAGTTGCAGTCAATGAGCTCTCAAGAGTTTAAAATTAAAAGGCTCTTAGGGTGAAAATTGTTTTCTCTGGTCATCCGTCATGTCATGAAGGGTCTTTTTCATAGTGATTAATTAGAAAGTAAAAGGGTAAAGGAAGGAGGAGGGAGGAGGAGTTTGAAATCCAGTTGTTATAAAATCCTGGTGTACTTACCCTGCTCAGTTGTGAGTTAATGACACCAGCTTCGCCTTGACTAAGTGTTATTGCTGCAGTCCATAATTTCATCTTGAAAATGGGCGAGGGAGTGGATCTTCCTTATAGTAATTGAGTATTGATTTGAAAATAAACAGCAGCGAGACTCCCACCAAACTGACAGACCCATCTTTCGGATGGAATCGACAATAAATGGGCCCCTGGTTGGAGGGAAAGTTATGGATCAGGATGATACAGTCAAGCGCGCCTTTTCCCCCTGCGATCTCTCTTCCAATATATATTGGATTTTAGATAACCCATTTACGAGCCCTGTCATCTAAAACCTATAGTTTTGAGCAGGCAGATGATAAGTTAAGGGCAGGACTTTGCACAGCTCTCTGCTGCTTACACTTCTGCAGTCCCAGGGGTGTTTTTTTTCTCTTTTTTTTCTTTTCTTTAAAGCATATGTATCATACAGGAAATGTTTCAGGTATCTGATCGAAAAGCGTGATGAAACCGAGACCTGACCGAAATGAAATGAGATTCTGAGGACGGCGTTAAGCAAATGTTTGAAGTCAAACATAATGTATGCTCTCATAAATGCAAAGTACAGCTGTCTAGCCTTGGGCAAATACCTTTATCTGAGTGTGAGGGGGAGACAGTGGTAATGGTTCAACAGCTCAGTGAATCGACATAATACGAGGAGTCTAACACTTATGTCGGGGCCGGCCGTTAACCTCGGCGTAATCACCGTTGAACTATGCTCACACGCCCAACACCACCCCACCCCACCCCTCCTTTCCCTCCTCCCCGAGCCGCCTCACCCACCCACCCCGCTCGGCGCTAACGACATACAAATGCGCTATTCGTTTTCATTAGCCGCCACTTCACTTTTGATTCAGGGGAAACTGTGGAGTTGCGTTTACGGGGCGGGGGGAGTCGAGTTGAGGGTGGTGGGAGTCAACGTGGAGGAGTAACACGGTGCTCTGCCAAATGACCTCTAGGTTCCTATCAGGCTGCAGAACAGATTAACAGAGAGATACGGGGGCTCAGTTAATTTCACCGGCTGCCCTTAGAGCGCCGGAGGTGATGTCAAACCGTGGTCGCCGCCGTGCTATTGTATTGTCATTCACACCTGCCTAATGACTCCTGATTATCATTCACATGCTAACGCTTCATTTGTTATCGGTGTGACCCGCGTTATCTATATTTATCTTGCCAATTATTGATTACCTTTTTCCCGCCGCACGTCATTATTAATTTGATGTGCTGTGTCAAGCTCACTGTTAATCATATTTAAACAGATATGGGGAGATAAAAATCAATTTTCCATTATCCTTGAGGTTTCTCATATCCATCCGGGCGCCGCGGAGGGGACTTGAGAGATCGGCTATGCATGACTGAGCAGATACAGAGCCATGCAGGGTAAATAATCATCTAATTTGAGTTTAATAGGGAAAAGCGGTAGAAAGATGGAAGTGGTGTCTTCTGTTTTTTTTCTCAAGGTAAGATTACAGCATATAATATAATGTCATTTTCAGATGTTTCACTGAGCTGGTGTTATGGTATTTATTCAGGTCTTATCACTTTATGAGTGCTGCAAGGGAATCCATGTTACAGACGATCATGATGGAGATGAGTCCCTTATCACGAGCATCAATACTCACTCTAAGAGGTTTTATATTATAGCAATTACGCCTTACATTAAAGCAGTATAAAAGGAGTTCTCGCAGGTCAGAGAAAGAAACCAAACAAGTTTTTCTTTTTCTTGTAACAAAAGCAGGACAGAAAGACAAGAAGTCTAAAGAGCTATTACCCAGAGGAAGGTAATGGCGCGAAGCGAGGGAGGATACAAATAGCCGAGGAATGGCACTTCACCCAGATAATGGGGTTGAAGGATCCTGGCATGGCGAGATTCATGTACGGACAAGGCTCCTTTGATGCAGTGACATTGGAGAGCCCATAAAAGCCGTAGTATAAAATACTGAGGCGTTACTCTGAGCTAATAGGATACCCTGCTTTTTGGAGGCAGATTTAGCATAGCCTGACACAGAAGAAACAGAAACACTAATTGGATACACCTACCTGGGTTCAATAAATGAACAAAAGGGGATCCATCAGAGGGGATAGAGGTTTGGACTAGGGAAGGAGGGGGTTTAAGAACTGGGAAGAAATAGTGTGTGTTACTCTGAGCTTGCTGTACACATAAGTAGCAGAGGTACACACTTCCTTCCTTGTGTAAAACATAAAGGCAGAAAAGAAAGAGGAAAAAAGAAGGTTATCGACACTGCAATAATATTAATACAACACTGAGAATGGAAACCCACTCAACCCATAAATCATTGAAGAAAAGGTTTATTTTCATTCTTTATGTATTTTTGTGCATTAAACATATTGTACAGTCAAATGTAAAAGTATAGTATAAATCTTGTAGCAGCAGGGGTTCAGTATTTGGCATTCACTCGCAGATACTCTACAGTTCGGTTACAGTGTGGAGGTCCACAAAGAGATGGCTGTGTGCTAACAGTGTCTCCAAACCTATACTTTATTTCCTCTGCTCTGAGTCAGTGGATGTGTTGATACACTTTCCCCTCGGTTCAGTTGCTTTTCACACAGAAAGTGAGCCAAAATGCATCAGTACAAACCAAGTGGACACATTAACTCAGTGGTCGGATGTGTCTGGAGCAAGAGCAAGAATTACTCAGGAAGAAGGTCCTGAAGAAGGTCCTCTAGTTTTATACAATGTACTTTGCAATTGATGATTTCACTCATCTGCACTCCAGTACGCAAAGAACATGTGGCTACAGGAGTATACCTTCAGGTCAGGTGGTGGTCAGACCATGTTCCCGCAAACCCACAAGGGTGTGTGTACGGTTGTTTTGGTCCACACTCGAGTACGATTGCTATGTTCAGATCCACCAAAACAAATCAGACCAAGGGGGAAAAAACAAACAGACTAGGCAGTTCGGGTTTTAAAATGTCTACAGCCTTGCTAGCAGCTCTGTGAGACTGTATTTAGGTGCAGGTAAGCTAAATGTTAATTAAAGCATGGTATTATGCTCATAATGACAATGCTAACATGCTCTGTCAACTGCGTTCGTCATCTTAAGCTTGATTTATACTTCTGTGTCACGTCGGCGTAGCTATGTGTAGCCCTCTGCATCGACGCGGACCCCTACGCCGTAGCCTGGCGTGCACCTCCAAAAAATCCTAACTGCGCAAGGGCTGTGATTGGTCCGCTCAAAACGTCAGTTCCTCCGGCAGTTGCTTTTTCCGGTCTTTCTTCCTGCAACACTGCCATTTTTAAATTTGTTGTGGAGCGTGGAGTGTTTTTCAACGATGGATCAAGTCGAAGAGAGAATAGTCGAGGAGGTCAGGAAATAAACAAGATAAACAAGGATACGGATATGACTCGTCTGAAACCACACACACACACACACACACACACACACACACACACACACACGCGATGCAGAACTTCGAAAGGTCAACGACGCAGAAGCTTTAGTTTTGTGTTTTAGTATGCTAATGTTTGCTAACTTGCACTAAATAGAGAGTCAAGTACATTTCATGTATATGAAATATTTAATGATATTTTGGCTTTACAATCTGTACAGTATATAACACACTCTATTTTTAAACCCTTGACTCTTCCTCAAACTTGAGGCTCTGACTGACCAAAATTGGTATTTGGTCTTAAATCAAAATTAGAGCTAGATTTAAAAAAAAAAAAAAAAAGTTTAATTAATGTTTAAACTTGCTGCCAGCATTTCTAATAACTATCAGACTGGTTGTCAGCCTGGTTGATTTAAAACCCTACAGTATAACTGGCTTACAGCAGCAAGAGTTCACACCTAAAACAGAGCTCATCACAGCACTACGGCTACACTGTCGATTCAGGTTTTCAGTGTAGATTCCTAACGAGGGACCGGTGAGCATCTCTAGTGTAAGTAAATCTCTATCCCACACTGCTCTTCTCTGGGACAAATGATACATACATGATTTATTTCACACACAGGAGACTGAGGTTTGATTCTCCCCGTCTGCATCCAGCCAGACACTATTTAGCGTTGCTGTCAGAAAAGCTCTTTAGACGGACTAATCTTTGGCCCGCTGACAGCTGTGTCCTCTTCCAAAATGAACACAAATTCCCTCACACCAGCTTCTCCTCCGGCTCAGATCAATATGGCTCTGATAAGCCAGGACACCTTCCAGGAGCTGCAGGGCATGAGGAAGGGCTCTGACATATCATGATTTGGGCTTTAATTACTTGGCACATGCAGCTGACTTGAATGCATGTATAAGTGTGTGTGTGTGTGTGTGTGTGTGTGTGTGTGTGTGTGTGTGTGTGTGTGTGTGTGTGTGTGTGTGTGCGCATACAAGGATGTGTGCCTGCAAGGCAATTATGAATATGATCAATTAGTTCAGTTTGAATGAAGGGAGGTGATTTTATAATATTAATAACTTTGTTACAATGTGCTGTACACACATAAAAGTGATGAGAATCATGGGTAAAAACAAATTGTCAGTTAACAAATAAGTGTTACAGGGGCAATTTCAAATATGAATGTGAAAACAAGAAAATGAATAACACTAAAAGACAAAAAGTAAATAAATTGGTAAAAAAACAGGGGGAAAAGCATCAGAATCAAGAATTAAAAGCAGCTTTAGACAAGTGTGTAATGAGGAGTGATTTAAAATGTGGCACTGATTCAGCGCCCCCGATTTCCTCAGGCAGGGCATTCGGTAGTCTCGGCGTTCTGAACAACAAATGCACAGACATCTTTTATTTTTGGCTGTGAATTTGGAACAAATCTCAGGCAGTGTTCATTCATATCACAAACTATCCCATCTTTTTCAGCAGCATTTCTACTCAAACTAATGTGTTGAGTCATGGTATTGATGTGGGTGATCACAAACCAACTTTTGAACTTAAACTTAAACCATAAATTTAATTTCACATCTAATAACTTTATAACAAAACATCTCAACATATGAACTCTTTTCTCCGTGTGTATCTCACTGACAGTCGAGTCTCTCCGCATGTCAAAATGCATGGACTCGATTGGCTGATTAGCATCACGTGAGAAGATTTGTTATGCACAGTGGTCTGTGAACTTTCCAAGGGCAGCTCCACTTTTACCGTAACAGTTAAAATAGAAATGCTTGGACAAAATGTAACAATCCTGATCAGTTACAGGTCCGGGTCCAGATAGGAGTGCGTCTGGGTCCGGATCTGGAACGTAGTCTGCCCATGCATGAGTGGCCTCTAATTTAGAAAATGGTTTTGCTGTTCCAAGCAGTAGCCCTTGGAGTCCACCTTCATTATTTGTCCCCAAGTCTGATGAGACCTTGCGGTTTTGCAATAAGTATTGTAAGCTGAACAGCATCACCAATCTAGATTCATTTCCACTTCCACCAATGGATGACTGTTGATCATGTAGGCTCAGCCAAATTCGTCACAAAGCTCAATCTCCTCAAAGGTTATTGGCAAGTCCCGCTTACACCCCAAGCATTTGAAATATGTCCATTTATCACCCCTGACCATTTCCTACAGTACACAGTGATGCC
This sequence comes from Scomber scombrus, assembly GCF_963691925.1. NCBI lineage: Eukaryota > Metazoa > Chordata > Actinopteri > Scombriformes > Scombridae > Scomber > Scomber scombrus. The sequence continues at coordinate 7,138,448 of NC_084989.1, forward strand.
ATTCGGGTTGAGAAATGCACCATACACTTTTCAGCGGCTGATGAACACAGTGCTGCGTGGTGTGAAATATTGTGAGGTTTATCTGGACGATATAGTGGCCTATTCGTCTGTTTGCGTACCGCTTACCTCGCACTCTATTTGGCCAAATGTGAGTTTGGAAAGGCCTCTGTTACCTGCCAAGGTGCAGGCAGTTTAAGATGTCCCAGCTTCCCAAATGTGCCTTTAACTCCGCCAGTTCATGGAGCTGGGACAATCATTTGTTATGTTAAATTATCTGTTCTTTCATTATTATCTTAGTATGTTTTGATACGTTTGTCAGTTCAGGCAGATTTGAAATAATGAGTTGACTAAATTAAGATAGAAATTTTGTTTACATATTGGCATACCCAGCATGGATCACATTTAGGTTAGAATTTGATTTTCTAGTTTAATGAATTTTATTATGTTTTAATTGTTTTAATTTTAGTTATGGAGGCTTTGTGTTTCTTGTAGTATATCATACATTTTTTAAATGTAAGTCAGACTTGACCCTATTATACTGCTGTCAAAATAAACATAATTAATGATCAACCTTATTATAAAGAAAATTCCAGTTGTGAACAATTCAATTTACATAATGTAATATAGCTAAATATAGTGTTGCAATTAAATAATAATGTAAACTAACTGTGTATGATTTTTACATAAGGTCTCATTTTTTATGTAGTTTGAAAAAGTCTGTCGTCTTTGACTGTAGACTTAACATTTTTAACATAGTGGCCAAGTTACAAACTGTAGGTGTGGCATTTAGGAGGCAGGGAGGGTTTGGACTATAGATGCAGAAAAGATGCAGAAGAGCAAAAAATATTCCTTATGGGAAATCTAGGATCTAGCATTTCTAGAGCTTGACACATACTTAAGACTTAAATTAAAATCTGAGACTCTTGAACAAACTCCATGGAAAGATTTCCAAACTTAAAAAATTAAAAAAAACTTGCATAATGTAAAATGTTATTGAAGTTTGTTGCCTTTTTGAATTTTCTGCACTTTTTCAGTTTTACAGTATAAAAGGGAGGCCTGAGATGGATTCGGGTGTTGAACATTTTTACACAGCCCTTATGTTGAGACCTAGCTTTCAGCTTGCAAACTATCATGACCGCTGTCCAAGGTGCTGATCCTGAAGCAGCTGTGGGTGAGATAAAATAAGAATAGATAAACTCCAATGCCCCGAGGGAAATTCATCTTGAGCAAAAGTGCTGCACAGTGCTGCAGTCAAGTAATGCATAACAATACAATACATAGTCAAAATAACTGACAAGACAATGCAGTGGTGCACAGGTCAAAAAAGTGCTGCACGATACATGGAAAGACAATGACAATATAATACATGAACAACAAAGACAATGCAGTGATGCAACAGTTGCAAGCTGCAACCACACAGTGCATTAATGATCAATGAATACACGGCTCTCAAGACAATGCAGTGGTCCATTTGTGCAAAAAGTGCTGCACACAGCTGCTCGGACACCAAGTTGAATACATCCAACTAGAAGAAGGGATAAGATACTGCACATAACCCATGATAAAAGAAGTAAAACATAATTCTCCTTGTGAGAAAATAAATAAAATCTTAAAAATCATAAAACAGTGCTGTAGCTGTGCGAGGGTATTAACCATTGAAACAAACAAAAATAATACTTATATGCTAAGACAGATGTAAGCATTGACAGTTCTCCTACATAAGGTTAAAAAAAATCCAGCCTGTGTAATTTTAATAGTAGTATAAAGGCTTTATCTGAGCTCTTGGTGTTCATGGCTGAAAACTCACAGGATATAAACATCACACCATGTATTATATACTCAATATATGATGTTGATACAGTACAGTACATATGGTTCTTGATGTTTTTCCTGTGGTCTATGAAAGGACTTACTCGGTCCTCTCGGGCCCCAGCATACATGATACTTCTCCCACATTTAATTTATCTCCTCAGCACGCTCCAGGCCTCTGGCTAGTATGGCGGAATGGGAAATAAATGACACAGAGGGGAGTGAGCCCATCACTCTGCCAGCCCACAGGCCTTCACATAAATAGCTTTTAACATGGGGATCAATAATGTTAAGTTGTGATTAAATAGATTATTACATTCAAAATTAGCCACCCCAGGGGCCAACACATGTTTATGGAATAACTAAAGGAGTTCAGTTACGCCTTCTTAGTCTTTTAAAGGAGTGCTTACAGATGTTTTTGCAGATGTTTTGAGCATGCTAGTTATTTGAAAGGTAAACCGTACAATCTAAATCCCATTTTGTTGCGGTGGAGATCTAGGGATCAAAAAATACCCCTTAAATAAAATCCTTGTCACATTGTTCTCTTTTCTCACCTGTAGAGATGTGTTGGCATCTTAACCTGTTAAAGCCTTATCCTTTTCTATAAAACTTCTTCTTTTTCTTCTTTGAGTTGACAGGGTGTTTTTGTATTTCCCACCCTCACTTTCCTCGAGCAGATCATGTCACCTTACTTTTCAGGACTGAAATATTCATATAGCAATGATTTAAGCTAATCATGTAGTTTGTGTAAAATGACAGTGTTTCAGCAGGCTACAGCTGCATTATCTCACTGCCAGATACACACTAAATCAGTGTTAAGGTAGATGTAAGAATCAGATCAGATACTCAGTATTAAATGACCCCAAAAGACTTGATTAGTTCATCCCTAAAGGTATGATTACATCTGTTGTTAGGTAGAAACAGATTCTTTAGTTTTGTCTCATCTGGATTGCAAATCATTATATTCCAGACAAAATACCATGTACTGTTTTTAACTGATGCCTACTGCTTTATACTGGATCCAGGAAATACTGGATGTATGAACATATTTTAGCATATTGGTTGATACCAGTATTGAGTTGATAATGATACATCAGTGGGTATTAATCTCTTTTTAGCAATTGTGACTAAAACACATCCTGGGCAGGAAGCTTTACACTTGGAAAATAAATTGTTCTTACTGTCTGGAGGACAAACTTAATGGTGACACTGTGTCAATACATTTTTGTCATTTCTGGACTTTAGTTACTTTTCAAGGTTATTTTTCAAATGTGATTGTTTGCTTGCAAAACCAGTCATGGTCTTACAGCTTCTTACATTTGTGACCTCTTGACCCCATATATGTATCTGTTTATAATCTGTCATTCATGGCAGCTCTGCAGTCTGTACTTTAGCTAAACTTATGACAAGGACTGACAGCATCTATGCAGTCACCACCTTAAGGTTTTGGAAGAATTTGCCAGAAAATCTCAAGTTAAATGCTTTGAAATCTCTTTTGAAAACTTTTTAAGCTTTAAATTACCTACTTAATTAATTTGCTTCATTTTTTCCCCTCATGTAATGTGTGTGACTTTAGTTTGATTGGTTGGTTGTTTTCAATATAGCCATTTGTGCTTTGTTTTAAAAAAAAGTGTGTGTGTGTGTGTGTGTGTGTGTGTGTGTGTGTGTGTGTGTGTGTGTGTGTGTGTGTGTGTGTGTGTGTGTGTGTGCATGTGCTGTCGTAAGCTACTTTTTTCAACATATTTCAAAGGGAAAGCTTGTCCAGTTGGGGACAAAAGCTGTGTCCCCAAGTAGGAAAAAGCTTATTTATGGGTCAGTGGTTAAGGTTATATTATGGTTAGGGTTAGGCAAGTAGTGGTGATGGTTATGGTTAGGAGAAATCTCCAGGAAATGAATATAAGTCTATGTAATGTCCCCAAAAGTGACCATGATCTGATATGCCTGTGTGTGTGTGTGTGTGTGTGTGTGTGTGTGTGTGTGTGTGTGTGTGTGTGTGTGTGTGTGTGTGTGTGTGTGTGTGTGTGTGTGTGTGTGTGTGTGTGTGTGTGTGTGTGTGTGTGTGTGTGTGTGTGTGTGTATGAGAGAGAAAGAGAGAGAGGGAGGGAAATTCTTCCTCTCAGCCTTTGCCAAATCCATTTGACATTACACGGAAGTTCATTTATTAAATATTTAATAGGCCCTTATATTATGTATGCTTGTAAAGATCCTAATAGAGATGTAAGGTAATGAAACTCTGCTTTCTTAAAAAGCTCATGAATCTTTATAACTGCTGTTTCAAAGGAAACCTGTTCCAATTGAATCTGATGTTTTATTCACTTGAAAATGTTCCTTCTGTGTAATTAACTAAGTATGATTTATCTTTACATTTTCCAGCATGCTCATTATAACAGAACTGTGTTGTTCAGTAAGCAAATTATTGATGAAGGTAATTAAAGTTATGCTGAAGTTTTTTTCTAGTCTAGAAAAGTAGAATCTTCAACAAAGTGACTCCTGACTTATCCAACTTCCTCTCAGAAGACCTCAAATGGACCAAAATAGCAGTGGAGGGGAGGAGAAGTGGTGTGGCATAATGGGAGGTTTTCATAGAAGAGAGTTGGTGTGCTGATAAGTGGCAGATAGAGGTTTTACACTTGGCTGGAGCATATCGTTAATAGCTCCAGGAGCTGCAGTGCATTGACTCCAGTCGGGGAGACGGAAAGAGGGAGAGGAAGCATCGTGTCTGTGTGCGGCTTGAAAGAGGGTGACGCCAAGCTCTGGAAGAGTGCAGGTCTCCCGGGACGAGTATCTGCCATGGAACAGATGTCCCGGTCACAGAGGCTGAAGGTGCAATCACACCTACCATTTTCTTTCCTTTTTGGGGAAGTTGGATGGGCGGAAATTTGACTCGGGTGTATTAGTAGAGTTTACAAGTGCAACAACAGTGCGCAAATTGCTCTCTGCACAGTTAGTGGTAGGGACAGGATGGGTTTAATAGCGTGATAATGTGGGAGATTCTAAAGTAGTGGATTATGAAGCACATTGTATGAAAATAACAAGAACACAAACTGACTAAACGAGCAGTTAAACTTATAATGTTTGATTAACAGAGAGGAAGAGAGAGGCAGTCTGGCAAGTTTGGATTGATGGTAACTTGATGGTCAAAGTGATAGGGTCACAACAGTGTATCCATTTCTACTTCTTGGGATGACTAGTCACAAATATTCAACGTACACTATTGCGTTGTGGATACTTGAAGCCTCTAGTGCACAAACACTGTGATTCAAGATTAGATCTTAATATTTTCAACAAAGTATTTTCTTTTTTTTTTGTCGAAAAAAACTACATCAAATTACATATTACTTGTACCTTTGGGTGCCTTTCATTGCAGGTTTTGACATACAGTACAAAGTGTTGTAATCATATGATGAGGGTGTGAGGTATTAACTACACAAACATACTATTCATTTACTTTTTTATTCACATTTAGTCATTTGGCGGATGCTTTTATCCAAAGCGACTTACAAGCGAGGCAAGACAATAATGAGTGACTCTGAAAAAGTTCAAACTCTCAAGTAGCTGACAAGGTAGAATTGCAGTGAGAAAGAGTGCTAGATATATCAAGTATGAAACAACAGGAAGTAGACAAGATCTTAAGAAATATCAAAAGCAACCAGAAAGAAGTGCAACAATCACCAAAGTGCTAAAAAGGTTAAGGGGCTCAACTGTTCACAGAAGAGCTGAGTTTTCAGGCGTTTCTTGAATCCACCAAAGCCATACGGAGCTTGGCAGCTCATTCCACCATGCCGAGCCCCAAATAATAAGAGTCAGGTGATTTTGCACCAGAGGGTGATGGTATTATCAGAGGTCATTCATTTGCAGAGAGGAGCAGACGTGAGGGGACATACGACCTGATGAGTGACTCAATATAGAAGGGGGTCACTCTATGAAAACACTTCACTACATGCACTGAGACACTGTCAGGGTTCACCAGTTTCTTATGTGTTTTTTTTCTTTTTATGTTGTTGAAAGCAGCAGAGGTGAGTCAGTGACGGCAGCACTCTAAACACACCTCAGCACATTCTGCCTCTTCATTACCAGCCTCTGCCTACTTCATTTACTGTATTTGTACTGGAGTACTGGCGGTGAATTTTATGTTAAAACATTTTAATAGTAAAAAATCCAAACAGCATTTCAGGTTATTTAATTGTCTCATTCTCCAGTCACTGCTCTGTAGTTCATTTGAACAAGAACTGAGGCCATGTAAAGTATTAATTAATGAGCTTTAACAGTATCTTTATAGACAGATTTTGTCATCTTTTAATAAACCCAGGCCAGCTGTTTCCTCTCATTTCCCTTCTTTAAGATAATTTAAAGTAGCTGTCTCCAGGATGTAGGTTCATATTTACTGATCAGACATGAGAGTGATATCAATCTCTTCATCTACTTCTTGGCAAGTTATTGTTTTTTCCCCAAAAAAGCATCAAACTATTCCTTTAACACTCATTGCCACTATGCCCTGAGAGCCTTTCCCCTCTTTTGGTTGTATTTTACGTTATCAAAAAGCAGAACTAAAGCCATTTTAATAACAAAAGCCCCAATAAACTTGAATATTTCCAATAATACAGTTTATCAGCTCATTGGAAAAATAAAACCTCATTTTTCATTTGTTCTCTGTTGTCTACAAACTGCACCTCCATGTCAAATGTTTTGAAGATTCTGCTAATCCCTCTTCAAGTTTTTTAAAATGCATAAATTAGTTCATTAAAACTTTTTTTTTTCTTTTTAACAAAACTGCAAACATTACAGTCAGCACTTCATCTCGGGGCCTTAAGCACACACCGTCCAGAAGTGCAGCCATTTGCACTTTTTATAAGCTTTATCCCCACCTAGTTATTCTAAGATCTGCTGCTAAATTTGTCCCTCATTCCCTCTCCCTAAGCTTAAGCCGTCAGCCCAGTAATACAGCTTCAAGAGCACATCTCCCGCCAACTTATTTATTTATATACGTGTCTGCCTTTGGTGAAGGCCGCCATACTGCCAGGGTGCAGCGCAGTGTGAGACGAGAAGGCAGAGACGTTACGTTATATCACACTGCTTATGTCTCCGTGGCGTGGCTTATCTGTAAAGCGCTCTGTTTGATGTCAGGCAAGGTGATTCTGATAAGTTGAAAATGCGTCCGCTGAAGAGTTTACTGTGTTTGCATGTGCTTGAAGACAGGCATATTTATATTTGACAGTGAAGGGCAGAAATAAATCTACATCAATACAGTAGATTAATAACCCAAAAGCAAAAAAAAAAAGCCCCAAATTCTTTTTTATTGTTCTAAGTGAGCACAAAACATCATTTTCCCACTAATTTCTGGTGCATTTGAATGTCACTCAGCTCTGCAGGAAGTCTACATTTTTTGATATCCTACTATTTTTCTCTAAGCAAACATGTTTTGAACACTTCACCAGCAGTTGAAATGTTGAAACTTTGCTTCTCTCACATCTTTAATGCTGTTAGACATTCCTGAGGCACTTGACACAAATCTCTTTTTTTTCTCCCTGTGAGAGCTAACACTGTTTTTCTTTGAGCACACGTATGACAGCATGTAACATTTTATCACCGCTATCCGCACGCTCTCCGCTAGAGCTTTATACCTTCAGTTCCATGCAGAGGTGGAGTTGTTTCAATCCGAGGCCTGCAGACGATTGTGTTCTGTGTTTCACGTCTCATGCTGTTCTTCCCTCTGTCAAAACGCTGAGGTGATATTTGGGTAACTGCAGGCAGTGAAGGTAGAGTACCAGACTCCACCAGAGCGCCTCGAGTCATCAAGGGGAGGGACGTCATGATGTGTCAGCCGGCATCACATCACGTTTGGCTCCCAGCAAGGCGAAAGTCTCCGGCCAAATCAGTTTATATAACAGACAGGATGAAAAACAGCCAACGCAGTCGGATGCAGTCTGCACACTTGGACACAATGGGGACTATAGATGTGTAATGTTTTCACGGTCATTTTAGTTTGTGATGGTGGCCTGAATTTTGTTAAGAATGTATTAAAGCACAAATAAAGGGGTCGCAGTCAGGCTATTAATGTACATGTATGTCAGTATACAATGAAAATCACAGAAAAGACAAAAAGTAAAATGCTACTGTGCATAAATAGATTAACCCTTCTTCTTAATAGTGCTGACATTTTCACTATGATCACACCGTGCTGGATTCTGCGTCACCAGTGACTCATGAGATGTGAGTATAAACTACACAGTGTGACATATGCCTACTGCAAATTGTTGCCTAGAGCAAAAAAATAAATGCAAATGATTGAGTACATCCTCATTCATATGGTGCCTTATGCAGCGGAAGTTTCCAACCTTTCTGGATTGAAACACTGTCACACAGTGTATTATTGAAAAATACATTTTGTGAATGCAAGAGTTTAAGATTTACATGGATGAGAGTTTAAATCAGGGCTAAGCTATAACTACAGTAAGTGATCATTTAAATACACATTAGGTAGAACTTTTTGTTTTATGGTTTTGATGATGATACTGAAGGTGCCACAATTATACATTATGTGTTCAATTTGCTATTCAGGTCATTGCTGAACCTACAGTATATTACACTTGTGTTATCTAAGTAGTAGACAGTAGGAGTCCTCCTCCTCCCTTCGCCCTCCCCCCTGTGAAAAACAGTCCACCTGAGACTTGTGTGAAAGTGCTCGCCTGTGCCAGTGAATGAGCCACCATGGGAATGTAGAGGCAAGGCTGTTCATCCTCTTGTATTTTGTGCAGACAAGTAATTTGTCCGTATCTCTCTGTTATTTTCTGGCTCTAACAAAATCAGTCGATGTGTGAAAAGAGGAGAAATAAGCCTGCAGTGTGAATAATTGATGAAATCTGGTTCTACAACTTGATGTGGAATTACCATTGTGCTGCCCTCTGGGTTAGGCTGGGTTTAAGGGTCAGTAGTTAGAAGGGCTAAGGTTGAATTCAGGTTAAATGAAATCCTACTAGTACTACTGCATGTCTAAATAGCTGCTGGAAGTTGGTCAAGATTCAGCTTTCTATGAGCATATGTTGCAGGTATATTGGTACCTGTGTATACAGTATGTTGACCAATAAATAAGACATATCAGTCCAAAAGGTCAAGGATATGTTTGAGGTTATTTAAAAAATGTACCTCCATTACAATATATAGTTTGTCCAATTAGTGCATACATGGTCACAATTCTTTAAATAAAATGAAAAAATGAATCTTTAACAAAGAAAATGTTTTTGTATTAATGTCTTTATATAAAAAAGCAAATACATTGTTATTGGATCTTCTAAACTTCAGGATTGGCATCAAAAGTATCATCAGGTCTCTCCCACATCACATACTGTCTGACAAGTTGGTCTACTGCAAACATCACAACAATGAAAACAATAGAATCATTATAAAAACAAGCACTCAAAGCATTAGACAAGAAACCATTCAGAATTCATCATTGTCATATTTTGAGTAAATATAAACTGCTAAGCTAGGAAAACCTCATTACATACAAAAACATCTGTCTGATATATAAGATCTTGCATGGTTTAGCTCCTCCTCCTCTATCTGGTTACATTACCTTCAGATCATCAGTTAACAGGACAACTACAGGTACAGTAAGGGGAGACTTTTTTTCTTTCAGAGCATCACATCAATGGAATTCAGTACCACAGTCAATTAGAGATTTAAGCGCCATGCCAAGAAATGGCTTTTTGATAAGCAAAACGGCAACGGGACTGCCGATGAAAATTAGGCTTTCGGCTATCTCGGGTGCATTTACATTTTGTTGAAATGTTGATTAAACAAATTCAAATTCAAATAAACTAATAATAATAATAATAATAATAATAATAATAATAATAATAATAATAATAATAATAATAAGTTACATTTTAATGTGTTCGGCTGTACATCAGATGGCTTGCTGTAATTAACACTGGTTTCTTTAAAATTGTGTTTTCATGCTATGTAGTGGGAAAAATAGATATATAGTTGAAGCCAATGTAACATTAAAGGAGTAACTGATGCTTCTCTCATAATCTCAGTGTATTTGAGATGCAAGAACAACAATAGAAACGGAGCCCACAGAGTTGGTGTGCTGCCAGGCTTCATGTAGGCGGCTCATGTTTTCAATAGCAACTAGTGAATAGTGGTGATATACTGCTGACTGCAGCTCCACTGCAAGGCTTTGACTGTGAAAAAGCCACAGCCACAAAATTAACACGTTTAATGAGTATGCACAATCATATTCTATGTACAATATAAAGAAAATAAGAAATAATAAATGTTGTTTATGTTGACAGCTTCAACTCCTGTGTTGTTCCAGACAATATAATGGACTGTACCAGACAGGACAGGAAACTAAAATCACTAACTGAACACTTCAAACAAAAGTGACCTTTAGACTAATTTGCTGGCAAATGTTACCTTTCATTTTATATTTAACGCCATAATTAAAATGTTTACTCATCAAACGTTTTCTCATTTTGATCTCACCGTGCTGCGCTTGCCTTTTGTTTTTCATTTGTCTTCCACACAAAAGCCACTAATTAAAGATCTTCTGATATAGTAATCGTCAATAGAGAACGGCCCATAAACAGAGACCAGCACAAATGAATGATGATAGGTCTTTTTGAGTGTCTTGCTCTCACATGACATGAATCAATCAGCAGACAAAACAGGCGCACGGGCCCGTCAACAATGAGTCCAATTGAGCTGAGCTGTGATTATGATTCACTGAACAGCGTGATTCAAAGAATAGCAATGTGTTGCCTAAAGGAAACTGATCATGCTTTCTTCCGAGGGAGTTTTCTGCCTCTCCGGTCCCAGAATCAGCTGGTTGTATCGCTGATGTTGGAAGTGCCACTCAGTGGGATAAGTTTCAAGTGATTGAGGGGGGCCATGAGATTTTTGTTTATTCAGGAGCCAGGTGCAGATAACAGGGCCATTAATGATTGGAAGTTGATTACAACTCACTTCTGCGGAGCACAGCGTGAAGCTTCACAGTTTAATCAAGAACAAAAAGTTAATGGGTGCAGTTTCACATTTGTTTATGCGTTAATATCTAGGTTACTGTTTATCACTGGGTTGTCTGGCAGAATATCTTACCATGGATCATCTTTGCATTTTAGTTTAGTATGGAAGCAACATTCATAAGAAACTGAATACCTAATGGTGAAATTGAATCACTGAATACCTAATGTGAAAATTTAAATACTACTCAATTTAGCACTGAAATATTTGACTATATTCAAGAGGGTTAGGGTTAGGGTTAGGGTGAATCAAGGATAAATGGACTTGTTTGTTGATACTTGAAGATGTTTCATTTCTAATCCAAAAGGCTTCTTCAGGAGAGTCCTGCAGGGAGTCCCATGGGTTAAACCGCTGTGGGGTCATTATCAATGTCATTGATGCCACTTGGTTTTTTAGTGCTCCTGGCTGTTGTAACAAAAGTCTTTAAGGTTGTTGGAGTCATCTGAGGCTGTGTAAACAACAGTCAGAGTTGTCACACAAAGTCAACGGATATGTAAAAGAGCATGACTGTGCCTTGGGTATCTCCCATTGTGGCTAACATCTACATGGAAGAAGCAGAAGTAGGCAACAATGTAGAAACAGCTACTTATCTTTCTCCAGTGCCTTTCCTTGGATACTTACCAACCGTTCAGATTTGGCCTCAGGTTACTCCAATGACTCTAACGACTATCATTACAACAGCAGGGAGCACTAACGAACCAAGTGGTATCAATGACCTTGTTAAGAACTGACAGAGGTTAATTACTTGGGACTCCCCACCAGTCAGTTAGAACTGAAGAAGCCTCTTAGATTAGAGAAGAAACATCTTCAAGTGTCTAAAACTCAGTCATGTTGCCCTCGATTCAACCCTATAACCATGACCTGAATAACTGAGAATCTTCTTTGAAAACCTCTCTCTGAATCTATGTGGTCTGAATTCCACTCTTTGAAATTTTCCATAGTCAGTTGTAAGAATATTACTTACAGTGTCTATGCTTTTTAGGTCATGTAGAAAATTCAATATTTAAAAAACATTTTCAAATTATTCAAATTCAAAAGACCAAATAGGATATTAACATTCAAATAAAAAAATCGGATTGCTTCAAAGTCAGACATGAAAATCACCTTAAATAAAACTATTTACTAAAACTAAAACATAACAACAAAAGTGTGAGGACTGCAATCAATAGCATGTCTAGCTAACTAGCATTACCGTACAGAAGTACCTCCAAGACCAAGAAGAACATCATTAGCTAATCCCTCTATTTTGTGGGTTAACATAAAAAAAAAACCTGTTCAGGACTGGAACATCAGCTTAATAACACCTGGATGTTACTATATCAAAGTGTATGCTAATGTTAGCAGCTCATTCCTGCTCCAGTCAAACTCTGATATCTGAGATAGTACATTTGTCAAACTCATCAGTCAGTCCACATCCTCAACGCTTTTTTCTCTTTTAAAAGTGACACAATGTATGAATTCTGCTGGGTAATACAAACAGTAAAGACAATAAAGAATCATAGACCTTAGTGTTATTTTTCCAAGTATAGGATTAATGTTTTTTTTAACCTATAGTAGTGTGCCATAGTTTTGTTCTTTTTTGTCCTTATTTTTCCTAATCAATATGTAATGTAACAGTGGAAAAACAATCACTTAGGAAAGTACTGTTATTACAATCTGGGTTAAATCGAGTTAATAGATAGTTAAAGGAGTTAATGGAGTTCTTATTTGAAGTCTTGATTGCTAATACTTGGTTTCCAAGATGTTTGAGTCTCATATCTTGAATTTTAGTGTGTGAATTTGAGCAGTTTTTTAATATTGGACAGTTCGTGTGTCCAATATTCAAAACAAGATTTTGTAAACTCTTTAAACCCTGTGGCCTTTCGAACCTCACTAGACCAGAACTGAGAAGACGGCAGCCAAACAAACTGTTTTCACCAGACTGAATGGAAGAATTTACCAAACAACAATTTTTGTTTGGAGAAAAGCGAGTGTTTGTATATATTGTATTGTATTAGTCATTGATGCGGTTAATAAAAATGTGAGGGGTCTACATGAGGCTGTCTCAGATTCAGTGTGAATTAATATATTTTGTTGGTTTTTCCATTAATTAAAATGAAATAATCTTTCTCCAGAATCACTGACCCAACCTTTAAGTATACAGTGGTGATTTACATTGCATATGACCTGTTACCAATTAGATTCAAGTCTTTATTACCAGTATTTGCATCCGTAGTTTAGTGTCAGAATATTATGCGTGGCAGTGGAGTTATGTTACTGGGTTTGGACAGTGTCTTTAATGAGCACTTTTCTTATTGCTCAGACTGTCAGGCTCCCTGCTCTAATGGTTGAATGTAATCATTCTGCACCAATATGAAATAATGAAGTATGAAGGGTAATTGTTAAACAAGTGGCCTCCTGGGAATCCGTACAAGATTGTACCTGACGTGTGATGTGTACAAGGCGTCGTGTTAGCAAGGATGCGCACCCAGACACACACACACACATACACACATACACACAAACACTTGCAGATTAAACCCTATTAATGCAAACTCAAAGCCCAAGTGACATCTCCAGCAGCGTAATGAGAAATTTAGCAGGAATCTGAGGCTGATTATCAACTGCAAATTTGCTGTAATGCCAGTAATCAGAGGAGATGGTACAGTGGAGAGAGAGAGTGAGAGAGAAATGAAGGGAAGCCAACAGCGAGCCAGAGCACTAATTAAACCGTACCTGCAACTTGTTTCCTGCCATCTTCTTTACATGACAATGGCACCGAGGCCCCGAGGAGAATTTATTTCTCTTCCACAGAAAGGAGTTCTGATTTTAATGGATTGCTATTTATTGTTGACTCTAACTACTTATCTAGCTTAAATGACTTATGAATAAACATCACAACATGTTTTAGCTTTTTAATATTGCCAAGTTTATATTTGGCAGCATGTAATCTTTGACATTCATTCACCCGTTCCAAATAACTGTCCTGGTGTCAGAGAGCAAGTCTGCGGGGACACAAACTAAAATGATAATCGCCTCGTGATATTCATGTCTGCCCATGTGTCGGAGGGTTAATCACAAAATTAACTTATCATCTTCCTGGATGAAGTAATTAAGCAGTGCAGGACTAACTCTTTGCATAATTGAGGGTGAATAATGAGGGAGAGGCACACAGTCTAGTGGGAGGGAGGAAGATGGAGGGAAGATCACAGTTTGGTAATTAGGGGACAGGACACTTGATGGAACCTGTGCGGGAAAAATGTTGTTATGCCACTTATGGCACAGTTCTATCTGTGTGATGTAAGGCTGCAGCGGTAATGAGAGGACGTACGCCATGAGCTCTGCAGGAAAAATACGTTTTCACATGTGGAAAAGAAATAATTTACTTTTAATAAACTACCTTTGTGTGACTAAATCAGGCCAGTGCAGACTTATTTAATACACAGAGAAAAAATGTATGAGCATGTATTTACATGAAGATTTGAGTTACAAAGGAGCTGCTGACTAAAGGTCAAATGTAATCTAGGAGAGATCTGACAGAAAAAGCTACTCGTACAACAATATAACAACTTTTGATCCTTTGCATCTTCTCATTTAAATTTGATGGAGAATGACAGTGCATCTGGAATGAATCTTATTTTCTTACTTCTCTGAGAACTATCCCCTATTTTTCTTACATCATGACTTTATATTACAGCTGTTTCGATGTGGATTTTTCCACATTGCTTTACTTTGTAAACATGCCAGAAAATAATTTAGAGATCGATCTGGAACTAACATTTTCTCTATGAATGAATGTGGAAAATTGAAAAATACCCTTTATAATTTCAATATATTATAAGACACAAGTTTAAAGTGATGCCGTCAAATTGACCAAAAGTCCATAATAATTCTTTAATATCACACAAGACAAACAAATTCAGCAATTTTAGCTGCAGATTCATTTTCTGTCAACTGATCACTTGATCTATTCAGCTCATTAATGCCAAAAATTAACATTTAGCTTTTTAAGGGAAGGCCTGTGATGAAGGGATGTTGTTGCTGCAGCTCTTCATACAGTATCAATCACTAACTCCTTTTAGCGTTTTAATAAAAAAGCAATGCTGTAAAATTAGTTTGACTAAAAAAAAGCTACAAATAATGCTAAAAACTCAACATTATAGGACATATTAATCATGCTAAAAACTCAACATTATAGGACATATTAATCATTCACAAGGTAATAATGAATAACCCTCGTTATCAAATTAAATAATGTAAGAAATCTTTACTTTTTGGAGGTAAAAAAATGCTCTGGTTATGATTAAATATGTCAGAATATTCAATCAGCAGTTGGAGATTTCAGTCAGTGACAAACCCCTTTTATAGAAATTCTCCATAGAGCTGCATATAGTATGTGGTTACTGTATCACCAAAGAAACACAATATTCAAGTTCTTTTCTTGAGGTCATTCAACACAAGGAAATAATAAAATCCAATGAATTATAGTTCAGAGGAGAGGTTTTAGGAGTTTATACTGGAGCCGGCAAGTCAAGAGACTGTTGAAAGCACCATGACTTGTCAAGTTCAAATGTGGAGGACAGTTAAGATGGTTTTTGTAGTCAAACTACACTTTCAGATGTCAAGAGTGAACTTTTCATGCTGAAACGTGAAAGATGTCAGCTCAACATTTAGCTGTGATCACTGCTATAGAAGAGGATTGCTATGCAGTTGTGTTCAGACATGCATGGTTTCCAGATGATGAATCCTACTGACTTTAGCGATCCCCTGACTTTTAATTTAGCGCCACTATGAGGCTGACATTTATGGTGCAGAATAATTTATCCCAATAACTATTCAATGGATTTCCATGAATTATACAATAGATATTCAAGGTCCCTGGAGAATATATTCTAATGACTTTTTAGTACTTCATTGAAATATCTATGCTACTGGACTCAATACAACTATTGAATACGTTTAATTGAAATTTGGTACACACATTCAGGGGTACTACAAGCGGAAATTAAAAAAAAAAATCAACCTATCATCATTACTCATTAATAGATACTAAAATAATATTTGATTTACATTGTACTCATTAAACAAACTGTTATTTTTCTTATTTTTGGCACAAAAAACAAAACAAACAAACAAACATCCAAAGTCTCTGTATTACCCAAACACCCCCCTGTATTTAGATGACATGGTTCAGTCCTGTATCCAATCCAGGTGCACCTGCGACACTTGTTAGCGAGGAGGAGCTAAAGGAGCGTCATGTCTCAACAGCACAATAAAACACAACCAGGGTTTAAAAACATGAAAAACTAAGAAAAGAAAGACGAGAGAGAACTGAAAGGGCGACAGTATGTCAGCCAATGTTTCAGTAAATAAAGGTGAGTGTTTAGTCCATGAGAGGTGGAAATGAACCTGTTAGCTAAGTTTGGTCCACAGTGAAACAAGCTAATGTTAGTTTTGCTATGCTAACATTAGTTACTGCTAATATCTTCACAGAACATACTGAGTGTTTGCATTTCACTCGTCTTTTAGTTGACATTTAACCAATGTAGGTAAACTTTTAGCAAGTTATTATATACTAATACTAATATACTGATACTAAATAAGTTTTCCCTGCTCCTGGTCTCAGGTAGCCCTGTCTCCCCATAATAATGAACCAGCTCTGGACTGAAGAAGGAGGTGAGCAGCATTGTGTTTAATGATATGTTACTTAACAAAAGATTAAATAATGGTCAATGATAAGAATTTGTAGTATACGTAGTTCAAAAATATGTTGCATTGTTATATCATTTTATAGATGATAATGTCCATTAATTTAACTGAAGAGGTTAACATATATATAAGTTATATTTATTTTATGCTATCATTAACAACAAGATAATTTTACCATTAGCCTGTTAAAGACTGTCTACAGCACATTACTTATAGTGTATGTCTTCCATCAAATAGTGAATTCCACTGTATGCAGAATGCTGTATTCATGTCTGCACAGTGTTATATTTACACAGCTCGATGTCAGTAAATATTGTATAGTATGATGTGGCCTGTTCGTGGTAGTGGAGCCTAATATCATATCTTTTCATGAGGCCCAAAATCCTTGGCAGCGCCCCTGGACGCATTCACAGTCACCAGAGGATAAACTGCAATACAGCCTCACAAAGGCACTATAAGGTAGAATGTAAACTGTAGATTCTTAGAGGGATATTAACTTAAGATTTGTAGCCCTTTTTTAGGTGATGAAAGAAGCTGGACCACTGAAAATAGCACATTTAGACTACTGCAATATGTATTTTTTGGCATTCCTGTTTGGAGGCGTTAAATGTTGGAGGAGGAAATTAAAATTACTGCACCTGATTTATCACCACAGACTGACCACTGCAATACAGACAATTACGTCTAAAATTTGCCATCAGGGAAGAGCAGTTGTAACACTATTTTAGAGAGCACACACACACACACACACACACACACACACACACACACACACACACACACACACACACACACACACACACTCACTCAGAAGGAGAGAGACACCACACCAGTGAGAAAAAGACAAAAGACGCATCACAAAACAGAGCTTTCTGGTCAGCAACACAAAACCACAAGACAAAAGAGCAGGAATGCAACAGTCTTATTTTCCACATACCTTTACCTCTCTGTTTCCTTCTTCTCTATATTTTACCTGACTTTTAATGTTTTACAGCAGCTCCAGTCAAGTACAGTATGATTAAGTCAGCAGCTCCGAACGTGTCTTCTTCTCTTCAACCAGTATTCCACTTTTGTTTGTGCTTCATTCCTTTTCAGACATGCACGTCTAAACGGCCAAATCAACAGAACTGCGCATTACTGATATTAATAAACAACCCTCCAAAAGTTGCAGTGATGCAAAAGTTTCCTCCCCTGATGTTAATTCGCAACAGATGTAGTAAATATCCCCCTTAGTCTTGTTAAATGGTGACAAAGCAGCTCAGGAGGATACAGAGGTACAGTGTCACGTGTTCACAGCAAAAGCCGTCTGTCTGCTTAGAAGTCTGAAGTTTGGTTTAAAACAAGGATGCACATGAGGACGATGGCACATGAAAGCGCCTAATGTTGACATATTATACTTATCAATTTGTCTTTATACTTCTAGATTATTTTAGCCCTTTTACGCAAGTGTTATGATTGTCTCATGAAGTTGCATTTACATATTGTGAAATGATTTGATGGTCTTAAGTTGAAGCATTTAAATGAAGCTGTATCACATCAATATGAGACCTTCAGAGCTCTGTGTAGATCTATACATGTCTATGTAACAGGAATCCAATGTCTGCTACAGCCCTCAGTGCTAATGTTGGTTTAATGTGCAGGACTGTGGCACCAGAGGTATTATTAGGATCCCATGTCTACCAAAAGGACAGCATTTGTCTCCTCTGCATTTTCTGCATGGTGAGCACATGAATACAGCAAATCAATACAGAGAATAGCAATCATGAGAAACTGCTCGAGCGTCGGTGAAAAGTGCGATGCGCCAAGCGGTGCTCACTGTTTAACGGGACATACACGGCCTGCTTAGGCCTTGCTCAATTTATCGACTGCTGCAAGAAATCAACAGTGGCAAGCAGCTTAGCGGCTCTCTCTCCCCATAATAGACTCCATTCGCACAGGCCTTTTATTCTCCGCGCTGCGCCAGGTGACAAATGGACATAATGTCTGCCAGCCTGCCTCTGAATTTATTTGATTTTTTTCTTCCTCCTTCCCCTCCCTGTCCTCCCTTCACTTGTGATCCTCGCTGATATATCTTGACGCTCTGAAGTATCCAGAGTAAATTCACTCGGCTTCTATTGCTGTTTATAACCTTCAGGCTGCCAGCAACAATCTGTGTATGCACACCACAAACAGCCACTGTCATCCTTGGATAACTTGAGAACACAGAAAGAAGCAGAAAAAGGGGTAAAAAAAAAAAAGAGACTTATATTGCAGAAAAACAATGAAAAGGCTTAACAGCCTGTTAAGAAAAGTTAATTAAGTGACTTATTTTCTGCAAAGTCTAATCAATAATTTGAATGTACGTAATAGTAATAAAGTAGCTGCTGTGTGTGTGTGTGTGTGTGGGTGATAAAACACAGTCTATGCACTGCATCATCATTTCTGAAACCACAGATGGTAAACTGAATATGAAATTGTTCATATAAATCAGATGGCAGTTTGTTTATAGCTACAACAGCAAGTAAATGCATCTTCTTAGAGTGACATAATCTTATTACATATAAACAAATATGTTTACTGCTTTTCAAAAGTTTAGCTAAACACAATCAAGCACCCAGTTTCTTGTTTATACCTTTTTTTTAAAGAGTAAAGTCACAATGATCATAATTCCATGTGATGATGCAGAGCATTAATAATGAGAGCATTTTACTATGGGTGTAAATAAATATTTCAGCCTTAGAAGCCTTGTGTCCGTAATCTATCACCCCTCACTCCTAAAGATGGGATGGTCCCCATGGGAAGATAATTCACAAGTTGTGGATCCTGAGCAGCAGATGATCTATACAGTCTTGGAAAAGGTTATTTATCGCTTTCATAATTAAATTTGGTATCTTGGTGGAGGGGCTGTAATGGTATGATTAATCAAGTCCCTCAGTGGCCAGAGCTGGAAAGGGCCAAGTAGCAGGTGTTGCTCACCCCGGCCTCAAACGTTGCTATTCACTGCGGTGGGTCGGTGCAAACATGATGCTCAGGTTTCTAAAAGAGACAGGATCACATCACTGACCTGATGCATACAACTCTGTCAAGGTTCACAAGTAAAGCTTAAAAAGATGTACATATCTCAGTGATCATCATCAAACATGATTATTTCCACCTCTCTAAGTCACACTACGCTGGCCTCACATAATCCTGTGTATGCATGGTCTAAAGTAATGTTTGCAGACTCAAGGTCAAGACCTCTCAAGCGGTCATAGGATAAATGTAAGGCAGCGGTACTCAAACACAAGTTGGAGAGGGCCAGTTACCAAATGTTCACCTCATCAGAGATCCAGTGAAGGTGCATTACATAATATTTCAGTACAAAAACTCTACATCTGCAGCATTTCTATTAATGTGAGATGTGACACATTTGTTGTGTTACCAAATCCGTAAGCTTGAGCATAAAAAGGTTCAATGTCCCTGGTGAAGTCACGAGTGAAAGTGTTCATTAATGCGTTCTTCACTGTGTTCAATGTTGCTGCTGTAACCTTGATATGACGACTTCAACTGGTTCAGTTTTGTGGTTTTTACCTTTTGTTTTCTGGGGATAGTTAAGTTCAAAACTGGCATATTTGACATCATAGTGGTGTTTTACATTACCACCCTTTAAATGAACGCATACACCGCAGTACACTCATCCTTAAACAGATGACTTTAACTGTCAACCAGTTCGTTTTTATAATTGCTTTAAAAACATTTTTTTTTAACTTTCAGCTGGAACTCCAACATCCGACAGTAACTTTGCTAACTGCAGCGTCTGGAAGGAGGCTGACTCATGACAGGTGAGATGATATGATAGTGATGTGTCACTCAAAAGCAGTCAGGTTGTGGTGAAATGGTGTTCCTGGTCTAAATTAAAATCTTATACAGTCCAGACCCAGATATAGTATGATGTAAGAGGTCTTAGTTTATCAAAATAGTACATTAACTTATCAAGTGAATTACTGTTTCAGCTCTAATGTTATTGATTTGAATGTGTTTAAAATCCTTTAGATTAATGTAGTTAATAAATTTGTCTATATAATATTCTTAAAAACTGTTAAAAATGCTCATTCACAAGTGGCCTGAGCTCAGATTGACATCCTTAAAATGCTTATTTGTCTGAAAAAGATTCCAAAACCCAAAGACATTCAATTATAATAATATAAAACAGAGAAAGTCAGTAAATTCTCACATTGGAGAAGCTGGAAAGGTAAATGTTTGACATTTTTACCCTTAGAAATCACAAATGATTATTGACAGTGTAGTCCATTCATTTTCTGTATATCAACATAGCACCACAGTGTTATACATCAGATACATATTATAAACCATTATCACCCTTTTCCAAAAACAGAAACACATGTATTGCCCTGTAGGACCTTTACAGTACACAAATGCCCTACAAGCTCCTGTTTTTTTCACCTAAGATTGATGAATATTAGAATAAAAGGCACTTCCATTTATTTATTAAATGTCAACAATTGGGCAATAGAGGACACAAAGCAGAGGAAGATGGTATTCTCGTTGTCATCAAGGAGCCTTTTAACCACAATGAAGTGTCTAATGAATATGAATGGGAGAGACTGGTGAATTAAGTAATTAAACTGGGCGCACTTTGGAAAGGTAGCAGGGAAGCCACGCCGCCTCGCAACTACATTAGTGTCACTGTGACGCTTAAAGCTGCGAGTCGCCATGTCAGCAGTGTGGAGAGGGGATGAACTGACTGTAGGACAACAGAAAGTCAATATCTGTGTTGAGCACAAAATGAACATGGTGTTTAATCCTATGTCCACAACAACAGTCCGCTCCATCACGCTGCTTCAGCCGAGCCGCTGTTCAATTTACCTTCCACTGTTCCGCCTTGAGGCAGAGGCAGAAGGTGTGTGGGGTTTATTACCCTCAGTGGTGTGTGTGTGTGTGTGTGTGTGTTTCTGTTTCTCTCTGTGTGTGAGTGTGTGATCAGGAGCTATATGGATTACACTCTGCAAAAGCTGTTCCTAGACTTGTTTTGAAAGGGCTGAAATTGGCAGAAGTTGTGGGAGAGAAAAAAAAAAGTGACAGCTCTTGTGAGGAGCTGGTCTGATGATCATCGTCTCTCTCTCTCTTTCCCTGACAAATGCGATTAAAAGGAGCCGTTATGTAAAGTCGGGATTAGCGAGATTTTGACAATCTCCTGTAAAAATGGGACAAATTGAGTCCTCGAGCTATACACACCGAGTGTTTATGTTAATCAACGGTGGTACAGTATGTGACCTGAGCTAAACAGCGTGCTTTTAGGTCTTTCATCTTCACGTGGATGCTGCAGTCAGCTACTTGACGAGAATGTTGAAAGTGAACAGGTACAGATGAGGAAAAGATTACATTTTTTTTATTTCTGGTTCATCAGCACAGCAGGTTAATAATTAGCTGTCAACTGGATCCTGGGAAGTTGTAAGCTTTTACATTGTGTTAGTAGCTGGAATACTAGGGGAAAAGTGCTGCTATATATAAGTAATGTTGTACAAATGAATTAAAAAAATAAACATACATATGCTCAGGTTTGTTCCTTATAACAGTCATCACTATAATCAGATCACATCATTTCTTCTTTTGCTGGCAAAATTTAACATTTGGCATTTAACATTTACTCATGTAATGCAGGAGAAGTATTATTATTCTATGTTGTTTTTTTCCCAGTTTCTCATTGTTCCAGGTCAAATATACAAATTAAAATTAAATATTTAGTTGTGTTTCCAGGTTCAACACAAGCATCAATTAGCCACATTAGAATTGTCTGTCCATATTGAATATCTGTATCATCAATCAGTGAATCTAAATACACACACATGTTTTTAAACATACGTATTTGCTTTGAGATCATACCATTTTCTATTCATCCATAATATTTGCAGTGGTGGAGGAAGTATTCAGATTCTTTACCTGAGTAAATGTAGTAATACCACACTATGAAAATACTCCATTAAAAGTAAAGGGCCTGCATAGAAACCTTAGGTGTAATGCAAAATTGCTAAATGTTATTAGACTATTATATAATGGATTATTATTGATGGAATTATGTGTAAAAAAGCATGGTGGTGTAATCTGAAACAATGCATCATATTTGATAAATTCTTCATATGTTTAGTGTGTAAAGTTACTAGTGAGTATTGCTGTAATATACGTACAGTGCAGTGTGAAAAATCTCCCTTTGAAGTAGAAATCTGAAGTAGCATCAAATGGAAATATTCATCCTTAGTTACAGTACTTGAGTAAATGTATCTGCCACTGATTATTAGATCATTTTAGGGCTGCAACTGATGATTATCTTTTGTCTTTATTATTGTTTGGATTTGGAAAAAAAATATTTTTTGATTAATAAATACTTACAAACAACAAATAAAAACAAAAACTAATGGTAGATTTCTTTTTAGAGCCCAAGCTGTTGTTTTCCACTTGCACACTTTGTCTAACATTTTTTTTTAAAATACTGTTAAAATGGAGTTAATTAATAATAGCTGATAATAATATGAGATGGAGAAAAAGCTGCACATCTTTCAATAATGAATAACAACAAATTATTCATCAGTTATTAAAATTGAATTTTTTGTCCATCAATAAACTAAATCAGCTCTGTCCTTTGTGTTGCAGCTGTATTGTTCCAAATGTATTGTGTATCTGTTTTTCTTACACTTCTAACATCTAATATCCACTAAAAACAGAAAGTTTGATTATACTTAAATGATGTAACTTTGATTTTATAGGTCCTGCTTTCCTTTGCTGTGTGCTTTTACTACTTGCTTTTGAAATTGTGACTGTATACAGTATGTTTAGTCTACTATCACTATTTGTTGTTGCAATGGCCCAGTTTCCCCACAGGCCTCATTAAAGTTTCATCCCATATTATCCTGTTTGATGCTCATACAGAGGGTCTCTATTGTGGTCTGACGTCCACCGACTGCCTGCGTGGTGTTGGTACACCAGAGGGTTGCTTTCCTCTCTCTTGGTGTTGTCCTGTGGTTTTATCCCTCTCACCTCCTCACCTAGTTGCTGGCCTGTGGGCTGCCAACCTCAGATGGTTAATTATCTCTTGTCTGAGCCGTGATCACCTCCCCCGGGGGCTCAGCAGCATAACGCTGTATCAGAGGCTGCCTATTGAACATTCTCCCGGCCCCACTGGGGTGTCCGACCGCCTAGCTAATAACGATTCATGCAGCTGCCAATCCACCTGAGCTGCGCCATCAATATTCCTGTCTGCAGAATAACATCAATTAAGAGACAAGGATCTGAACATTAAGACACAGGACAAATATCATACGCTGGGTTGATGTCTTAAATGGCAAGAGCGGACAGTGTTCTTAGTCAGGGTGAAAACTGAGAATGGGGCTATGTGTCCGCTCAGGCAGGCGCTTAAAGAAATAATTCAGCATTTTTTCCTGGGTTGTTGACCTTCTTGTGATGTTTAGCGTGCACTGAGCTCAGTGTTAGTTTCAGATGATTTAGGTTAATAAAAGCTAAAGCAAAACATTTCAGGGATGATCAGGTTCTCCATCACAGTGTCAGCAGCACTCTCCTGTCTTCTCCCTCTACTCCTGCACCTGGCGTCCAACCTCACACATGCTGATATTAGATAAGAATAAGGCTGCAAATAACAATTATTTTCATTATCTATTCATCTTCTTCAGCTGATTACTTTCTCAATTTATCAATAAATTGTTGAGTTTAATTGTTGGAAAAAGTATGTAAAAATTCTATTCACACTTTCTTAGAGGCTTCAGTTTGTTTGTTTTGTCTGCACTTACAGACCAAAACCTTTATATATTCAGTTCATTGTCATACATGACAAAGAAAACTGCAAACGGTCACATAAGAGCAGTTGAAACCATATATTATATACATTTCTTTCACACTTTTACTTGAAAAATTATTGAAATTATTATTTTATTATGACAGTAGTTAGATCATTTTTCTATTATCAATACACTAATTGATTAATCCGTCATCATTCTTTAACCTTTTATTTAATCAGGGAAGTTACGCTGAGAGGCAGCCTCTCTTTTGCAGGAAAGCCCTGACCTCTCTCACTTCAGATTAGAACCGCCTTCTTGAAGCTCGGCAGCCAATCAAAATGACAAAGAACAACCTCTGACCTGACTGTTTGGATTATAAATTCAAATGTCTTACTAAAAGGACCGCATGAAGAATAGACAATGACTACTGTATCTCTCGTTTCACGCCCATCATATACAATTACTGCTGCAGCCCACTCTAAATATATGCACATTTTTATTCTATTTCATTATTATGATTTTTATTATTTACATCTGATTGTGGTTAATGGATGTTACTGGGTGTCACTAAAAGAGACGACGATCTTTAAAATATCTTTTACTACTTTTTGGAGAATAAAAACCCCCAAAGAAAAACATTAGTCAGTAACTTGTAAACAGCTGTTGTTAAAATTCATGGCACAGACTCTTACCAGGGGGTTATGTTAAGAGTCAGGGGTTGTCTTAATCATGCTGAACAGTGGGGAATGCCTCAGAGCCCGTCGGTGTTAATGGCAGCAGCAGTGGGAACAGAGGTGCTGGCTGAAAACCCGAGGCCCTACAGTGTAGGCTGGGGTTATTATCTGCAATTACCTGATTACTGAGCCCTTCATTTGAATGACTAAGGTGAAATTCATTTATCATTGCTATTACTACCAAACTGAATTGGACATTAAACAGTCAGTGAGCAAGGCCTGAATGATTTGGTTAAAGAAACACAGGACAGTATGATTATGATAACACAGTGTTATTGACAACAAAACTCTCTCCTTGGTCTAAAACTATTTCACTAAAACACAGCAAAAGCCTCGTTGCATTTAATAAAAGCACTTTCATCGCCCTAGTTATACCATCTGTGAAAGTCAAATTCCCAAATACATAGTTATTGCTAATTCTCCCTGCGTCCTCAGACAAATATTGCTGCTCGGGAGCACCATATCTAGTGATCAATCATATCACCTCTCTGAACCTGCTATGCAATTTATTAAGTGCTGAACAAATGGGCCGGAGCAGGCGAGCGACTGTTCCCAGGGCCGGGGAATGTAAATCTAAGCAGAGTAACAAATTAGTTGGACTTCTCCCTTTTTTCCTGCTTGCATACTAAAACTGCTGGCGGCAATGCAAAGCAACCTGAGGTAGACATTAAACATGCAAAGGTTATAAGTAGTTGTAGGCAGACAGCCAGAAGTTGTTGCATAGCGATGCATTTCTAGGAAAATGCTGGTCTACAGTAACTGTTTTTACTCATTTTTCTCATCTAATTATGATTTAAGTTTGTCAAAGCTCATTGTGTTCACCGACTCCAAGAACATTATTATATACTTGTGCGTACGTTCAGTAAGAGGGAAGAGAAAAACACTAATTCCAGGGATATAATAATTCAGACAGAACAAAAATATATAAACAAGAAGATGAATGTTTAAATTACATAAGATAAAACATTACAACATACTGCTACGTCGTTTGGGTCTTGCTCTGTAGAACCAGATGCTTCGTTGCATCTTAGAATCAGTCTCCAATGAGCAGATGAGACATTTCCACAGTCAACATATAAATACATATCACCACATAGAATGCTGACATGTAAATTAAATTAAACAAGAACATTTTTAATGTCTAATGCCAACAGTTTCAAAAAAATCATTTCTTTCTATAAACTATGTTTAATGTTATGGAAAGACTGTTATCAAGGCAAATAAACTAAGGTTAAAGGATCCTTTGTACTATGGAGCTCTGCTGTCATCTAATAATTATTATCAGACATTAGCGTTGCACTGGATGACATGTTCTTTCATTACAATGACAGACACTGGCTTAGTCCCACATACCCTGTCCTGCTGTTGGAAATACTCACCAGAGCTGCACATGTGTGATTGAAAATAGTCCTCAACAAATACACTATTTCCTCCTGCTTGAGTAAAGATTGTTAAAAACTACCTTGCACACCTTTTTCAGTAAATTACTGCACTGAAAACAACAGGATCCTCAGTTCCTGCAGGGTTTTCATAGACTCCAAACAACAGGCTGACATCCATCCTGGCTTTCAGGGAAGCCTGTTCCTGTAACATGTTAGTCAGTAGTAACATACTAGATTTTTTTCCTCACGTTTCCATTTGTTGATTGTGAGTTTAATCATTTTTAAATTAATTGGCACTTAAATGTGTATGTGTTTGTGGTCAGGTATGCACATGTGGTCATACAGTACTTCAATTATTGTTGTTTTATGTGTGTCTGTGTGTCTGTGTGTGTGTGCACATACACATGCGCTCGCGCACACGCATGTGTTTGTATGCAAACCTGCATTTTTGGCTGTTTGTTCACAACAGAGTGGGTAGGCCAGATAAAAAGGCACATTTTAGCTTTTTTAACCTGTATTGAGTACTGAATGTGACTCAACATTATTAAATACATCCGAGTTTCATTTTCCTAAATATATATCCATATATTTCAGGTACAAAATATGCACATTTAAGCCTCAGTTACTTTCCTAACATTGTAATACATCTCGACTGTTGACGTGTTCCCTCCAGGAGAGCATAATACACTGTGATTCAGAGAGAGATGAAATTAACTCACTAATGAACTGTATTATAGACCCGAGTATTTTCACATTATTTTACCATTTGGGGTTTAAACAAATAATTAGAATTGACTTAATCAATCCAGACATATTACACCAACAGCAATCGCAATTATTTTTTTCTTGGTTAACAATTTGAGACGTAATTCAGGAACAAAGACAGCAGTCTAAATTGTGGGCAGACTGAGTTGGCGTGTGTTGCAAATCAGGAAAGCAGGTGGCTCATCAGTTTTTTTCCCCCGCCAGTACTCGTCATGGACGGAAATGGCATCACAAGGCTCTTTCAAGATGAATACCAACCTCATACCGATGCTCCGACCTGGTCGTGAACTTCTCGGTATCTTTGGCAAACAGACGTCCCCCTGAAAATGGCAAAATGTTTGAAATCCCTCTGCTAGATTTCCTCTATGCCATATGAGAAGAGGAGATTTTTTTTCTTCTCCCCTCAGCATTAACACTCCCCAAACCTCACCTTTTATCTGGTCATTTAAAATTCATAAAGTGTGACTCAATGATTACTTTTACACATACTGCCTTTGACCTCCTGTCACTTAATTATCATAAAGCTGCACAGAGGAGAACGAGCCATCGCCTCCTCTTTTGTGCCACTGTAATTGCATTCTTAATTTTCGGAGGTGAGGAATACTGATACGGCAGCTCAGACCTGATATCAATGGACTTACATTGTTGTGGTGGTGGGAGGGAGGGATGGGCTTCTACTGAAAAACAATGAGAGTCAGTCCAGTAAAAAAATCTACCCTACACCAGTCTGCTCATACAACTTAATAATTTGTCATTAAGAAGCAAAAGTGTGGCCATGGGGAAACTAAATTTGTAGGTTGACTTTGTGGAAACCAAAATGATGATTGCATCCACGTTGTGTTTCGGACACTGAGTATGATCCTGAAAATCTGTCAGTTTCCCTGTAAATGTAGTCTCTTTCTAGGCACTGTGTCTCTGCAATATATATATCCTCCCACAGACATGTTACCCAAACAGGTACGATTATGAAAGGTTGTAAACATTCCTCTGTTTTCAGCTTCCTATTCCTGTTCTCAATATTCCTATTTGTATTTCCCCCAGACTCAGTAGAATCAACAGTCATGACAGAAACAAACAAGACAAGAGTCTGCAGCCATGCTAGCAGCTCTGTGAGACTGTATTGTATGAGGCACAGTGTTGCTTTGGAAAACTGTATGAAGCTCGCCTAGCTAGCCCAGATATATTGTTTTGTGCAAGTTCTCATTCACCCGAATTTTTTATATCGAAGCTGGCGAGTGCAAAGTTAGCATGACCCATAAAGCCATATGGCCATATTTAC
This sequence comes from Scomber scombrus, assembly GCF_963691925.1. Taxonomy (NCBI): domain Eukaryota; kingdom Metazoa; phylum Chordata; class Actinopteri; order Scombriformes; family Scombridae; genus Scomber; species Scomber scombrus. The sequence continues at coordinate 7,166,898 of NC_084989.1, forward strand.
AGAAAATACACCAGATTGAAATTAACGGAATTATTCTTTAAGGTATGTCTAAAAAGTTGCTAGATTTTTGCTAGGCTCTTTTTTGGAGAAAAAAAAATGCTAAAGGACTCTTAAAAGTTGCCAAATCTAGCAATAAGTTGCTAAGTAAACAGTGCTGGTTACTACCTTGAAGAAAGCCCAGTGTTGTTCCCTTAACGTTTCCTCTAGCACCATGACCAGGTCAAATTCATAATTTTTATAATAATACTTGGTTACGCGACTTATCTGGTGGAGAAATCTGATCTAGGCCTTTTGATATTTAGGAGTTAAAATCTGGATGATTACGCCACTACTTTCCAAGCGGGACCACGATAGCCAAGAGAGACAAGAGATAAGTCTAAAGGAGGCCATATTGCCGAGCAGCCCTTGAGGCTAACGTTACATTCTACGATACATAATACTGTTGACAGATATTAAAATTGACAGTTAGAATCTTACCTCCAGACCTCCATGAGGAACAGACACTGTCAAGCATTTCTAAAGCAAGTTGTTGCACCATGTCAGTCTCCATTTTATTTATCAGCTTCCCCATAAGACCACGTAAGAGCACATGAGGTGGTGCATTCTTCCCTCTGGCACAGTCATTTTAATCACCTGTAGTGTGTGATGCGCCATTATTTTCCGATCTTGTAGTGTGTGCCTATTTAAAATGAGAGAGAAGAACATCTGTGCAACCTGATTTCAAATTGGTTAGTATTTTAAAACTCCTGTAGTCTGGGCGTTGCTTTAGATACAGTATTTCTCTCTACAGATCTCAGTTGGTGCTCTTTGGAGACTTATCGTTGTTTAAATGTTGACACTGAAGAGTCCACTGACTTGTCAACAGAATCTTTCTTTCTTGACTGCATCTGAAAACAAACAAAGTTCTATATCTGCTCAGTGTTTCTTTTTTATTAATGAATATGCAGCGTTTTCTCAGACTTTCTCTGTGAGGCTGCTGAGTAGCTTGTGTGTATCAAACTGTTCTGCAGGACTCTTCAGTTGTTTAAGAAGTTTGAAAAAGAGTTGGCTTTCAGTTTTGTCCTGTCATATATTCCCAGCCTCAAACTGGTACCTCTCAAACAGTACAGCTTGTAGCGACCATCAGCAAATCCTATATAACCTTGTCAAGGTCGAGCTTTTGAAGATAACAAGATTCTGTTGCGATAGTCACAACATAGATAAGAAATATACATTTTATAATCAAATATTGATTTTTTTTCTATCTTGTTTTCAAGTGTTTGACATCAAATTGACTTTGCAGGACAGCAAAGACTCATATTTATCTAAGACAGGGAAGCAGTAATAGCTGAATTTAGTGGAAAATACTAGAATAAATGAACATATTTTATTGATAATTATGAATATTAATCATTTGCATTCATAGTCCTCAAATATAAACTCTGTCGCCCGGTAGGCAGCATGTCAAAATGTATTTGGTAAAGGTCTTGTGGAAGTAATAAATAAGTACATGATTTTGTTCAACTTATTTGACCCACCATGATGACTGAGATATATGTCTCATGTGTGGTTCTGCTGGCCTTTGTTTAATCATGAAAAATTACGTTTTTGGTATTTTGGCACATTAACAATGGACATATGATGCTGGATCAATGAAACCGCCTCTGCATTAGTTTCTTCACCATTCACCCAGACAGCCAGTCCCACCTAACAGCCATCTTTAATTATTGCCTGCATCTATCCTTTCCTCTTATTCTTTCTCATTCTCAACTAACCATCTTACCACCTCCAGTTCTGTTTCATATAAATGTTTGGTAATTCTAAATTACCTTTTCCACAAAGAACATTTTAAGGAATGGGTAGACTTCTGTTTGTGTGACCCGTCATCCTTCCCTCCAATATTAGAAAGGCTCTGTATAGTAGTTGACCATTGGTTGTGGTTGGCATTGGCCTTCAGGTCAATGCCAACCACAACATTTGCCATATAATCTGCACAATATTACCATCACTCAAACATGTCAAACCAAAATGAGCATAGTCATTATTACAAGTTCTACATGATGGGAAATCCTCGCAAATGACAGTTGAAAACAGCTAATTGCTCAAAAGTGGGTAAACCTTCATAGTTTGGTTACGAAGTCATTACTGATGGACTTGCTTGATATGAACCATAATATATGATTGCTCAGCATACTGTATATTACACCTGACACTGATCTACAGTGATGTGTGTGACATATCTAAATCATATAGATTCAGTCTGTACTTCCTAGTTTACTCTGACATCTCCTGAGTGAGCCAACTTTTTAAACTGACTACCGTTATCAGCTCAGCTAGTAGCCTTAAGTTTTGTGTTAATGAAGCTGTGGTAGCTTAGCTATCAATTTATGACATGATCAGAAACAAGTTGGATTGGTTATAAATCTTGCCTCGGTTATGTTATCACTTTTAGTAGGAATATCAGTCCAATAAAGTGTAAAACCTTTTGGCTATCTAACATGAGAAGGGGAGGCACAACTAAACTGCATATAATGTATGCTCTGCTCATCTCGTATTCAGATAACTTGGAGCTCATACAGACATTGGCCTTCTAGCAATGCAACGTCAGCCATGGCAACTAGCTAATTTCTGACTGGTACTAGATGTGAATATCTACATTGTTGAATTCTCAAAAAATCTGTTCCTATTTTCCTTGAACAATACATGTCTGACTGTGTCTCTGTGCACTTGTGTATACGTATATTGAAAACTATAATAAGTACTGAAATTACAAACCCTTCTCCAAACCTCACTGACACTTCCACGCAATGATAAAAGATATAGTCCAATCTTAAATTGGAGTAATGCAGTAAACTAGATTCACCTGCAAGAATTCCCTCAACTTACTCTAATATCGTAACAAATAACCGAGATCTGTAAATGTAAATTATGCAGATGGTTCAACAAGTGGCTTAATCTGATATGCAGACCCTCATTCTCAAATTAGAGTTTCAGGGTCAATTGTAGAGTGGGACTCAACAAGTGGAGCCTCAAATGTAGAAGATTGCCCTGTGTCCAAGCACAATGATCCAATTCTTCAAACCTCTGAAACAACACACCAGAATGGCTAAATGTGATGGATTTTCCAACTTTATCCCTTGATGCAGTAACTTCAGATTAACCCCTACAAAGATGGTCAGACATTCCTATTTAACTCCTCCAATGTTAAATTGTTTAGAAGATAAACTGAAAAGCACAGCAACAGTTCTGCATGGTTGGCGAGTTGTTTCCAACTCAAAGTGAGTATACTTAAGATATAAGAATTGTTGTTCATCAAAAAAAAAACTCCGTATTCAAACAAATGTGAAAGAATACCACCAGAAATTTAGAATAAATGTAAATTAATATGATTATTTTTCCGTCTTTCTTTAATATCAGAAAAAGTGTGATATAATCCCAGGATGTATCAAGTTTAAAATCACAGTAAAATCTTCAATCCTGACTGGTACTTCATTGGGGAACGTGGTGTAAGCACAGTGTCTTTCATTACAAACTCCACGTGGCTGATCAGGAGCTCATTCACAAAGACAAAAACCTAGGTATGACAAAGTTTATAATCCATTTTCACCCAGGAGAAAATCAGTGATGCAGGTAACTTCTGTAACGCAGCTGGTGGCTGTTGGTTGCAGGGATATAAAAAACAAGAAAGCTGGAGGGACACTTTTAGAGTTGCAGTAGGAGTTATGGCGGGAGATACTGGCAGTCATTATGTGTACCTGTCACCCAGACATAATGTAAGGTCAGACTTAACTTTGCAATAAATCTATGTCATAAAGATTATCAGCCTAAAAAAGTTGTAAATTCTACTTTACCAATAAACAGCAGGTAAACTGATTCTTGGTGCTTTTACAGGACATTCAGTAATATTTTATAGTTGACTGTAAATAATACTATTTACTTCATTGAGAAAAATGTCTTAAACTTTCTTTCTTGAACTTCTACAGACCAGTATAGAACTAGATTTCAGTGTTTGTATCAGGGGTGTAGCTGAGCCCAGGTTCTTCTCCATCAAAAACTTCTGTATAGGCTGTTTTCATGCATTTTTTTCTTGCATATAAGGGCTAGATATTGCTTAAAAAATGGAAATATTGGAGAAGGAAGGAAGAGTGTGGATTTAATTTGCCATATAATCTGCACAATATTACCATCACTCAAACATGTCAAACCAAAATGAGCATAGTCATTATTACAAGTTCTACATGATGGGAATTCCTCACAAATGACAGTTGAAAACAGGTAACTGCTCAAAAGTGGGTAAACCTTCATAGTTTTGTTACAAAGTCATTACTGATGGACTTGCTTGATATGAACCATAATATATGATTGCTCAGCATACTGTATAGTACACCTGACACTGATCTACATTGATGTGTGTGTGACATATCTAAATCATATAGATTCAGTCTGTACTTCCTAGTTTACTCTGACATCTCCTGAGTGAGCCAACTTTTTAAACTGACTACCGTTATCAGCTCAGCTAGTAGCCTTAAGTTTTTTGTTAATGAAGCTGTGGTAGCTTAGCTATCAATTTATGACATGATCAGAAACAAGTTGGATTTGTTATAAATCTTGCCTCGGTTATGTTATCAGTTTTAGTAGGAATATCAGTCCAATAAAATGTAAAACCTTTTGGCTATCTAACATGAGAAGGGGAGGCACAACTAAACTGCATATAATGTATGCTCTGCTCATCTCGTATTCAGATAACTTGGAGCTCTTACAGACATTTACACACCTTGTTAGCTCAGCAGGGGAGGATGTTTGTTCCACTGCTTCAGCTTCAACCTTTACTGGTAAAAAATCTTTGTATCCATTTTTGTCCTCACGCTGACTAACAGTATGAGCTAGATTTTGGCGCAGTATCCCCATCTATTGAAGAATTGTCAGAGAACTATAAGCCAATAAGATATTTCCACGTATTTTCCTGTAAACCCTCTCTGATTGGTGTTACCTCTGTTCTGTTCACTTAAGATATAACATTTTAATATTGCCATCTTCTTTAGTGACAAACTGTTCAAAGTGGGGAATTATTTGGGCCTAAAGAAAAAAATCTTCAGGTCTACAATCCTGTATTCCCAGGCCAGGCAACACCAATGATTTGTATCATTTTCAGTGATCAGCCCCTACTGTAATTAGATGAGCACTGTGTTTATAAGTAGATGATGAGTATGAACATGAAGAGTGAATAGGTGCACACATGTAATATCTTTAGAGTACTTTAGCTGTCAAAAGAGTGCAGTGAGGGGACAAAAAAGAACTGCAGCTTGGAGCGCTTCACTAACATAACAAGGCAGCACTGGGGAAATGGTAATGTAGCCTCCCTGGGTAGATATGGTTTATGTCGAAACAAGACTGTAATCAAGCATGAGGACAGGGTCTAATTACTCATCTCCCCCCTGTCTATCAGAGATCACATCCCTGCACATGAATTACAGGCTACATGGTGACCTGTCTCTGTCAGGGGCAAGACTCACTGTGACAGCACCTGGGTTACACACACACACACACACACACACACACACACACACACACACACACACACACACACACACACACACACACACAATAGCACTCTTAAGTTCTATGTACTGTATGTGCAGAAATAGCCTAGACTGCACTGGGGAAGTAGTGGAGGGCAAATCTGTCTAAGTTTAGTCTATTTTTCCCCCACATATTGAATTTAATTAATAGTGTACTATGCACTGCTGCAAGTATCAATCTGATGCAAATGATGAAAAGGGAGGATGATTTAATGGTAAAATAGTTGTTGCAGGCCATCAAGCAGCCATATTCAAGGTCCTCAGCATATGGGAAATGATAGCTCTGAAGGACTGAAAGTGTCATGAAATGTAAAACTTGGCCATCTCAGCAGACTCAGTTCTGTGCAATAAAGAAGTTAACCTCTTACCCCACTAGATCTCTAGATATCACAGTTTATTTACAAAGTATAACATTTTGCATAGGACACTGTGTGTTTTGCATGTAGGTATACTTACAGCGTCTAAAGATCTGGTGTGTAGAGACACTTGAACTAATTTAACATTATTTTTGTAATCTAATCATTTCTTCTAAACGTTAATTAATATACATACGTATGTATTAGCAAAAAGGTTTTATGGGAAATATATATTTTTAATATGTGGAGGAATTTTGCCAACACAAAATGTTCAACCTGACTGTATGTGCATATTGTTCACTATCAATAGATGTGATTCCATCCATCTGTTTTCTTCTTTTATATTAAGAAAAAAACATGAGTGGAAAGACCAAATTAAAAAAAAGAAATCTTTTGTAAATGTTAAGTAAAATGAGACACAATGTAATGGAAACAGACATGGCAAATAAGTAACCATGTACATGAGGCATGTGACTTAAATATCATTGTCAGGTCTATGTGGAGCGATGAGGAGACTATAACATAATGAATACATGAAGCAAACATAAATGCCATATTTCCATCAAGTTTTGTACATTGTTTCTACATTGTTTTACTCTGAGGTTTGACTGGCACTCCAGTCCTCTTCATCTGAAATGGTTTAATGGCCCTTGATTGGAAATCTGCATATAGGCAGTGGATGGAAACGTGTACTTATTAGAATTTTTATTCACTGGTTTTCTGGAAATTCAATAAAAAATTGTGCTACATTTGGAGGGAAACTTCTTATGTTTTTAGTTTTTCCAGAATATCAGCTCTTGGCAAGATAAGCATGATGAATGTTTTCATGTTTCATGTTCATACTTAGGACATTCATAGCACTCAGTTAAGTTTAGGAAAAGGAGGTGATGGTTTGGTTAAATTTAGAAGATAAATTAATGCTACTTTGAGCGCTAGACAGGACTCATTGATATATTTAACCAAATACTTCCTCCCCAAACCTCACCCAAGTGTTTTGGTGCCCAAATGATATGCAGGACACATGAACTCCGGTTTCCAGTGTCAAAGTTCTGAGCTTTGTACCTCTTAGTGTCAGGATCATTATCCCTGACCTCCTATGTATGAGCAGTTCAAGGATATTGCACCTTCTGGAATAGAAGAAACCCCTACTGTAGGATCCAGGCAGCCAAAATGTTTACTTTAAAACATATAGGGCAAAGCAAATTAGTAATATATTAATATTGGTTGGATTAATTGGATATATGACATAGAGTTGTGTATTTAGACAATGTAAACTTGTTAGATGGCAATTAAAGATACATCTGTAAAGTATGAATTTTAAGTGTTATTAAATCTTTTATAGACCAAATTGTTTCCAAATCTTGATTAAATGAGAGTCACAGAAAGCTTTTTTTGTTTGTTTGTTTTTTTCGGGGGTGAGTGGGTGGGTGGGGTGTTGTTAGTTAACTGGCCAAAATGACAATTTAGCAAACCAACTTATGTTGATTCTAGTACAGCGGTACTCATGACCCATTTAATGCTGTAGAAGTATTTTGCCTTCAATCAAGCATAAATACATTTGGGCTTAATATCTACTGTAGGTATAATATCTGATATCACATGTAAATGTTTGTGCAGACGTGTTTTTGGAAACATTTCCCTGACAGCTGTTGAAAAAAATAAATACACAGATGTCCACACACACACACACACACACACACACACACACACACACACACACACACACACACACACACACACACACACACACACACACACACACACATAGACACATAGACACCCGTAGCCCTCCCCTCCTCACTTCCCTTGCTGAGATTGATTTACCTTTGTGTCCCAGGCCTGTCGTTATCATGGGCCTCTCAGACAGGCCTGCTATGATAGCTCAGGGAAAGTGGGACGGAGGTGGCAGCAGGCGCATGATGGAGAAGAGCTTCTTATCACCGATGGAGAGATCAATCATTCTTACACTGAGAGAAACAGAGGGAGGGAGGGAAAAAGAGAGAGGAGAGTTTGGTCCCTTTTTCCTTCCTAAGGTAAACAGTTCAACTCACTGTAAGAGCTTAAATGTCATTACTGATAAAAACAGACTCATGTATGATTCCATAGATCAGCTTTACCATAAATCTGAAGTAGCCTCAAAATGATGCATTTCTCACACCATAGAGTGTTAGAGAACATAACGTTAGCTCAACATGAACAGTTGAAGGGGTCGAGTAGCGTTGGAGTGAGCAGAGCCATATCTTTAGCTACTAAATTAACTTACAGTAGGTTACAAGTTATAGTTATATATTTTGGCTTTTTTGTGATGTTTTGGGTGGTTGTAGTCATTTGCGGTTTTAGGTGCTTTTGGTAGTCAACATTGTTTTTTAATCTGTTTCTAAACAGCACAAATTGTTACGGTGCAAGCATTGCTTTTTTTGTCAGATTAATTTATTTCGTCTTCCTCACCATTGCTTGGTTTCCACCACGGCATTGGTTAACTTTGGGATCAATTTCAAGGCTTTTTATTGACACTGTGGATCTCCCCGCTAGTGCAAACAAGTAAATTAAGAAAAAAGTAAAAAGTAAGATGGTTTATTTATTTCAGTTAAACTTGCAACCCTCGTAGCAGCTCTGGAGAAGCAGGACTGGTAGAGCTAAAGGTTAGGATTTGGAACATGCTCAGTACAGTTTATAGACAGAGGTAAATGTGTAACAAATGACATAAAATGGCCACAAGTCCATACAGCAGAATGATTAACCCAACAGCACAAACAGCAGTCCATAGCCAGCACTCTTTACTTTACTCACCATTATTTACAGCAGTCTGTGCAATCTAATTGATTTTCAGCTCAGGTTTTGACAGATTTACAGTCTTCTTTATTCCAATTATACACCATGTAGATATTTGAACAGGTAGTTAAGTTTAGGATTGTGTGTATGTGTGCCTTTCCACTTCAGCCTGAGGAGTTCTCTATTTATGCAGTGTACACAAACAACGCAGGAACTGACCTATCGAGTCTCTTTATCCAAGAGACAAGTATTAGCCTCATACAGCGTTTCCCCCCACCGCCGGGTGAAACGTGTCAGACCATGATAAAGATAGCATATCTCTCCCCTCTCACCTGTCATACACTGACTGTTTTCCCGCCTGAAAATAGCTGTCAGATAATAGCTTTTAAAAGCCTGGCCAGTAGGTATATCACAAGCTATTTCTGCCTGAAATCATTGTGATCTGAGAGCTAACTATGGTACTGTGGAGACATAAGTATCCTCATACAGCCTAATGACCATTTAATCTATACAGGGCGTGGATCTAGCAATTTCACTGATTCACTATGACCTATGATATAATGCCACATAAAGTCCAAGCTTTTTTACAGTTATTCAAGTCTAAAGTGAAAGCGTTATTGATCCTGTAATTTCTAGGCAGTGGATATACTAGATGGACCTGTTCTCTGTTTGACTATAATTATGGCTCTAGTTTGCAGGGGGAAAGTAAAAGTCTATTGACAGAACATTGTGTAATTTCCATCGTTTTTTCTCCAATGTGCGGCAGCAATATTCGGTAATACTTTGAGTTGTGGCCGCTCACTTAAGCTTTAATTATTCTCTGTAAGCATGAAATACAATTATGAAGCATTTCTCCTCCTTGAATGTTAAAAAAGTCCAGAGAGTGCTTTGTTATTTGTTGCCAACGCGCTTTGTTAGCTCGCTGCAGTTGACTCAGTTCCACCTACCTAATGCTGGCAAACTATGAAAAACCCAACAGTGACACATTTGGAGATACACAAAGAAGAGGCAGATGGCCTCTGCTGATGACCAGGATGTTTGTATGATATCTCATCTGCGGCCTTTCTCACCAGTTAATTGAATCTTTTCTGAGGAAGACTCTGTGGATCTTCTTAAACAGCTTCTTCTTCTTTTTTTTTTTTTGTAGCTTTTGGCACTCTTAATTTTTTACTTAAGCCCTTAATGACTTGTATGTGTATGTGGATACCTCTATATTGTCCTTGTTTATTCCTTAAACAAGAGTCAAGATAATTTGCAGCCTGTATCCGTAGCAATGCCAATAAAGCCTGTTGCTGCCTCTCTGTCCAACATTTAAAGTATAACAACCATATAATTACAATTTGGGTCTTAATTTCATAGTTTATGCCATCATTTCTATAATTTAGGACTACATTATACTCACCAAAAATATTTCAGAGATCTGGGAACGGGGAGACATTGCTGCATCAAAGTCATTCAAGTCAAGCCAGTTTTAATTATATCATCCCAAATCACAATAACAAAGTGCTTTACAATCTGTGACAATATGTGGCACCATTTATCCACATGTCCTCTGTTTGAACAAAGAAAAAAACAGAATGAATATAGTACTGTAAGGATTTTTTTAATAGTAAAAATGATATATAAAAATGTAAGCCTTTGGGACAGCATCCATAAATAAGAGGAGACATTTTAGCGTCAAGAAATAACTTGAGCACTCTCTCGTCCCCTCTTCAGATGAATAAGACCGGCTTATTGTCCAATATTGTTTCTCACTGTCTGTGCCGCCCAGCTGTTTATGCAGTCTACAAACATTACTGTGCTTTGAGAGTTGGAGCCAAATGTGGAAGGACACAACGCCCAAGGGTGATTTGTTTAACTTTGAAAGGTTCTTTGGTTTGTGTTAGATTTGCTGGGAGCTACGCAGCAGCGGATCATCTAGCCCGTTCTCCCAAGTGGGTAGCAGCCAACAGAGCCTGGGCGATGCGCGTGGGTAGAGAGGAAAAAGATAACCCCACCAGGGACTAAACGACAGTCCTCATTTAGACAGCGCCAGGCAGGGCAGTCATTTAACAACACAGAAACAAAACCTCCATTAGATTTTTTTTTTTTTTCTTTCTCAAGTCTCTCTGTTTTACCCTCTCGGGAGTGTAATGTTGTTCTCTAACCAGCAGAGAATGAGTTAGATGTATCTCATGAATCATATTAGAGCGCCTTTAATCCTCTAAAGTGAGGGTCTCGGGAGGGTAAGGTTGCAGACAAGGAAGCACAAACTAAAGAGGTAGATGAAAACAGATGGGGAAGAGAAGGAAAAAAAAGCCTCACGCTGAACCAGGTAGAAGAAAAGATAAGTCTGCTGAGCTGGGGTGCTGTCCTGCTAGCTGTCAATCTGCACAGCTGGATGTTGCCTTTTCCCCATGGGGTTATGGGTAAAGAGAGCGTAGATAGAACTGCTTGCTTCCATCCTCATCCATCCCTCCTAATCCAGCCTAAGCACTTAACCAAAGAGGTGCGGTGGAGATCACCTGGGTCTGTGGGGGATCAAAGCCGCTTCAGCGAAAATAAGAGAAGTCTTGAGGACGGAAAAGCTGATGTAACAAGAAGAGGTAGATTAGCATTAAAGACTTGACAGATGCAAAAAAGGGAAAAAAAAAGTTTCCAGGGCTTCAGCAGTAATCTTCACCGTGAATCACAGCGCTTCTAGATTGTCGCTAATGGCAGGTATGCCTGCATAAGTACCCATCAAAGTAAGCGTCGAATGAAAAGAGCGGTTATTTCATTTACCTTTCTGAAAAGCAAGCTTGGCGATGAGGGATCCATTTGAAAGGGTTCACACTCACCTTAAAAGACAGGATGGGAGACGTACTATTTTCACTGTCCCAATTTAGTATAGCCTACTATCCATAATTTAGCAGATGGCTGCCGCCTATTCTCTGCTCGCACCAGGGCAGAGCTCCCCCATAGTCATATTTCAAACCACACATGGTAATGTATTTTGACAAGTAAATTGCTTGCCCCTTTGCTGATAGCTACTCACTTAAATAATGAATTCTTAGTAATAGTCACAGAAATAATGCATACCGCAGAGTGACATGGATGAGTTATTACTGATGGAGGACACACATTAGGAATCTTTCCCGAAACTGTGGCGAATCTGCAGAGAATCAATCAATGCTGTATGTGGGGGGAAACAAGACTAAACCTCATTTGGACTGGATGTATGTTCCTAAATCAGGGATTGTAATATAATCTAGAGTGTGTACATGGCTAATATCTCACCCCTACCCACTAATAATTATGGCCTAAATGTACCTATTCCGGTTTTTATGAACTTGCTGGTCCTAATGTAATTTAAATCTGAACCACTGTCCTTGAGGGTTTTTTTTTCTTCTGCTGCATTTAATAATTTCAGTGTGAAATGTAACTTTTGTGTTAAAAAAGTAAGTCAAAAACTTTTGTGTTAATAATATGTACAGAATCATGTTAATACCAATTTATAGACCCATTTGGTAAGCAATACAACAGAAAATAAATTAAAGCTATTAGGAAAGCAAGACCCTGTAACCTCATTCTGTAATTTTGCGATGGGTAAAATGCCGTCCCAAATATTTACCAAGAAGCACAGTGCAGTGAATATTTTATAACCTCCCCTTGTTATAATAATCCCATTCGTTTGGGGTTTAAGATTATTACCATTCATAACATGAATTTGTGTACCAATTTCCATGGCAACACATCCAGTAGTTGTTGCAATATTCCAGTAAACCTAAAAATGTCAACCTCATGTGGCGCTAGACTAAAAACTGGGGGATAAGAAGTTGTCAGGATTCCTCGTTAGAGAATTAATGTCTTAAATATTTTTTATGGCAATCCAACCAGTAAATTGCAATATTTCGCTGTATAAGGGAGCTCTTTGATGTGCTGGTGGTGCTACATGAAAGGTCACCAAAGTCAATGGGTATGATCCTCTAGTGACTATGAATGTGTTTATAAAATTTAATGGGAATCCATTAAAAACTGTTGTCGAGATAATTCAGTCTGGACAAATTGGTGGACCAACTGTCAGACATGGAAGCATGGCTAAAAAAGTCAAAACCGTATTCAATTAGATTTAAAGGTTAATGACTACAGCTGATCTTTTATGATAATGTCCATCCATTTAAATTTGCCCAAAGAAAGATGAAGAAAAAAAAAGCTTAAATACTCCCAGACCAGACAGGAAAGGACATTTATTCACAAGTGTTTGGCACATCATAGCAAGGTTGTTTGTCTTCCATTCAGTGTACCGGAGCGGCGTTTGACTAGACAGCCTCAGGTGTTGGCAGCACTGATAGGGAAGGGCATAGTGATAATGCAGCTGATTAGACTCTGATCATTATCTACACTATAGCTTATGATGGTCAAAATCAATGGGAGGAAAGAGAGGCGCTAGCCCTGTGAAAAGATTAAATGTCTCACACGGTATGATAAAGTCTACCTCATCCGACTCTGTTTTTGAACTTTTAGAGATGCTGTTTGAATGTATGAAGTGCATTCAAAAAGTGCAGCCAGGCAAAACTTTTCTTTCTTCCAGCATCCCGTCAGATTGAAAATCGAGCCACGGGCAGGTTGTTTTGAAGAGCTGATAAAACACACACAACCTCGCATCAGCATACTCCTCCATCAATGTCCTCTGTATTTGGCAGGTTCAAAACAAGGCCAGCAGTGTCTGTATGCGACCAATTTGGTACTATGGTCCATATCCTTGAACACTTTGAAGAGGGAGACATTTGACACAGCATCAAAGACTCCCCAGAAAGACAGAAAAGGGAAAAAGAAGGGAGCGAGGTGGCAAATTGCTGGATATTAGCCAACATGAAACAAGGGGGCAGATCCAGCATCACCATCATCATCTGACCCTGAACCCGCCTGGATTCAGAATGGGCTAATTATGATATTATGTGAATGATGACGCTGTTTTGTTGCCCCTCAAACAGTCACCCCAAACTTACAGAATACACTCAAACAACTTTTTGTCTGTTACTTTGATTTCCTTTCTGCACCGGCATGCTTTGAGTAGCACACATCCTGAGCTATGTGGCTTTGAAAGGTATTCTAATTACAGCAGAAACAGTGTTTTCAGTCAGTCGTGTACAGGTATAGGTTTTTGGAGTAGGCATGGTAGAATTTGGGTCACCATTATCCTCTCTGGGCCATGTTTACTTAATTTAATTCTAGATGAATAAAATGAAAGGAAAGAGCAATTAGTGAATAGAACAGCCATAATTTGCAAGAGGCATAATTATGAAAACATTACCGCTAATCTTTGGTTAAATAGTAATGATTTTCACAAAGGTGTACTTTTCACAATATCACCTATGCTGCATAGTGTTTGTACTTATTTATTAACTACAAATGCTACAATTTATTTAGTGTTTGCCAAAGGGTGTAAATCTTCAGTTTAAACAAAACTGCTCTCCGCTTCTTTCCACAACAGGCACACTGTGTATGGTAGAAGTTTAAGGCTTAAGAGAATGACATTTTCTGCTCTACAGTGTATGATATTGATGGGGTGGAACAGTCTGTCCACTTGTTCAATTTCCCTGTGTAAGCATTACAGAAGAGGCTAAAAGGCTCAAAGATTTGGAGCATGCTGACACCATATATTCTGTCAGTAAGATTCTTAGTGGGAGACCGGAAATGAGAATAAACCAGGGCACTGTCGTTGGCGGGGGAAGATTTATCTCCTTAAATTGACAACACAAAACATTTACTACGAAGAGATGTTGAGTAACACATATATAGGAAAAAGGAAAAGCTGATGGATCCCTAAAGGTCACATTGGAGTCTGTAGAGGTTCATATTGAACAAGGGGACTGAAGTGAGTTTCCATTTAACAGCTCAATATAGTGGTATTTTTACTGTAAATTACTGTTTTCTTTGCTAACGTTAAAATGAGAAAACTAGTGAGCTGTGTGTATTCCACATCACAGCCGCATCCTGACATCGGTCTGTACTAATGTATGTGCTACACTATTGCACACCTTCAAAAGTAATAATTGTCATGGTATCTATATAGCTGGTATTTTGATAATTTCCATCATTCATCATTTTATTATTCCTTTAATCATCTCTGACCCTGGAAAAAAAAATTGTATTGTATTTGTATATGTAAAACTGTGATACATATACTGTGAGAATTGTTATATTTTACTTTATTAAATAGTTAAACATGCAGTCACACAAAATGTTCATGGTAGGTTTTGTTTAGTCTTTTAAATTAACGTCTGTTAATCATGTATTTTGTATTCTTAACCTTTTTTCATTTGCAATTAAATTATTCAAGCTATAAAAAGTCCTTAATTCATGAACCCAATTCAATGACCAATTTAAATTTTCATGTTCCTCTTCTTTTTTAATACTGGTCCATTTTAGTGGTGGAAAGGTTATTAAAATAACCTGTATGTTACTGTGTATTTTAGTCCTTAAGCACCTGTTCTATGATCAATGAGTGTATAATTACAATTATGCCACAGAATGACCAATGATGAGTTAGTGCAATGACCTGAAACCGCTGTAGGTCATGTGCAGGTGTACCACAGCGAGGCAATGAGTACATATTGTACAATATTCAGTGATCCACCAAGAGCTATTGCTGCACCTAGTTCTGGGAGAAAGGTGCTGTAGTTGAACTGAACCTCAGCTGCTCCTCTTCCTCTCACCGGGCTGAACATCAGTCTTGATCCCTGTGGACGGGGAGGCAGTGTTCAGATGGAGCTGCCTGGTTAGTGAGAACAGAGAGGAGACTCATTAAAAGTGATTTTCTTGTCCAGAGCAGCCTGATCACTTTCAGCCCTGCTATCCCCTTTGTTGCTTTTGAAGAGGTGGGCCTAATCCCAGGCCTGTTACATTGTCATGGCCAACCTGGGTTACACTGCTAATGAGTGAGGGGCTGGGAGGAAGTTCACACTGGTGTCCAAGAGCTGCTTGATGGGTAAAAGCAACACAATGAGTGGAATTATTGAGTGACACTTAGTAGTGGAGGTGATAATGTACGTGAGAAAGTAGTCTCCTCTTTAGTTTGTTAATCTGGCTTTCATTTCGGTTTATCTTTTCAACTAAACCAACAAGAATGAGTTAATAGTGAGGATACAGTGTGGTGCTTTACCAATGGTGGTTACTAGCCTGCAGCTCATTTAGCAACGTTTGCTTTGCTAGGTTACAAAAAAGGCTGCTTCTACTTTAATAACACAAATACGACAAATACGCGTTGGACAGTCTTTCTATGACTAGTTTCGAAATTTAAAAGACAATGTACAAGTCAGAGAAGATAGAAAACAAAAACATATATTAAGGCAAGCAGTGATATACATTTACCCTGCAAGTAGATGTCTATGCAATTAGTAAAATCATTTATTTGGAAAGCTTTAGGATGCTTGCACTGTTTGTCTTGATACGTTTTTATTGCCTGACTCCACATTTCTGGAATCTCTACAACAGAGGCTGAAGGTGCAAAAATAACCTCAACTATGATCAGAATGGTGTTAATCATGAGAAAAAGACCTCTATTGATATAGAGTTGATAAGTGAGTTGCTGATGTTGGAAGTGTTTTGTAATGAATACTTTAAGAAGGTTTTTCATCATTCTGCATTCCCATTTCAACATTTTCTTCGTATGATATCTTCCCTATTTCTTAACACGTAAATGCAGTCTCCTTTATAATGTTACAGTCCTATAATTTAATTATGACCACCAGTTTCATTTATACCTCGTTTCTGAGAAATCATGTCTTATCTGTCATTTTGGCGTGGTGGACGGCAGAAATTACACATCAGCATGAACCACTGTTGCTTTAGAGAAATCAGTCAGAGGCTTTGCTACGTATTCTAGAGAAATTCAAAATGCCTCGTCGTAGCAGTTGTAAAGAAAATGTAGCGTCATAGTTGTTGAATTCACTAAAAAGTGACCCAAAAAAGAAAACAGATTTACATTGTAGATTGTAAAATTTGAATCTTTAGCTTCCACCCAGCGTCAGCAGGGCATGTAAGCATATTAACCTTGTTGTTTGGATACGTTTTTTAAATCAAAGAACCAGATATGTTCTAACACAGTTGTTCATCTTTTGTACTGATGATTTAATTTGGATAATTTAATGCCGATCCAAGGGGTTGAACTGCACCTACTGTGAGTCCCATAACATTATCTTTAGGAAAAATTAATCAGGTTTTTACCTCAGGAATTACAGGCACCCCCACTACGCCCTGCTGTAACCTTGGTCCAAAAATATCAGTAACAACCCTATGCTAAATACCTATATTCTGGTTTGAAATAGAAACAAATCCAAAACTGGATTTGTAACTGAACCTTTCCACACAAATGCATATTTACATCAGGTTTTTTGAGTGTTATTCTTGTCCCTGCTGCCTGCATGTTCTCATGCTGTGCAATAATCCATATTTACCTTTTTCTCTGCTGGTCTTGTACCTGTGCGACAGCTTCAGGGCCTGCCTTTGTCTTTCCCTTCTCCCGAAAGAACCAAGACAGACACAGCTTCCTATCCTCGGTGTTACCTGTGCTGTATGTACAAAGAGGCGGTGTAGCATAAGTCACATCCCCAGAGGAAAGTGTTGGTAAAAAAGAGGGAAACCAGAGAGGTGGGGAGGGATTAAAGCACAGTGTAATACGAAGTGAAACCACATGCGCGCTCTGCTATAGCGAGAACAGGCATATGCATAAATACGCTGCGTCTCATCATTTCATAGAGAACAAGCCTACACACACAGCCTTCTATATGGAGATCACACAAGTACACAGTGCTCCAGGATAACAAGGCAATGTCAAAA
Source organism: Scomber scombrus (assembly GCF_963691925.1). Classification (NCBI taxonomy): domain Eukaryota; kingdom Metazoa; phylum Chordata; class Actinopteri; order Scombriformes; family Scombridae; genus Scomber; species Scomber scombrus. The sequence continues at coordinate 7,184,386 of NC_084989.1, forward strand.
ACACTTTAAACAACCAACAGCAATCCACACATGACACGAGCTTGGGAAAATTGAGGGTGGAGATGATCAGATGAGAGTATTCTTGCCTGTTCTCGTTTCAAATACAAAAGACGCACGAGGGAAAGGAATAGAGAAGGGGGGCCAATTTGAGAAAGGAGCAAAAAAAAAGAAAAAACAGCAAGTGGGACGAACTGAAACAGATCGGAGGGAGTTGTGTTTTGCCAAAGTGTGCAAGTAATGACTCACCAGTGTGATTAACTAACTGTTACAGCACGGCTTCAAACCCAACTCCTTCCTTGCTTAAATGTCTAACAAGGACAACACTAGCCTGCACAGCTTTGCACTTTGATTAAAGCTAAGTGAGCGCTCGCTGTAATCCCTGAATCCTTTTTAGTCTCGGTGGGATTTAGGTGAGAATGATTTCCTCTCAGCAGTGAGATTTGTGGCTTGCTCACTCTTTGTTTGGGATGACATCTCAATGTTTATTCAATCGTTCCTCACGTGCTATGCAGCTGGCATTTTGGTGTATATCAAAGTGCCTTAAAATCTGCCCAATCACCCAAAGTTAAATCCCGAGCGAACATCAGTGAAGCCAGATTCTAGACAACATTAAACACACAGCTGTCTTAAAAAAAAAAAAAATCAAGTGATCCTGCACTCTTGTTTTTTCATGCAGTGAGTAAAGTTGTTGGCTCTTTCTCTAGATATGAGCATCACCATGGCAATACACCAACACTGATCTCCAGTGAAATGTGTATTAGTGGCACTATTTTTCCTCTCCCTGTAAAACATCTTGTTAATTACTCTGTAGCACTAACATGACAGGAGGACTAACAGTGCCTCTGGAAGGTTCAGAGATGGCCAAGCAGAGCCGTTTATTGGCTCAGAAGCGTGATTTATGATGCCTCATTGGGAGGACTAAATTGTCTCTGTGTGTGTGTGTGTGTGTGTGTGTGTGTGTGTGTGTGTGTGTGTGTGTCTGTGTGTGTGTGTGTGTGTGTGTGTGTCTCTACACGGGAGAGCAGCTGAGGGGACAGTTGATTGAAGTCTTAAAATGTTTGGCGGGAATAAATAAGCTTGACTCCTTGACATTATTCTAAACTCCAACCATTTAGCAGTGCGCGCTGAGAGGGCCATGATTAATTGGAGCAGCTAACAAACGAGGGATTCATTTCCCAACAGATTTAACAGCGTGAGCGGTTACATGGCGCTGTCATGTCTGTCCCCCAGACCCAAACCCTGCGGTGTCTCACTGCGCCGGCTCAAAGGAACGGGTCAATGATGAGAGATGTGCTCCAGTGGAAACATCAGACAGGAAGAGTGGGAGCTTCATTCTAAAATTTAACTGGCTACATTTAATCCCTTGTGGTATTTTACCTCACTGTTGCATGATATTATAATGAAGGGATTAAAACAAATAAAAGTAATTTGTTGTGCAATACACCTAGACGGGTTGGTGAAAAATTACACTACCAATACAATCTGTCTTTCTTTGGGGGAAAAGAACACCAAATACAAGTCACAAAATCTCTTCAAGCAGCCAAAGATGATCCACTAGATACATGACAGCAGAGTAGTGGAATACTCCAATCTTTAAACTCTATTTTGCCAGAGCAGCGTGCATCTCTAAAGTGTATATTTATTGACAAATGACAAGATGAATTTAATTTATTACTGACTGTGTCTTTAATAACCGATCTAGATTTTCTTGTTTAGGTCAGCCTTCTGTCCTCTATCGACTAGTTTACCAAGGTAATTGTTGGCTGATGTAGCTCGTTAACCTAATAGGCTTACCTAAGCTAGACACCTAAACAATGGTTACACTGTTTTTTTTAATAGTTTGTAGCAAAAATACATTTTTTTGTATTACCCACAGGAGTTCAGCCTAAAGGTCGCTTTGTGGTTAATTGGAACTGCTTCGTACAGTGACTTTATGTCTCAGAAGTATAGTTAGACAAGTGACATGGTCGGACAACTGTGTCTGTATAATTGTTCAAACAGTTACTCTTAAAGGTAGTTTGAAAAGTTGTGTCAAGAATGGAAAAATAGAGCTTAAGAGAGAAGTTGAAACCCTGGATCATTTCTCACCTCCAAACAGGTGGCCAATCATAGTGTGAAGTGGTTGTGAATGTCGGGTTGTCAGATGTATCGGAAACTCACAGAAACTGTCGTACACAGCCCCGTAAATCCCACGGTGGAGAGTTATGTGTGGAAGAGGTTTGTGAAGCTATTCAGACATCCTTAGCCTGCTGTTTAGATCCGTCCTTTCAGTTTTAATTCAACTTATGAGATTATTTCTGCTTCAAGGGCACCTCAAAGGAAATATAAAATTGCATCCTGCAACCTGTGTAGGTATTTATGCATCTGCATAAAGTAAGTACTTACACCGAGGCGTACCTTGTGTATTTTGGTTAATGAAGGAATCCTGCTAAATGACTGAGAGGAGGTGCTGCACAGAGACAAGGTGAAGAAGTGGACCTTTGCCAGGATATCCTAGGCAGTGTCATAAAGGGCCATTTTTTGTAGCAAAATTATGGAATTACACTGAGCTGAGGACAGTTCTTCAAGATTGGATAAGGGATGAATAATTTAAGGCCCAATGATTAATCCAGTGGCAAAATGCCCTGCTGAAATATAGCGTCTCTGAAGGTAACTTTAGCCCTCAAGTAAGACGGATGTGGCGGTTTGTCATATGATTTTCTAAGGGAAATTTCATCTGGCACGGCATAAATCTTACTGGGGGGGGGGGGGGGGGGGGGGGGAGTATAATAAGTTCATCATGAAACGTCTACATCGTTCACAATTATAGCACAATTGTCCATGCTCCCGAAAAGCAACATGTAAACTAAATGCATATAACTTCCTGAAGTTGGGATTGGTCCAGTGTATAATCCTGTTGTTGATACAGACTTTCAAGCTACTTTGAAGATGAGCTTACAGGGTTTGCTGTGAGTTAAAGACTCTCATGCTGTCACTTATACGTATAGCTTACTGAGAAACTTCCAAAACATTTTGAGGAGTTGCAGGATTACAGCATTAAACGGTCTAAACTGACTGTGTGTTTGTGAGCGTTTCCTGGATATGTGTGCAGCACGGGAATTAGAAGAGAGCAAGACAGGCAGAGAGTGCAAGCTGATTTACTTTCCCTGATAAATATAGATAGCACTAAGGGCAACAGTATATTGCTTTACACAGTGAAAAACACAACCTGAATCAATTTCACAATTAGCCAGTTCAGTGTTTTAATTAAAAAACAACAGTCGCCTTTGAAGAAATCAATTCCAACTAAAGAGGCAAAAGAGAGAATTCCCTCGACGGTTTACGATCCCTCAGCACTGTCAATTCAAAGACATGATGCTTTTGGGCCTCTCTTTTGTATACATACAGTACATTACAGTGTTACATTTATGAAAGAGTCTTAGCGGCGTCTGCAGAGATTATTTTGATATAGTCTCTCATGAGAGTTGAAATGAAAGCCTTACTTTTCATCCAGGAATTAATCTGATTAAGACTGAGACATTGCTCGTCCTTTGCAGCTTTGTCTTTGGAAAATTATGTGCATATGCATCTATTTTCATATACATATTTCATATTAGGAAATCTAATGCAACTCAGATTATTATTATTTTTTGCTATCAAATTATCAACTATTCATTCATCTTGAATGTGCATGAAAATATTCACTGCAAACACATGAATTTGTAGAATGTTTATATTCAGTTTAAAATTTCAGGATGTGTACATACAGATTTTTACAATATTTTCTTGCAGTTATGTGTACAGTATGGGCACCAGGGTCCGATTTGAATAACCTGATTAAAACTAGGATTAAAGTGCACTGTTGCTACGACGGATTTCCGTCATTTGGAGTCCATTAGTATCACTTATGACATCAGTGTAGATCTGAAGAGGAACGAAAGGGAGAGGGAGGGGGTTTGAGCAAGATAGCAAGAGACGTCCCATTCCTTCTATCTCATTTGTGGACTTTGATATTAAAAAAAATCATACAGTGGGAGCTTCATCCGACCAGATGTTTTTCACAAACGAGCCAATTGGATTGTTTACAGCGTGACACTGACCAGTGTGGAATATGTAAACACAGAGCATCGCTTAACTTTAGCAAACTGTTCTGAATGACAGATCAAACATCGGAATAACAACAGTAAGATTTGTATTATTGTTGTTGGATGTTCAGTCAGTGAAAACGAGTTAACGTAAATAGATAATAGATAGGCAGATAGATAATGGCTGGCTAATGTTAGCCTTACTCTTTGCAACTCTGTTGGCTAACTATTTAGTCATTGTATCAAATGGGCTCTACTTCCATGCACATCCTTATTAATAGAACTGGTGTGTAGGCTCCTAGAAGCAATGTACCAATGATTGTTGTAACCAGCAAAGTTCACGTTTAGCCTACCTGTGGTCGCGGTAACTGAAAAAGCTTTACAGACAACTTTATAGCCTTTTCAAGTTTGTTTCATTTCATAGATTGAAAATGGCATTGAAACAACAAAAAAAGAGAAAGGAATATAAAGGCTGTTCAAAAGCATCTTCTTCACTATTGGTCCAGCAATATCAAAGAACAGCAGCAATGGTTGTGTGTGTAGTGATGCTGAAATCTCATAATTTTACATATTTCATTTTTTTATTGTGTTGTTTGTTTAGCAAGATTTGTGTAATATAACCTGTAACATGTCTTACAAATTACAGATGGGGAATATGTCTTTGCTTGAATAAAGTGTCAGCAGAAATAAAATAAAAAATAGTTTAAATCCTGTTAAAATGGCAGCAGATAGAATAAATGTTGATGTGGAAGAACTGGCACAGTTCTCCACAGACAAAAGAGCTTTATTCAATCTCTCACCAGGCTGATATGTTGTTTTTATTTAACGTGAGAAGAAAAGGCTTGAAAATATCTTATCTAAACCAAAATTAAGGATATACAGCATGTGCATATTAAACCAAAAGTTTGGACCTGCATCACACTGCATGCTACATAATCTTTCATATCCAGAGGCCAAAGTTGCACAGTTGAGTACTTAGAATATTTGATATTGGCAGATTCAAAAATATTCTAGAGGAAAACAAATTGTGTGAGCTGTGTGATTTGGGCCACACAGGCCACACAATCTTTGATAGTGTACATACTGTGATTACATTTTTCATGAAATGGCAAAAACTATAAAAAACAGAAATATGCTGGTACAGATTATGAAAAACTGGAATGTTTTTATTTTTAATGTTACATTTTCTAACTTTATGCCAAAAGCTTGGAAGAAAAGACGAGATGTAATATTAAATTAGTTTTTATTCAGATTCACAGTATATGAATAAGAGTATAACACAATATGTGTTCCTTACTGATTTGTGATTTGTTTTTTGTAGGCCATGAAGGTTTTAAAAAATCTGATTGTGAAATTATATAAACTGCTTTTCTTGATTTTTGGATGTATTTTAAGTATATATAAAAATATATATGCAGCATTCTTGATCAATTTAGATAACACAAAAACATTTGATAGGCTGATGTAGTGTTTTTTTTTCTTAAGCTGAATACTGCAAAAGTCAGCCTCTATTTTTAGCGAGAGCCATGATGTGAACCCTGTATTCTAGATGCATATGAACATTTTTCATATGAGACAGGGTTGCTTCTTTTGTAACAACACACTATCTGTAAGCACAATGTCTGTGACTGGATTTCCCTCTTAAATATAAATCTTTACATGCTCCTTTTTCAGTGTAGATTACATAGTGAGTGTAGTATTTGTACTGTATTGTCTCTGACAGGGCTTTGGTTCTCACAGTTATTGATCTGCCAGCTTTAATTTCCATCGACAGTGCTTTTATCCCCTACACTTGAGAAAATACATACACCCTCTCCATCGCTGCACGCCCTTGCATTTTGTCAGCCACTTTTTTTTTTTTTCCTGTCAGAAAAACAAACTCCACCCATGTTCACGCATGGCTGGCGTGTCTAATAACAGCCATGCTGAATTCTCACCTTCCTTCCTCCTCGCGCTCCTGAGCGTGTTCGTCCATTTTTGACGGGGATCTGGTCCCGGCTGTTCACCTCAATGTGTGGTTTAGTGAGGAGGGGAGGTGGATGGGGGGAAAAGCTTGAAACTTCAAACGCAGCCGTTCTGTGACGCAGCAGTAAACCCTGCCTGATGAAATACTGGAGCTTCAGAGAAGAGGAGGTGATGAGCTTAACTTGGGGGATTTAACAGCTCTGTCTCTCCCTTCCCGCGTTTTGTCGAACACTGTGTAGCCAACTTGTCTGATTGTTATTCTTAGTAACAGGAAAAGTAATGACGCTTTTCTTTGATCCGTGGAGAATGTTAACACAAGGGTGAATAAAGGCATATTTATAGGCAAAACGTATATGTGTGTGTGTGTTCAAACTGTAGAATATGCTTCATGGAAAATTAACTCCTCATTAGATTCCTCTATGATGCCTTTGGAAGCATACATGATAGTTTGAGGTGCTCTGTCTGACTGTGCAGTCCCTGTCCCAGCTACATGTAAAATGTTTACTACCACCATCTACTGTTCACTTGGAGGAGTTGGCTTTTCAAAACCAGAAGGCAGTTGATTCACATGGCTCTGTCTGCCAGCAAGAATGATTTGAACTAAATGCTGGGACATAATCATAATTCCAAAGTAGTTTATTTCAAAGCGCATAGTTGAGAGAAAGTGATTCACTAAACACTGACATTGTCTGAAGCACTTAAAGAGAATTATTGCATCCAAGGATACACACCGTCTCCCATTCAGTGTTTACACCATTAAGAAAGAATCTAATAGAAGGTGTTTAATCCCTTTCATCCGAAGGACAGAGGTTACAGTTGTATTCTTTGCAAAGAATGTCTGGCTTTGTGTTGTACTGCATGTCAGCTGGATCACTTACTGAATTATCTGCCAAGAATGAATGCCATTTAAACAAAGTGTTGTTCAAGCAGTCATCTAATCCATTACAGCTGCATGTCAGCCTTTGCAAAAAAAGTGTGAATGCTGACATCTAAGACTATTTTTTCATTCTTTTTTTGATTTTTGTATTAATTTAAAGTTTCTGTTTGTAGCATTTCCACATGAATAAATCACTTTTCGCAGCCTTGTAAAGTCTCTTTGCTGTATTTTTCATCGCGTGCCCATATGTTAAATTTAGAAATCTGCTGGGTTGCACAAAAGATGGCACTGTTCTTTAAGTGCACATAAGAGAAGTAGTAACAGCATGCACAATGTAGGAGGATTTGTGGGAAGAGGAACTCCAGCAATATGGTCTTACTTGTTTACAGTCATGTTTTTTTTAATCACATTTAAAAGTATTCCTGCCGACTGCCTTTTTGGTGCATTAAGATTCAAATTGAACAACTTATTTCATAAAAACAGACTCCTGCAGGGTTCATGAATTGGCCTCCTTGACCTAAAGAAGCAGTGATGGACAGAAAGAGGAGAAAGATGCTCACTAACTTAATGTCAGTGAGTCACTACTGTTCAGAGCATCTCTTTGTCATGACCCTCGGTCCCCTGGGAGCCCCTTAACTCCAAACTCATCAGAGCCCCACAGAGACCTCTCTGTCAGTCACCCAGACATCGACCTCTGATTGGATCAAAGATTGATTACACCCTATTCATGCGGCGCCACCATTGGAGGACAGAAACGTGTGCACCGCTGGTCAATGAGGCCTTGTAATCAGTGCCAGTGCAGCAGCGGTGACATGCGTTGCGGTGGTAGGAAAATCACCCGTCTGATTTCAGCGCAGACATGCACCGAATATCGTAATTTCAGTGCAAATCAAAATCTGCCATGTCCTCAGCATACAAAGTTAATTGCCAAGCGAGGATTGAGTTTGTAAAAGCTTTGAGTGATTTCCAGCCAGCCTTTGATTCATCTCCGGCAAATGCAGGGAAAATATCCTGCAATGCTAATCCTCATTAATCTTGAGATGCATTATGTTTTATATACAAACCACAAGCTTGATGCTCATTTGGTCAACAATTCAATAGTATCATTTGACATTAGTCTTATTTCCATGAAACGAAAAAATCAAAAGTGACAAACAAGGTTAATGTCACTGTGTCACCACTGTGTCAGTTTGATACCTTTTCTGATATGAAAAAGATTTAGCAGAAGGATATTTTAATGATAAAATCCCTGCAGCCATCTGTTGGTGTAATGAAATGGCTGGCGCCGCCAGAGGATCTGGATGACCTCTCCCTATCCATGGGCAGCATATGCTGCTCCGCTGAGTCGAAGGCACAACCTTTCCAATGCCGGTGACCATCAGCAACCTCATAATCATCAAAACCTCATCTGTTACATTCATAAATCCCACGCCGGTCTGGATTCTTGAGGATTTGCAAAACGGAGCACACCATATGCTGCCATTCTGCACACTCGTGGTCTTGTGAACAAAGGCAGGGGAAATTAATTAAAACTGCGGTCTTCAAATATCACAGGAAAACAACAACAGAACCCTTTCTGATCTCTGTTTTAATCCATGAGGTATTAAAAGAGCTGGAGATGGTTCTGGAGCAGCAATTCCACAAGTGCTAAGACTCATCGTACCCAAGCTACCAGTACACCCCGTATTGTGAGATTAACGAATTTAACTCCTCGCCGAGAAGCGGAATGTGACGCAACACGTGCAAAACATCATTGTTGCTTCCCGTGCTTCCTGCCACTCACACAACTGTGACTCTGTAATACTTCAAACGTCTGCGAGACTTAAAGTAATTCTGGACGCTGGCTTTAAAGTGCTAATGGGCTGGATATTAGTGATCTAGTAAAGTGTGTGTGTGAGTGGTAGGGGGAGGGCCTGTTTGACTTAATATGGTGGTATCCTTAGTGTGTGTGAGAGGAGTGGTGGCTGGCTGAGATGCTGTTGCACCAAGCAGAGGCAGTTTCAAGGATTACTGTCGGGGCGGAAAAGAGGCAATTAATCTCTGTCTTCAAAATGGAATACAGCTGAGCTTCAAGGCCTTTAGGATCTTTTGGAAAATGATAAGCTCCTGTTTACTAATTTTCCCATGTGGCCGTATTGACGGCAGCGTGTTGTAGATTGCGTATGTGAATATGTGGCAGATATCCAAGCATTCACGTGAGTGCACACTCACGGGTTAGTTAAAAAGCAGGTTTATAGTGATGAAACCCATTCAAGTTTTTAAATCGGACATGCGTGAGAGCACCAGTGTTTGTTTGATTTCGTTTTGCCCATTTTCAATTACAGCCAGTTCCCGAGCGGCTGGAGCATCCAGGGTGCTATCAGTTTGAACAGGATGTTTGATCAGAACTAAGCTCTGCTGACATTTGATTTTTTTTTTTTACTCATGTCCTTGTCCCTCGCTCTGTTGTCAGGTCAAAACCAGAGCAGCTCATAATGTCTGCATGAGGTGTACAACAAACATAGTGCCAGGAAAGATGTCGCATGTCCACAGTAGAGGTTTAGAGAGTTATTTTTGAATTCCATAGATTGTGGTTTGCACTTTAAATCTGCCATCAGGGAGGGTTTAGGGGAGTTTCCAGCACTGTACCTGCCTGACACCAATGAGCAAAACAAAACCCAAATGTAACTGTACATCATGTCCCCCCCCCACCAACCCCCACACACCACCAAACTGCAGAATTCAGCCTGATCAGACCTGGCAACAAGCTTCTTTACCTTCAGGGACCTCCACAATGGTTTTCTCCATCTGTCTGTGCAGATATAACTCTCAACCTGCCCCAAAACACAAACTACAAAAGGCACAAACATGAGCTCAGCTTGAGCTTGCTTTTCTCTTGTATTATTAGGGATACAGTAGTGAACCATGAAACATGCTATTTGATATACATGTATTTTCCAACTGAAATTTGGATTCTCTTTAGTTTTTGTGTGAGGAAATGTAAGGCGTTGCTAGCAGACATGCTAGCATCTTCTGTGAGCTACTGCCTGATGCTCTTTATAGCCCGGTTTAGCCTACAAACATTGATATAAGATTTTTTGCGCAGTAAGTAAATGTGGTCTTTGTCTTCTTACTGTTAAAAAAAAGTTTACTCTGAGAAGTAGCTTTCCAGCTTACTACTGTAAAGTAGTAAGCCTAGCTAACTTTAGCACTAATTTCTTTTGTGTTTGTAATTTGGGTAATAACTGTTTGAAAAAGAAATGTCTACTCTTGAGTACATTTAAATAAGCGACTTCATACTTAAATTAGGTATATTTCTCAAGTGTAGTAGTGTTTATCTCGAGTTGATTATTTTAGTCATCTTTTTACCTGTGTTTACAACAACAACACAGTGTTGCATAGAGTGAAAAGCCTTAAAAGGTCAATATGAAAAACAAACTGACAGCCACCTTTATGCATCTTGACAGGCGAGTACAGATTTACAGCTTTGTGATATTTCAAATGTAATATGTCAGTAGCTTAAAAGTAAATGACATACAGCTCTGTTACTTATACAGATTCTTCTACAATGTTTCGAAATACTGTACAATGGGTGTAGATTACACACATGCACACAGAGTCAAACATGTACGCCTTTTTTTAATGAACGGTTTCGAAAACGGAGCACTTGTATTCAAAGTGTAAAGACAAAGGCCGTGAACCTGGTGCTTTAGCTTCATAAGGAGGGTTTTGACCACACAGAAGCTCAAATAAAGGGGTATCAGTTGGAAAAAAGCTCTAATGAGAGTGACCAAAGAGGCTCAGGGGGAGCTTGAGAAAACCTGAAAACCTCCTACAGTACTGCTGCAGCTGAACAAGGAGATGGTGACTCTTCTGAGAAAGACAGAGGAGCCTCTGGAGGAACATCAATGAGATGAAAAGGCCTGGTTTGTGAAAGCCCCCCAAGAGCTCCAGAAAACACTGAGGAGGGAGCAGGAGTGGTCTGAGAGGGAGACCGATATGGAGTCATAGCTGGAAGAACTAGAGGGCAGGAATAGCTGGAAAAGAAGACCAAGAAGAAAGGCTGGTACGTCTGTCACATCATATAAACTAGTTTTCAATCATAACCCACTTGAACATAAATTGCTAATTTTTGCCTTTTTTATGTAATCTTTATTACCTATGATCATTCAGTTCTGATCCTCGACTTCCGCCTTATGATGCTATGACTTGGGGACTGTTGTAGTCATTCTCACACCTGGATTTGGGTGTAGCGTAGACTGAAATGTGCAGTTAGCGCTCTTCAGACAAACAAAAATTGTGTTAATGTATTTATTACAGCCCAATTGCTTTGTTTATTCTTAAATTACTAGATGAATACAAGTGCAACAATTGACATTTAAATATATTTTAATAGTTACAATAGCCTGTCACTAATGAGTATTTAATTTTTTCATAATAATTTATCCAATTTATCCATTGCTGCAGCAGTACTCTTTAAAAAGAACATTTATTTCTAGTGTTTTCTGCTCATCTAATAATCCCTCAAAAACCAGTTCTAGCCAGCTGTTTTGAACTGTGATGATCAGACATTAGTGAAGGGGATTAGTGATTCCAGAAAGACGCTGTGCCTCAGCTTTGAACTTAAAAAATAAGAAAATAAAACCTATAGTTTCTCCAGTGCAAATCAGATGTCATGTGTTTCCAATACACCGACTGTAACTGTACCAACACGTACTTGATCGCCAAGTCTAAATAAACACCACGGATATACACTGATATCTTAGCAGAAATTAATTTTAATTCAACTTCAGTTCATCTTTAATTGAACAAGGTGTCTGAATCCAGCGCTGTGAAGAATTACTATTTTGAGAAATCTCTCCTTTACAAAAACAGATCGAATTTACTTTTATTCTATTCATTTTCTCCTTTCCTTTCTCCTTTCCTGTCTTTCCCTGATAAGCTCCCCTCAACACAGAACACAATGGCTCCATTGTACTAAACCACAGAGCTGATAATGTTACGTGACATTAAGGGCAATGATGTTAGTTCCTATTCACAGAGACATTTTGATTGGAATGTAGACTTACAAAGAGCACCATAATATTCAATGGTTTCAGAAATTAAGGAATCCAATATGAAACACTATCACTATTGATCTGCACAATCCTCTGAGTATTTTATTAGCCTATATGTCAGAAGATGGTTGGTTTCCAGATAGGCAAAAGTGAAAGCTACCTAATAGAGCAGTAATATTAAGGAGACAGATTTTAATGATGATCTTATACACTCATACAAGTGCAGTAAAGCACAATCAAGTCAATATGTCCAGCCTTTTGCTACCAATACGTTAATTTGAAACATATCCAGGCAATCTGTACACAGCCGCAGAAACACTGAGAATTCCCAATGTCATTCAACTCCTCTGAAGTAAGAACTCAATTGTTTTCCTCTCTTTTTATGTATAATAATATTCATATTCCCCTGAACGCTGACCCACGAAAAAAGGGGCTATTTCAGAGCTGTCAGTGCAACGTCTTTATCTTCACTCTCCAAATGTTGGGGTCAGCCAAGACTGACGCTCAGCAGACAAATTCTCCCAAAGACCTAATGTGATTAATGGGTGTCAGTTAAGAGGGGTGGGGTGAGGTTGAAAAAGAAAGAAAAGAAGAAAAAAAAGTCATCCAAAGGAGATTGTTGCTCAAGAAAAGGTACATTGGCGACACTTCATCAGCAGTAGCAAGAATTTAGCCCCCCTGGCTGTAGTTACGTGCTGCAAAATGAAATGTTCAATGTCACTTTCAAAGTTTAAAATACAGTTGGGGAATGCAACCTTGAAATGAGGTGTGGGCCAAGAGTTTGCAGCTAGCAATTAGCACGCTTTGTGTTCGGCCTCGGTGATGTTTGCCAGGTACATTAAGGTGTAGTTTACTCAAATTCCTGACATTGCATTCCAACTTTGCAATATCGCCTCCATTTGCTGGTTACTGCCTCTGTTGGGAGAACTGTGTTGGTATTTTTTTTTAAAAAGCTGTTGAGTCAGTTTCCTGACAAAGCTGTCCTTTGCTCGTCCTGCTCTTTCATTCGACCGGCAATCTTTGCATTAACGGTGCCTGGCAACTGGAAGTAAGGTAAAGCAAGATACAAGGAGGAAGACAGAAAGAAAGCTTTAAATCTGTTGTTAACTTTTGTACATATTGTTTCTAGATGTAGTCAGATTGTAGTTACAACTGGAACCATTTTTTATAATTAATATACAAGAGTAGCTTGTCACAAATGTCACTGACACTCCTCATATTGACACCACCTAAAGCTTGCTTAGATTTTTCTCATTCCAGCAATATCCTGATAATCCCCCTTTATGAAGTAGGTTTAAGATGCTTGCCACCTGTTGTGCATCTCTTTCTCGGTCACATGCAAAAGCCTATTTTTGTTCACTGTATGTAGATCTTATGTGGATTGTACAAATAAAGATGTTCAAATCTGGATGTGGTAGTTCTTAGCCATGCTAGCAGTGTAGCTGTAGAGACGGCACCGTTGGTCTGTCCACCACTTTGCTGCAGACTGAATTGTAACAACGATTGTGGATTTCTTTGAAATTTTGTACAGACATTCATGATCCCCAAAGGATGTATCTTAATGACTTTGGTGATCCAGAAGCATTACCAGCAAGTCACATTCTTCAGTTAACCATTGAAACATCTCATTATATTATAGACATTCATGGTTCTCACTCAATGAATCCTACTGACTTTGATGGTCCCCTAACTTTCCCTTGAGCACCCCTGTGAGTTTGTACAAGCAACTATTGGATGGCCATGAGAATGAACTCTTAATAACTTTGATGATCACTTGGTGAAAATGGTTAATATTATACCTGCAAATCACTGGCATGTTAACATCATCATTGTGAGCATGTTAGTATGCTAACATTTGCATTTGGGTCAAAGCACTGTTGTAAGTACAGCCTCAATGAGTATGGCCAGTCTTGTTGTTTGATGGTTCGATCTTCTATGCATGTCGGATTCTTTGTTTTCCATTTTAGTCAAATCAAGTAGATATCTTTCAACGTTAGTCTTGTCAGTGTCAAAGTTCTTCTTTTTGCTACTATACTTCCACCCCAGCTCAACAGGGACAGCATGGATGCATAGTAGTTTTGCTCATAATCCTCTCTAGAGTCTGCGTTCCACACATCCACAGTAGATCAGAGTCTACATTGAAAATATATGGATGGTATGTTGTGACTTGTCAACATGGTCACAACAAATTGGAAGTCACAGAGCCTATTTGAACACCCTCTGATTACGAGATTTACATCATACAAACTTTTATATACATTCTTATCTGAAGTGACTGCGTGGACACACTGTGGATTTTAGCCCCATCACTTCCATTTAAAGCACATTTGAATGAGATCTCCCGGTCAGTATGTACAGGAGGAACCTGATGGACACCTAATTGTTTCTGTAAGACCGACTTGGAAAACTGTAAAACTATCCCTCAACATTAAGGTAAATCCACATGTTTTGCACATGTAACACAAATTACCAAATTAAAATACAGTTTTATTTGCATCCACTCATACGCTCGTTACCTGCACAATGTGCATGTGACATATAGTATGCGAGTGCACTCGGAGTTGTAGCAGCAAAGTGCCACCTGTGTGGATTAGAGTCTGTGGAGCACACTGGCTGTGGAAGGGAGATGAAGGTACATGTGAGTCTCCCAGTCGCCCGCCTTGTGAGGAGCCAGAACACCTGATAAGGCCACAGCCACCTAATCCACCCCACCTCCAACACCACTACCCCACCTCTGGAAAAAGAAAAGCTTAAAGTCAATAACAACCCAGAGACTGATGAGGCCTCCAAGGCTTCCATCTTTACAACGTTCACCTGGTTAGGAAGGTTGATAAGCAGGCTAGCTTGCTGTCACCAAATTCCCATTATTTCTATCAAGCAGGAACGTTTTTTATATTGTTCGATTTGTCAGATTTAAAAGCAGAATGTTTGAGTAATTGATCATTTGGAGATTTTTTTGTGTTCTTTTTCAAAGCTGTTTCAGGATGACAGTTTAGGAAGCAAAATTTAACATTGTGTAGGTAAAAACACTACAAAGCACTGAGCAGTGGTTTCAAAAGAAGTAATGAAATATAATAGTACCACTGGTAAATTATAAATATGAGTCTAATATAGCCTGAAACTCACTCTGGGTTGTTGTAGCAGGAGCTGAATACTTCTCAAGAGGCAAGACAGCTTTCTTTTCTCCTCAAATCAATGTCTGAAGGCTCAGGCTCTGCTGACTGACACATGTTCTCTCTCAACTGTGACTTAACTAAAATAATGGCTAAAAGACTTTAAATATAGTATTTTGATTAGTGCAACAGATGTATTACCATGGAGACAATCCTATCTTAACACTGGGGCAAATTCACAAAGAATGGATGGCGGCTGCTATCTGCCCCTTTCTCAAGATCTAAAAGATTTTGCGCTAATGACATGACGGCGCACACACATACACACCCATAAAGTTTTGCAGCGGAGTGAAGTTTGTCCTTGTTTTGTTTGTTTTGATTGAGTTGGCCGAGCGGTTTCCAGTGTTTCAGGCTTTTCTCCATATTTCAGCACACAGATAGGTCCAAAATGAAAACTGTGGAGAGCACAAAAAGCCTCAGAGCTCAGTCACAAGCCAACTTTCATGTATTTTGCTTCTTCTCTAGTATTTCGTGACTATCACATAATCTACTGAAATGTCAAATGTCAGAGTACAGCTATTAATGTGACTTTGGCAGGTCTGAAACTTGTTAGGTTAATATCTGAATTTTATAATAATGTTTTTCAGGTATCACTAAATGTTTTGGGACTTCACAGAAACATCAGTACTGATGTTCTGTTTGTTGTCCACAGCTTGCTGCAACATCACACAGCGGCTGAAACGAAACGTGGATCCATCAGGATCTGAAGGTAAGTGTTCTGCTTCATATCTACACAAGTCAGCTGTTTGGATTCAGGTTTATATGGCGGGATTGTTTGTTATAAAGCAGAACTTATGGTTGAACCCTGAGCTGCATCAGAGCTGTTGGGACTGAAGATTTTGCCCTTGATATGATTCAATATCATTCAATATCATTCAATGGCTCACAAGCTTGAAGATCTGAAGCACTCTCTGAAGATGTGAATAATTTCATTATATGCGCTTTTTGAATTGGACTGCTTTTGATAAGGCAATGAGGCACATTTGCATAGAAAAGGGCCAATTTTGCACCAAATAGATGCATATTATATAGTTTCGGTGCAAAGGATCAGGAGATTTTATTTGCTTGGCGACACAGTTTGGGGTACATTTACTTTATGAATTACACGGCTTATTTTTGTCACATTTGCGCACGTGTAGTGAACACAAAGCCACGCAATCCTTTTGTCAATTTGCCCCTGAGAGTTATATTAATTATTCTAATAATAAAAACAGCAAAAAAAGAAATCAAAGTCGACAAATGAAAAGCACTCTGACAAGCATGTAGACCCACATTTTCTTAATTTCTAGACAGTCATCTTCCATCAAATATGTGGAGAAAAAAAAAATCAAAAGTGCAGAAAATGAACGAGTCTGAACAGGGTGCTGATTGGCCTCCTTATCTTAGATTGCAGGTGTCTGATTTGATGATGGAAAAAAAAGAGTTGTTGCCACGTGTTTTGCTGTTAATCTCAGTTGAAATCTAACCCTTTAATCCACAGATATCAAACTAATGCAGAGTGTTTGGCTAAATAATTCCAGAGAGTAAACACAAAATCAGAGGAATCCATCACTTGCTGAGCTTTTCATGTCATAGGAATTGTCAAACGCAGGTATTTCCAAAGCCCATATTTTACTGTGTCATTATGTTAACGTTCTCCAACACACAGGCGCTATTTATGAACAGTCTCTGAGATAAGACATATATTCAAAGGCATTACAGACTTTTTTTCCTTATCTTTATGGGCTTTTCACATTAAACATGGGTCACTTTTTGGATCTTTCAAAAGAGAAAGCAAGGAGAGTGAAACAGCATTTTTATGGGTTTGAATGATTACATAAAAGAAAGAAGTTTGCAGGCTTACTTAGACTTTGTGTTGACTCCTCTGTGATCTCACCAGTAGGTATACATATACATAGATAGAACAAAAAAAAAAAGAAAGAAAAATAAATTGTACATGTAAAGCTGCACTTGTTGCTTAGTTAACGGCAAATATAATATAATAAAGGAAAACATTTAGCACACTCTGGTAAATATTCCATTAATTTCATAACAGTAGCCATTGTTAATTAAAAATAACTTATTGAGATGATTTAATTGTTATTAAAGTGGAAAATGTAACAGTGTTTGGGTTAATCCTATGGTTTAATTTAACAAATGTGTGTTTCTCTCATCTTAAAAGCTAGGACACGCTAATATATTATAAAGTACACATTCTTTTGGCAGATTATGATTACCACACATATTTAATATAGATTAGGTCTGTACACAGGGCTCAGCAAAAAGCCATTGGTATTTCCATGAGCATGCTGTAAACCATATTCATTATAGGATAGGTTTAGGTATAGGATAGTTATCGGTCTCTGTAGTTGTTCATCTTCTACGTTGGAATGTCATTATGTGTGTAAGTTCAGTATTTTTCAAAGTTCCAGTTGTTTTCATACAAAATTCCCGTTCGGTGTTGTTATCCCTCCACCACAGCTGAACAAGGAAACACAGCTCAGAGAAACACAAAAGGGGGGATTTTGCACTCAAAAGACAGCAACTTTGAAGGTCCTACTTTAGTTTCAGTTGAAATATGGATTATATATATTTTTACAACCAGTATAGACAGCAGGAAAATGTAAGAAAATGTGAACCTATCCTTAAAGAATGTTTTTAACAACAGCAATCTTTTTCCCATCATCATACATACAGTGCATGCAGCAGGTTTAACACAGTGTGATATCTGCATATACAATTAAATAAGTTTACTGGTAGCAAAGTTTCCTGAATGATGAAACATGTTTTGCTCATATAGAACACCATTAGAGGACGTTAGTGGCAAGTGTTTAAGGGTACATTTTGCAGAATCTTGTTGGAAGGCAGGGTAAGAAGCAGTGAACAGTGTGACGTCAAATGTTAGATGTGTTGTGTACAGATGCCCGATAGTTTGAGGAACAATGACAAGTCACATGCTCGTTCTAATAGTGGCAACAATCCAGTTTATTTCTGAGCTTTTAGTGTCACTTTGCACTCATCTAAGAATGATACTGACCTTGTCGTGTGTGTGCGCACACATGTGTCTCTAACCTGTACCTCCTCCCCCCACCCTGCCTGTTTGCTGTTATCTATGTACGCTTCAGCCGCCCCGCCCCCCTCGCCACCACCAGCACACCTTCATTACTGCCCCAGATAGTGGCATTGGCAACTTGTCACTTGTATTGATTTCTCTTAAACTGCAATTTACATGGATATTTGTGGGCGTCCTGAGGGCAGGCTGCAGCCTGGCGGACGGCCCCGGCCCCCTCGCTCTCTCTCTCTCTCCTCCCTCTCCTGCCCTCGGGGGGCCGGGAGGAAATGTTTCCACCCCAACAACAGAACCTCAAAGTGACTTTTCTGTCTGACATCAGCAAACGTGTCACACTGTTATTTCTGCAACTGCTTTTTTTCCCTTTTTTTTTTTTAAACCGTCAAAACTTAGATAGGTGGGAGCTGTGGAGGTAAAAGAGATGTTTTGATTTGATGGAGACATTTATAATTTTACTTTATATATCATACTTGAATACATCTACACAAGCCGGCTATTGTGCGTGTTTTTGATGAGGCTTTAACAAATCTGTGTGTGTGTGTGTGTCCAGCAATCCTGCAGCACCTTCTCCTCCCAACACACACCTGACCTTCCACTGTAGAGGGAATAAAAACAATAACCTCCAGCTAGGAAAGCTGCAAATGCTTTCTGAAAGCTCCGACACTCCGCTTTCACACAAGAACGCCAAAATGTCACAAACTTCAAACTTTGTGGCCGCGACACACTGTCAGCACAGTTTTTGCCTTCCAACACTGAAGGTCACCTGCAACCTCCAAACTGCATTTTCAAAGGACAACACAGTTTACAGGACATATTTATTCCGATATTTAATAGGCTGCTGAATTTACGAAGCTGATAAATTCTACAGTATTTATTTCAAACTGTATATCAAAGATGTATTTGATTTGGCAAGTTAATTGAACATAAATTCATAAACTCATCTCAACTCAATAATCTTCCTTCATGGACTTTGTCAGTGATTCTTACTTTATTTAGAACAGAGAGCAGGAATGATGGGGAATTATTTCAGATCCATAATCCATAAATCTCAGAAGACAAACACTTCTGCAGAAAGAGTGGAGAAAGAAGGATTTATGTAAGGGATGAGTCTCTGTGGAGACTTTGTGTTTACCACATCATCTTCTTTTTCTTTAAGCTTTAACTTAGTGGTGATGAGTTTGCAGCAGTGTGGAGACAATCTGCCAGCAGGAGCAACTCATATTCAGGAGCCTCATGCTGGTAAACACACGACCTGCCGAAGTGCCCTTGAGCAAGTATCCCTACACCAGCCTGACCTCTGACCCCGCCAGTGGAGGGCGGAAGAGAACAGAAATTTTCCCTGCAGTGTGTGTAAAAAAAATAAATAAAAAAAAGTGTGAGGAAGAAGTAAAAAAAAGAAGAAGCAACAAACATTAAAAAAAAGCAGCGGGTGAATAAGGGGTGTGAGTTGGTGGGTGTCGCTGGTGATGTCACACCTCCCAGACAGCCAGGATTGGACCCTAATTAGAAAGCTCGGCAGCAAATAGATAGGCGTCCTGCATGATTGAATTCAAAGTGGCTGACGTTAAAAATTTCTGCAGAGGCGCGGAAAAAAAAAAAAAAAAAAAAAAAGCTGGAGGAGAGGAGCTGAGGAGACGGGGCGCCGGTATCAGTGGTGCTGAGAGCTGCCACGCTGCGCTGCAAACAGTCTCTCCGTGAGGCTGGAGGAGAGCTGGAGTTTCAGAGGCGATAGGGACAGCAAGATGCGCTCCCCCCCTGGTTTGGAGGGATAAAAAAAAACGAGGGAGAGCAGAAAATACAGTCTGAGTCTACGTCAAACCCGAGGACGCTGCGTTATCAGAGTGCAACGGAGGCTGAAGCCAGACAAGTACAAAGGGAGAGTCGAGCCGCCGAGTCCAACTTATTCCTGATGGCATCCGTACTTGGAAACAACAGCCGTGCGTCGGGGGCTCAGAGCGGCCAGGTCAAATGCAAGCTGAAAAGGAGAAGGAGGAGGCGATCGAAGAGAAAAGGTAAAAAAACCCCAACAACTTTAAACCACTTCTTCCATTTTGTGCCCCCTCTTTTTTTTTTTTTTTTTTCCTCCAGTGGAAGGGAAGGCAGAGGTCGTGCGCACCTTGGCGGGGTATCGGAGCGCACGGTAGCCGGGCGACTGCGCGCTGCCTCAGCCGGTGTAGAGCAGGCTCCGCGGCGTGTTTGTTCCGTTCAAATTGAACTGCTTAAAAAAACAGTGAAGGTGCAGAAACGTTACAGTGTAAATGGATAGAAGTAAACCGGAATGACGCCCTGTTTTTTCTCTGTAAAGTTGAAGTTGCTGCTGCCTTTCTAGGGCTTAAAAAAGCCTTCATGAACATCGGCGAGGACAACGATCACATTTAACCACCAACTCGCTTTAATACACATAGAAAAGTAACCTTATCATGTAAAAGTAGCCTCATCAATGAAAGCGGTAGATTATTTTTTTAATGCATCCGAATAGTAACCGACGATGTCTCTGAATCCAGTTGAACTTCAGCTCTTCGTTGAAAACAAACTCCATGATTTGAATTACATTAACGCATCAGTTTCAATCAGTAACTTAAGATAAATTCAGCTCAGAGACTGAGGTAAAAGCAAAGCCTCATGTGCACTGTAATAAGAATTTTACACCTCTACATTAAAACTACACTAACATCCTGTTATTCAGCACAGATATACCTGATAATTACTGTGAGCCTCTTTCTTTTCCTGTTGCCTCATAGAAAATGTTTTAGATTAGAAGCTTGATTCTTCAGAGCTCTGCTGAACTATACCGAACACTAAAAAGTCTTAAGTTTGAGAAACACTTAAAGTCCTGCAGCAGGGGGAGAAAAACAAAGAGAAAAAGCAATCAGCTATTTCATTTTGTTTGCTGCTATTTTATTTGTGTATTTAAAAAAATCCTAATATCTCAGATTGACTACAGTAGAAGTGTTGCTGCTGATGAAGTCGGTGTATTAACAGCTGGATCTAATAAACTGAGACATACTGTGGGAGAATCAGTTACATGTGTATCAGAATGGAAAGGCGTGCTGATTTTCAGTGACTGAAACATAATAAGAGTGTCCCTCTTTATCTGGACTGTTAATAAATGCTGACCAAGGTTCACGGTAAACAAATCCCCCCCCCCCCCCCCGTTTGGTTTTTACACCCCTTCAACCCGCAGGGGAGACGTCCAGTTCCAGTATCTCTGCCGGATGACACACATTTTCTACCATTTATTCCACGCGTTTACCGACAAAATTAATTCACAGCACTCTGGACCGAAAGCACATTTCCACCTTGCCACCTCTCACTCGGTTATTCTTCTCGATTTTTGAACAATTTAAAATGGTCACAATTTTGCTGCTCAGTGTTAAAATCAATCTGCAAGTGATTTTTGTTTTTAATACCTTTTTAATACACCAGTTTATTTCATGTTGTAGCTCACAGTGTAGAATGAGGGGAAAGTGACATTTTAAAAAGAGAAAAACATCATGTACAATGTCAGTGCAGCTTTGAAAGCTTCAAAAAAAGAAGCCTGATTTAGCTTCCTTGATTACGTCTTCAAGTATTTTTAAATCAGCTTTGTGGCTAATTACCAGCAACTTACACAAATTGAAGCTTTGGCACAGACAACAAACACTCACTTCTTTATTTTTTTTATATTTTGTGCCATTGCTATAAGAAAAGAGAAAAGATCTAAATGAAATGGCAACAGCACATTTCATTTTCTTCCTTTATATTTCTAACAGATGATAACACAACTGTTTGTTCTGTGTGTGCTCGGAGATACTGACGTGCCAACCCCGTTGCATTGTGGAATATGGGCGAACGCTCCGAGCGTGTTGACGTATCCGACTGCAACTGAATGCATAAAGAGCATTCACAAACACTTTGCACTTGTCGTCAAACTACAAACAGACAACCGCACCTCATTTCCATAACCTCTTGATTTTTAATAGCCCAAGTAATTGAGACAAGGGAGACAATACATAAAATATAGTGCTGAGGCAAATGTATTTACATAATGGAAACGACAGAATTGGTTCCACAACATTAAGCATTGCATATGAGAATCACACGACGCGCACACATTAGCTGACAGGCCTTCGCAGCGTGTTTCCCAACGGCTAATTTATCAGCACTGCTGATTCATTCTGATAACACGGGACATTAGGGGCCAGTTCAGGGACCGATTGTAAATGAACTGTGTCTTCGGGAAGTGCTGATAGCCGCTGACTCCTCCAAAGCTGCAGGAGGTGGTTTTTCCTGTGCAGTTTGTTTTTTTAAATTTGGGTGGGGGGGTGGGGGGGTGGTGGTGGTGGTGATGGTGGTGATGGGGAGAAAGAAAAAAGCACTTTGAACAGGAAATGTTTAAGCTGTCAAAATGAAAGCCCGATTTATGATTGAAGGATTTTTTCTTTTCCTATTCCTGCTTCAAACTTGACCACAAATTACACAAAGCCGCCCGCACAGCTTTTTTTTCTTCTTTTTTTTCTTCCATACAATCATTATTATCCTTTATCTTTTATACTGTAAATGCCTGAAAATGCCAGCTGATCATCATCTTGAGATTTCACACAATTCTAATTTTTATCGAGCCATAAAGGCATGAAGTCTCGGGGGGATTATTGCGTGGCATTTGGGGTTTAATCCCTTGAAAAAGGCTGCAGATTATTTGTAGTTGGACTCACTGAAACCTATGTGTGTATTCAAAAGGTTGTAAGCAGATTTCCCACCACCCCTCCCTAACACTTCTATTGATTTATTTTATTTGTCTTTTTTGGAATTGTTTTTTTTTTTTTTTTTTTTTAGGAGACTTTAGATGAAATCAAGAGAAGATGATGTGGGGCAGCGTTAGAGATTTATTTGTTTACATCTCTTGTCTTGGGAGCAGACTTCCTGGAAATCTCACACACATTCTCTGGGAGCCACAGTTTGCCAACCCCCCCCCCCCCCCCCCAGTATTGTGCAGGTTGCAATTCTCCTGTCAGTTCGGCATTGTGGGGACGCGCTCCTCGCTCCGCGTTTTGTTTGCTGTCCCTTAAGCTCAGTGTTTGACCAGCGACCTCTGTCTGTCACCGCTTTCCGAAGGATTCATGGACGTGCTGCGTATCTGCCTCTTAATTAATCACAGCCTTGTGATATACGGTTATGCCTCTCAAGAGAGGGGGGGGGGGTGCTGCTACTGCTGCTTTATTCCTGCCACAAATATAAAATTCTCTTTTGGAGATGGGTGACAGTCCGGTGATGTACAGTACAGCAACATCTGGGTGAAAAGTGCTGCACTCCCTATTACAGCGCAACCCAGGGTTACTGTCTGCAAAAATCACATCTGTCAGTCCGACTCCATCACTCTGACACAAGCCTTTTTTTCCTCCCTTCTTCCTTTATCTGTGGCATATGTGGCACATATTCCTTGTCTTTTATCCACACAATGTGTTTTTTTTTTTTTTTACGAACAAAAATAAGCACTGCAGAGATTTATAGACCAACATTATTTTTTACAGCCGCACTTATCACCCTGTGCTCTTCAGCGCGCAGTACAGTATATCAGCGTATCATCAAGAGTGCCGGGGGGGTGAAAAAAACCCCACAAGAGTGTAACATAATTTATGTAGCGGTTAATGTTTACGCTCTCGTTCCTCGCGAGGGGTCGAGTGTGGGCAGCCAAGGTGATGGTGGAAGTTGAGGCGGTGGGGGGGCTTGAGGGTCATTGCTCCCTCGCGTGTGTGGTGACTGGAGCCATTGGGAAAGAGAAGGGGGGGGGGGGGGGGGGGGGGGGGGTCGATCGTTGTCGAGCAACCCGGATGCTCTCTCAGGGCTGATGTGACTGTCTGCTGAACAGAGCTGGCAACAGTGAGAGGAAACTGTGCTGATGGCAGTAGTAGTGCAGGCTGTAGAGGAGGTGAGGGTGGAGGTCATGGTGGAGGCTGAGCCTGAGTGGACAGACACCACTCACTTTATTACGTTTGTGCACGTTTAAATAATCCAAAATCATTGATTTAACCAGCCAGGTACAAGATTTTATTAATGACAGGTTTGCTGCTCTTAATTCATTGATTAAGAGTGTTGAATGAAAACCTTGTACCTCCAAAATGTCATGTATTGCTGTTTGTTTAGAAAGATTTCCAAGATGTAAAAAACAATTCCCCATAGTGAAAAGTATATACCTTTTTAGCGATTTTACATTTTTAGATGTTTGGATGAGAGTGGGGAACAGCATGTAACAGCCAGAATGAGTGAGGATGTTTAAGTTACATAGTATATATGATGCAGCACCGGACCACCAGGATTCCCCCTCCAAATGTTTTTGTTTATGCAGCTTTCTTTGTTTATTAGTTATGATTTAAAACTCTTGCAGCTTCAGCATTCATCCTCATGTAATACATGAGAATCAGAATCAGAAAAACTTTATTGTCCATTGCAAGGGAGTGGAAATTCATTTTGACGTGGCGCATCTAAGTCCCGTTGTTTGAATGACGTGTTTACATCATTGTGTCGACCCACTGAAACGGCTCAGTTCAAGTAAAAATTGCTGTTACGAGGGTTTTATTGAAGCGGGCGACAGAACTGCAAAGAAAAAAAAAAAAAGGATACAAATTCAGAAAAATAGGTCTCTTTTATGAGCAGTACAATACTCAAACGCTTTCTGAATGAATGATCTCATTGAAAAAACAAGTGTTACACCCACAGTAGTATAAACAGTGGAGATGTGCTGTGGTTCATTGTGGTGCACTGGAGTGTTCTGTGTGTCCGCCTGTGAAATGACTATTTTCAATGTAACCTGTTTAGTAACATCGGTGTCCCACTGCCTGTAAACCTGTATGTATGGATTGTAACGGTACAGTATATTTCCTGCAATGGCCTACATTTTCATTCAGAATCCACTGCTAAATAAAACCCAGCAAGACACAGACAGGCAGTAAACGCCCATCTTGCCGACTCTCTGAAATTGTCCACTCCACTTATTTCCTCATGTAGATGTATTCACAGCAGGGCTTGGGGGGGCGTTCCTGGTTGGGGAACACGGATGTTGGGACAGCCCAATGTCACACAGCCTGCGTGTTGTGGGAGGATGGAGAAAAAAAAAAGGGGGGGGGGGGGTTGATGTAAAGCTCTAGTTTTAGCCCTGAAACACTTCTGTCACATTTGTTTGTGTTTGTGCTGATAAACGCATTAAGAGCCGCCACAAAAAAACCACCTCTGGCATTTATGAGGTTAATGAAGGTCAGCGCTGGTGGTAACGGTGCGGCGCTCCTCCGTGTGCACACCCACGGCTTGCTGAATTTTACAGGCACTTCCTGATTAAAGGTAGCGGCAGAAGTCGTCGGTTTAGGACACGGCGTCCTCTAACCGACTGAACATTTAGCTGAGGGGGGGAAAAAAAGGTTATTACTACTGACTGTGGTCTCATGAGGACAGCTGATAAAATGACCAAGGAAAAGGAGTAGCACAACTTTAGCACATTAGCATAATTAGTAATTATCTCGTAATAGTCCCTCTTGGCTTTTTTTCGTAGCTCGGCAGTGGGAAATTCTACTTAAAGTTCAGACAGAGAAAACAAATTTTCAGCCAAAATGTCTCAGTGACACACACACACACACACACAGGAGCTGGTGGAGCCTCTGCAGTCAGGTTGCGGAGAAAAAAAAAGAATCATGAGTATCAAAAGCACAGATGCCGGTTTAAAAAATTCAGAAGGTGACACTTAAGTTAATTAGTCTGTTGTTTGATGACTCCCAGAGTTGGAGAGATAAGGGTATTACTCACATCACAAATAACTTGTTGCTATGACGACAAAACACAGAAATTAAATTGAGTTAGTCATGTGTTGCGCTCCGTCAATCTGTCCACAACAGCTTTCAAAACAATAACGACTTCAGTGTGGACATTGGAGGATTGTAATACCGCAACACTGTTAAATGGCGCTAATTTATGTGTTGCCGGGGTGGAAGTGGTGCTCCTAAGTGTATCAGATGATGCGTCTGTGTGTTAATTTGTTTGCATGTGCAGAGTGATTTATTTTCACTGTGTGTGTGTATGTGGGTGGGTGTGTGTGTGGGGGGCGGGGAGGGGGGGTTGTACAGTACGTGCTGGTGCGCTGCCGATCGTAGCGAGCTGTCAGTCCTCATAAACAGAGATGTAGCACAGCAAGTCAGCAGCATTATCTCTTCCTGTCAGTGTTTGTGCGTCTGCAGTGGAATCCAGCAGACAAAGCAACACGGGAGAGTTGATGGTTTAAAAAGAGGGTGAAGCTGCCTCGTAAGAACTGACAAGATATGTTGAGGTGGCGTTGGACATACAGCAGGGCACCAAACCTGAGTCAAAATTCAGCCGTTAGAATCACACCTCCAATGAAATGTTGCTTTGTCATACGTGTGTCAGACGTTCAGTGAACGCATCATAATGTTTTTTTAATGAAAATGGTTTGTTGGAGCCATAAGTTTGACATGTAAATGATTTCTTTATCCAGCTGGACCTTCATTATTGTTTTGACTTTGTTCTTTTTTGATTGTGAGACCCCATAGTTTGAAGCATTATCTCCTTGTGATCCCTCAGTACAGAGTGCATGTCTGAGTTGTGAGCAGTGATTTTCCCTTATTAGAGTGTTTCTTTTGAATAACTTAAATTGCCTGAAGAGGTAAAACGATGCAGTGTTTAACAAGACAGAAGCAAAAATGTCAGTACATTCTAAAAAATAAAGATAATTTAGTGCAGTGGAATTTGGGGTTTTCTTTTTTGCCACCTTGGAAAATCATCTTGAGGCCACCTTGATTGATAAAGTGACTTCTTGTGGTGGTCTTGTCCCATAGGTTGGGATAAATCATCTTATAGTATACTTTTAAGGAGAGTAGGTTGGTTTTAAAATTGGGGGACACTTCTGAAGGAACTCAGAGCTCTTCAATAAAAATGTATTAAATTATTAATCCACTACTACACAGATTATGTTCAGTTTCCTTGATGTTTTAACTACTGTCTTATCTTTGATGTTTAATACTAGGACAATAGGAGGTAATTAAATTACCTTGTTAATTAAAAATTCATGCAGGGGATGTGTACTGAGTGGTGTCTGCTGTCTTCCTCTCAGGATGCAACCAACCTCCAGTAACCTGTATGTAGCCTGACATTCGAAACTTGGGCAGAGATTGTTGGAAAAGTGCTTGTAATGTAATGTTTGTTGTGCTTGAGGACGACACTATTCAGAAAGATTTCAGTCAGAAATTCAAAAACAGTATTTTTAATAGTGAAAGGAACCAGTTGAGTGTCACATGAAATGTCCTTTTTATGATTGGTCTCGCAACAGAAATACTGAAATGCTGCACTGTAAATGTGTTAGCTACATGCTGGAAGATATTCAGTCACATGACAATTTGCTCTAAAATTGTATTATTATTACTTTTTTGTTTCTACTAGTTAAGCATTCTCTCAAGACAAGCTCTCACATCTAATCTGAGGTTCTGCCAATAGCGAGGAAGCACCCCACACATCATGGTGGCAAAACATTTCTCCAGTTTATGATCCTAATTAGCTCTAACTGTGCCATCATCCCTGAGTCATCATGCCTGGAGAGAAGCCAGATCATCCCTCTCCTCTCCGTCTTCCTCTCTCATTTTCTCTTCTTTCATGTGGTCTCTCCCCGTTTCTGTCTCGCTCTCTTTTCCTGTCTTTCATTTCAGTGCACACACACTCTCTGTTATTGTTATTGTTGTCCTCTGGCTTGCTCCTGAGTATTCGCAGCGCGGTAGCTGCTACTGTGAAAAGGGACATATTTCATGAGCAGAAAATAGCTAAAGAAGGTGTTAGAATTTGTGCATGAAAAAAAAAATCTTTATGCTGTTTGACAAATTCACTCCTGAATCCTGCAGGTCAGCAATGAAATTTGCCACACTGCCGTTTGAGCGCATCTGAGAATAAAAGATCAGAGGAATGCCCTTTTGACAGCATCTGATCAGCTGGCCGAGGCTGCACTGTTGACTCCTGGCAACTTAAACCTTTGCACTGATGTCATGCTTCAGCCACATGACAGCACAACTACCTCGTGTGCTGTGCTGACATAGCAAAGTTAACACTGATACCCCGCCTCATATGGAATAATGAAATTGGATGAAGCAGCTTAACCACACGCCATCCCCTTCTCTCGCCATCAGACTGGGTGCCTATTTGAGATAACGTTAATGAAGGGGACTTTAGCCAAGAATAGACACGTCTTATTGCTGGAGGGGGCGGGTGGGGGGGTCGGGTAGGGACGGGGAGGGGTGGGGCGCTAACAGCATTTATTTCCATTAATAAGATGGAACGTTTTACAAGAGGGCCTCTCCTGAGGGCTCTCTCCGGAGGTCGGAGAGAATCCTACACCTTAACAACCTCCAAACGAGTTCATTTTACCAAGCGGGGGCCACGTGGAGAGACTCTGCGGTGTGTCTTTTCTCAAAGAAACTTGTCTTAACCTTGACGTGGGCTCCACACAACTTGAGCCGAGGTGGACACTCAATCACGATAATCACTGCTGTCCGTTCCTGATAGATCTTTTTTAGGTCATTAATATGAATCTGAGCCGAAGCAGCTTCAGACACTGGTACCTTTGCTCTGTCAGCACTTTGGTATGTTTTTTTATTCCTTGAGGAGATGGCAAATTACTTATCTTCAAGTTCTTCAGTCCAGTTGACTGTTCATTACATCCTGTCCTCTAACAGCCAAAAATTTCACTGTATTGTAAAGAGTTTGGAGGACCTTTAGCCTCCAATTTTTTCGCATTATTCCTCTATTAACTCAACAAGTTCACATTTAAGACCATTTTATAGGGTTTCCCCCTTAAAGGGAATATATTATGCCTATTTCCAGGTCTAAATTTTTAAAACGGGGCTTTACTGGAATATCTTTGCATGATTCAGAAACTCCTTATTTAACTCATACTGACCCTTTATGCGGGCTCCCAGTTTAAACTCTGTCTGAAACAGGCCATTTTACCTAATTTCTTTTAGGTCCCTATCCCGAGGAGCCCACTGTATTCTGATTGGTTAGATCCTGGAAGCTGTCTTTCAGGAGACATCCGCCCGCTATGTCAGCAAACCATACAACCAACTGTAGTAGCAGGATTTCAAAAGGTCATCTTCATAAATACGTCTGTACATGTTTGAGCCAAAATCCGACCTGATATATGAGTGTGGACAAGGCAAACAGCACCTTGGAGAACCTTAGCAACAACCTTAGCAACCAAGGCTACAGGACAAATGACCGTTTATGGTC
Organism: Scomber scombrus; assembly: GCF_963691925.1. Taxonomy (NCBI): domain Eukaryota; kingdom Metazoa; phylum Chordata; class Actinopteri; order Scombriformes; family Scombridae; genus Scomber; species Scomber scombrus. The sequence continues at coordinate 7,213,800 of NC_084989.1, forward strand.
ATGCACAAAACCTTAAGTCAGGTCATCTGCAAAGTAGAAAAAAACACTGGAAAAGCAAGGGAGCATGTTTTTTTTAATAAAAAAAACCAAACTTTGACCATGTTTAGCATACAGTATATAAGTAACAGAAAATAACAAGTTAAAGTCAGATGGAGTTTTCAACCAACTCATTGATTTTTGTCACTTCAGCCAACAATATTCAGGGTTGTTGGCTAGACATGAGAAGCCTTCTTTGCATTACTAAGAATTTTAATTGGTAAATCTGCCATATGATTGCTTCATCATTGTAATCTGCACTAAAAGTTTGACATGTAGCAACATAACGGGGGAGGGGTCTAGCAAATGGTCATTTCTGCCTTCTAACTATGTTGTAATAGCCCTGCTATGATGCAATATACTCACTAAGGATTACAGCATTATGTGATGGGAGAGCATCACAGGGAGTAGTGCATTATCTCTGTCTGGTAAGGAGGTCATGAGCTCAATTAATATGTTGGTATACAGAATGTTTTGTAGCACTGTGATATTTTTACTCTCTGCAAGGGGTCAAGAGCAATCCCCCTCTTCTTCCTCAATATGTTAATAAGTCTGTTGGTTCAGTCATGGTAAATGGTAAATACACGTTTCACCCGGCGCACATTAGATCCATGTGGCTGATGGAATTGCTTAATGGCAGATTAGTCCATTGATAATGATGAGAGCGCACATGTGAGCTTACCTTACCGCTTCATTATTCTGCTCACATGCGAGCATTAAATAACAGTTTTTCCCCCTCTTCGCCCTACAGTAAATCCTCTCTCATCCATCGATTCCAGCATCCTTTAGGGGTTCCTTCTGGGGGAGACCGACAGGCTTATCTTGCAAATCCTTTAAAAGGTTTTAAGGAAGAAGAAAAAAAAAAATCTTTGCCTGCATTAACTCTGTCTGATGTTCAGCATATCACCGCTGAGTCGGCCGCTGATGGCCGGGTGGAGTTTTATACACCTCTGGGCCGATCCGTGCGATATGTGCAGTCTTGTTTTCCAAGTTTCTTAACAGTCACACAGCGTGGTGTTTATTTTTCCCCCTTGCCGCCCTGATTTTGATTTGTACAGCTTGAAGTGATGGAGCGTAATAGATGTGTTTGCATTTGCTGAAAAACTGAGAGTTCCAATCACTCATCCATTGCCTTTGATAGCTCAGAGTGTATTTGGTTTTGCCCAGATAAGGCCTGAGTATACATCGAGTCGGATTCAGTTGGATTGTTTGTACACACATGGTGCTTTGGCATGGGTCTGCTTGGATGGGCTTTGGCATGATGGAGAATTTCATCCCCGACCCTCCCTCCCCACATCCCTCCCCCTCCTCCCTGCTCCTCTACCTCCCTGACAATCCCACAGTGGTGCTGTGGGGCTCGAGCTGTCGGTGAAGGGTGAAGGGTGTGTAGGACCCGAGGCTACCAATGGCGCCTCGCGTTAAAGGACAAAAGAAGAGAGGATGTCTCTAGGTTGAAAGAGTCCCAGAAATGCTGGCACAGATGAACCTGCCACCATTCTAATTTTAGACACAAGGTATATTGTGCAAGTCCTCATCAGAGGTACACGTGCAGTAAAAAAACTGAATTCAGTGTTTGGTGAGGATAAAACCACCTGCTGTACATCTGAAGAGAAGCAACCTGATCAGTCAAACAACATTGCTTTTATATGTCTTCCAGTTTTCTCTCAATAATGATTGAAGACAACTTCATATGTCATACATCTACTGCATAGCACACTTTGTTGGACCCTACTATTGAAAGTGGCTGACAAAACTGTGAATTCATACATTTTTGTCATGAAATCTCCAAATGGAAACTAGCTAAACCTGACTCTAGCACTGAGATGGACACACTAATAAACATTAAACATAAAAAAATACAGTTTATGATGAAATGTACTACTTGCTACCTTTACACACCTTCTTTCTTTGTAATTGTTTTCTTCCTTTTCTTTATGTTGTCCTCTGTCCTGGCTTGTTCTGTCTTATTATCAGCTTGTCAATCAACTTAGAACCACTTTGAACTACATTAATCAGTATGAAAGGTGCTATGTAAATAAAGTTTGATTGATTGATACCTGCAGAAAAAAACTATCAGTAAACACCTGATGCAGCTCAATGACTCCTCTTGTTTTTGAAGTGCTGCACCAAATATTGTATATCTGCCAAAGTGAGTATTATATTATTATATTATTATATTATTATATGAGAGTGAGTGTTATTGTACTCAAATTAGGGTGAGTGCTTTCCAAAACATGTATAATTTCTTAAAGTTCAGAAACAATAAATAACATCAAAGTAATCATCTGTAGTACTTTAACATCGATCTGGGGTTCCGCCTCTAAAACAACAGGCCGCATCTGAGCAGAATTCAAACTGCAGTACACTCAGTGTGTCCCGTTTGTTTTCAGCGGAAGGAGAGAGTGGCAACCGGGTTTAATGATAATAGCCCTGACGATAGCAATGATAATCCTCCTGCTATTCCTGCTGACTGCAGAGAGCCTGCGCTTTGTTCTCCGCTCCTCCTATTAGCGTGATGGAGGTTCATTTTAATTTGAATGGACCATCAGTTGGATAAGGAGAGAAGCGCTCGCTCGCCCGCTCACTCGTGTACGTGCGCAGACTTGTGTGGAAGAGAAATCGAGCATGGAGGGAAATATGTGCGCATGAGAGGACGCGGGCCGCACGCATGCCTACGCACTAACACACAGACACACACACAGACACACACACACACACACACCGTCTGTGCTGTCAAACAAAGACACAACAATGGAGAAGTGCCCGCAGGTCAGTGTGGCGACCTCTCCGGGCTGCAGGTGCTATTATCTTCTTGGCACCTGTTCCAGGAGAGATTCTCCCAACTGTCAGCCACAGCTGAGGCTTAAAACGCCAAGATGGCTGACAAAGAAGACTTCAAATAACGAGGTCGAGGCATGTGGACAGGGAGCCTTGTTGCTCTTCAGGTGCCATTTGTTTCAGGAAGAGGGGCGAAATAGGGGTACTTAACAATAAATTAACCAGTTTGGATAGATGTCAAAATTGATATGTGGGTTTGTATAATGAAGGTTCCACACTTTAAAGGGGATGTTGCGTTCTTATAAGTCTAGCTCAGTTCATATAAAGAAAGATGCACATTAGGCCACTCAACCTGGTATGACAAAGATTTCAATGAGTAAAGGAAAGAAGGAGACCTAATAGTATACTCGCCACATGATTTCCAGAAAAAAATTTGTAGATGAATAATTAGAAAATATTAGTTAAACCATTACAGCTGGTTTGTTTAATCTCTACAAAAACTGAAGTGAAGAAAATGGAAATTTGTGGTTTTATGAAGGATTATTTATCAGACTATTGTTTGGCTGGACTATTTGCTGGATTGTTTGTTGCCAGGCAGCCTCACGGTGACAGCAAGAACTACAAGAAGTTACTGTGCCTTGCCGAGAAATAGTTTGATACATAACACCTCATGAAACCCAAATTGTTGTGCGTGTTATATATGACCTAAAGGTGCTGATAGGTGGATTTTATTTCCTTTTGAAAAGAGCCAAGCTAGATGTTGAAGCTGAATAATGTTAACGTCAAACTATTCCTTTAACAATAAGAACTATACATCAGTCCCGTTTATCACGCTGCTACATTCTGCAAATTTAAAGTGACTCAAACGAGCTAAATGTTTTTTTTCTGTAGCATCTCTCTCTGCTGTAGTATTACTATTTCTGTGTGTGTGCATGTGTGAAATAACACACATGCACACGTGTGTGGTGTTAAGGAAGTTGATGGTGTGACATTATACTTTATTTTTAAACCTACTTTGTCATTCCATTAAATACTGGGTGATTGTGTGAGTGGAGCGCTGCAGTGTTAGCGAGGGTGTAAATGCTGCTCTGGAGGCTTTTTCACACTGACTGCGATACAGTTACTGAGGTAACAATAAATCAATGAAAACCAGTTTGAACATCTGTACAATATAACAGCATTTACAACTATTAATGAGCTAAAACTTACCGAATTTTAGTGAATGTGAAATTTAGCATGGTGACAGGAATCAATTTGTTTCAGTTTGTGTTGCATAAATGTGTGGGAAGATTAAACTAACTGTATATACAGTCTGCATTAGTATTAGTATGAAAAGTTGGCAGCCTCACTGAGACAGATGCTTGTTCTTAGTTGTGACCCTGAGTTTGTTCTGGTTCCCTGTGGCACAGTTAGAGTTTATACAGTCTCCTGCCTTGTGCCGGACGTGGCAGACAGTATAAGCAAGGCTCAGCCCTGGCTCTCTGCGTGGGTAGTTTGTCATCGCTGTTTCTTCAGGGCTATCTAAATAGCAGCAAACGGGGCGCGTTCATCATCACATTCATCCTCACCAGGGTGAGAGATGGATGCCCTACCAGTCCACCAGGTCATGAGTTATCACCCACCAGGGGCTGCTGGTTCATACAAAGGTCAAAGGACTATTTGTCTTTAGGCAAGTGGGCCTCTCTGGTTAGGCCCTCTGCTGCACACACAACACAACACAACACACACACACACACACACACACACACACACACACACACACACACACACACACACACACACACACACATAGCCCCAGTCACTTACCTGTTGTCTCCAATTCCTTATTTTAGTTTATACAACAACTATATTTTTAAGTTGAATTTGGAGGCGCTGGAAGGCTAATTATCTCCTGGCTGTAGCTCCATATTTACCGCATAAACATGAAAGTGTTGTCAATCTTATTGTCTAACTCAGCAAATAAGCAAATTATACTTACTGCTTATTGTTATCAGTAGTTTATGCAGATGATCTCACCGTGTTATCACATAAACTATCATGTATCAACAAAGACAATAGTGTCATTTCAACAATGTGATTTCACAGCCTTTTCCTTTTTCTATGAAGCTGCTCTTCAGTTGTCATCGCTGGCCCTTTTCACATCTGGTATTAATATATGTCTCTGGTGATCAGATCATAAGTGGACAGCTCTAAGTACAAGTGTGAACGCAGCCAACGCATTGAGATCTGATCTCTCGCCTCATGTGGCCATGTTGTTTTAGCAGTGTGAATGTATACGTGTCCTGTGCTGCGTTGAAGGACCGTCTACTCCACTGACGTCCTCTATTTTCCAGCAGACTTGGCACAGGAAGTGCGTGCTGCCTCCCGGCCTGTGTGCCTTCAGTCCAAAGCTGTGTTTACTTTTCTGATAACAGAATGAACAAATTCAGTATTTTGTTTTTCTGTTTTTCATGTGAATTAAAAATGAAATTCGCTGACCATTTCTTTCCCTGTTTCCCCGTTTTTCATCTTCCATTCGGCAGTTGGAACAGAAATTAAACCAAAACCAGAAAATAATTTGTTTTGTGCTTGTCTGTCTAAATATTTCAGAAGCTAAACACTGATCTCTGTTTCCTCTGCTCTGTCAAGTTGATAACAGTTGGTAGTTTTGCTGCGCTGCTCAACGTGATGGAGGTCAGGATTTATCAGGAGGACGGCTGCTTTACTCCAAACAATCTCACTGTATTAACCTGGACTGTTTGCGTGACCTTTTGGATGTGTAGAAGAACACAGGACATTAATTAACATTAGATCCTGACCAATCCTGTCGGCGTGTCTAGATATTACACTGCTGTGCCTCATGTGTGATGACCCAATCTTTGCTAATGTAAAGGATGTAGGTGTTTATTGCGTATGGAGTGGAGAAGTGAGATCTGATCACAGGCGGTCACTCAGGCTGCATGTGGAGAAGAGAAGCATTCTACTGCCAGGTGTGAACTTGATGTACTTAGAGTTGTCCACTTGTGATCAGATCACCCATGATGCAGGTGTAAACAGTGCCATTGTTGTCAGGGCAACATGGCACCCTGAGGTTAGGAAGAGGAGGAGAACGGTGACAGAAAGTGTCAGATCAGCAAAGGGATAGACGAATATGAACAAATTCACCACAGATTTCCTTCATATGATTTTCCTGCTGGAGGTTTCTCTACGTCAGCCTGTATTTATTGTGTTTATGTAAGTTGTGTTGGCCTGTTGACAGCTTTCTTTTTATATCATCACACTGTCATTGACAGAGAGCGTCGCCACTTATGATAACTGTGATTTTTCTGCTCTTTTTTTCCACACTATCAATAGCAAATTTAATAGTATTTCCATATTGAAAAACATCAGAGTGCAAAGCTTAAATGTGTAATAATAACAACAATAAGCATTTTTACAAAGCGCTTTCACAATAATACACTAATGATAAAAATTAACTGCAGCACCAATGATCAAAACATCAACATATAAACTGATTACCTCCAGACCTGCTAGCTGTGAGTTAGAGGGCTGTTATGTAATGAGTCTGAGGGCATATGGATCGGCTCTTTGTTAAAACTAGAGAATGCATTATCATTAGTCTGGCTACAGTAAAGAGCCAGCCAGCCCTGAATGCTGAATACATTCATTGTCTTTCATTCCCACTCATTAGACTCTTATAATGAAGACTGGTTTGCTCCCAGCACAAATTTACCCTTTTTAATTTATTTACAGGAGATACTTTACACAGCCACTAACATCACCTGTTCAGATAAGATAAAATAACATGAAACTTTAATGATCTCTGTGGGGAAAGCTGTAGATGGTAATAATGAATACACTGAAGGAAAAAAAAAAAGGTTTATAGCAAAGCGGGGAGTATTAAATGATCCCAGACCAGCAATTTCATCATTAAACATTTTAAATAGGCATTTATGAATACAATTACAAAAACTTAATTATTGTATTATGCAAAATAACAGCTGGAAACCTTACAGCAATTAAAAAAAAGAAACATTGTGTTTATCATGTTAACATTTTGAGTTTTGTATAAGATGTAAAAACAGGATATAAAGTAGAATTTGAAATTTTCTTAACACACAATTTCTCACAGCAGTTTTAAATTGCTAAATTTACTTATGGTTTTTAGTCATTAGCTATTATTGTGTGGAATATGTCTGAATGAATGTGTGGAGGATGTGTTTTTAACTTGTGGCACCTTACAGGAGTAGCAGTCCGAATTTTGTTTTTTAAACAATACAATGACATTAAAGACATTCTGCTCCTGATACTGAGATGTTTAATCAAAGACTCTTGACAAGTTGTCTATAGTTAGTTTCATAAGCATTTATCAGTAGTAATAGAGCATAAACAGTGCACCCTTTACTCAGTGTTCACTTTTCAGAGCAACAGGTGGCTCAACAACTATTACAATTTAACAACTTTACTTTTATTTATTATTGCATTAATCAGGTTTTAGTGATGTATCTGGGCAACAAGTTCAAGTCTTGCAGGTTCCAGGTTTTAATCGGTTAACCAGATAACTGTCCAAAACTGCACACACTCCAACAACACACCCCTATACAGTAATTAAAGTTAAGATGAAGGATGAATGTTCATGCAACAGGCTTGATTCATCTTTAAATTGTTCATATACATGAATATTTAAATTCAACATATCCTTATGATAGCTTACTACAGTTTTATTGTGTATATAATGTTAATTGAACATGGACATGTATCCTTATATAATCCTTATGTACTCTGTAGGTTAGAGTATGTAATGTACTGATTATAGTTTTTTATGCACACATTTCTGAATAGTACATATATTTATATATTAGCTTATAAGAATTTGACTGTTATAAATCAGCAGTTTGTAAACACTGATATATTTAAAGCTACTGAATGATTATATATAATGTATGAGGACAAATGATTATATGTGATTACAATTATGCATTAATAAACAAAACAAAAAATAGTGTATCTGTTTACAGGAAAATTTGTGTGCTATATTGTTTTTATAAAGCATTTATTAATAGTTTATATGCCGCATATAAATTCCTAATTTGAGGCATTATAATAAAGTGTTACCAAAAGTTCTCATTTCTAACAAGGATTCACAAACACAACATTAATCATCTCAGCAGTGCCATCAGCCATCAGGCATACTGGGACAAATCCCAGTGGTCTGCCGCATTGATGGACCGTCAAAAGATCTGTTTTTAGCGTCCCTGTCTGTCTCTGAATTCCTCTCCCAGCACAGCCCTGTGACACAGACAGTACATAATAAACTACATAAAGAGTTTGGAACACACATGGTGTCCAGCGTTTATCAGGATGCGTGTAACAAACAACAAATGACTGCAGCAGGTTTTTTAGGTTAATGTGGATGAAAGTAGTCCAAGCAATAAAAGATAACAATCAGACTTCTCTGTCACCACGTTCTCTCTCTCCGCTCCTCATCAAAATAACTCCAGCTTCCAGGCTGAAGTCTTTCACACACCTGCTTGTTGACCGGCTCTCCTTGCCAAGATGGTAATCTGATCCTTATTGGCTGCGCACTTGGCTAAACTGCAGCGATGCCCATTATCGTCCACCAAGCAGGTGCTGAGACGTATCGCTCCTTGATCACAATGCAGATTTTGCGCCGGGCGCACATCAAGCAATCCATTTTTCAATTTGGTTTCCTGCCTGAGATAAATTAACAGATGTCGATTGATTTTTCCCTTCCCGTGCAACTGTGAGCCTTGTTTACATCTGACAGCCAGGGCTTTATACCTGAGTGCTTGTTTGAGACGAATGCACAGTATAATTAGCGTTAAAAAAAAAAAAATTAGACTGACAACTGGCAGGAGACTTAGTAGGCAGTTACTTTGACGTGTTTTACTTTTCTTACCTCTTTGTTAAGCTAATCAACAGATTGCTTTGTGACAGAGAAGGTGTTGCTGTGAGATAGAAGACAGAGCTACAAAGGCTTGTGTCATTATCACACTTACACACACACACACATACGTCTGTAATTAATATTCTATTGCTTTATTATCAGTTCAATAATATCTGCATTACTCGTATGTCTTAATCACACCAACAACAGCACAGCAAAGGCTCCATTGTCACGTGTCATCCTCCTGGAGGCTCAGACTCAACTTGACGCCATCACTGAGGCCCCCCCAGCGTTTTCACCGCCATCCATGTTCACCAGCTGGTTATTATTGCTAAAAATACACTTACAAGACTTGTGTAGCCTGGCACCATCACACCCTAATGACGGGAGTCAAGTGGCGCGCAGCAGATATGCCCTCACATGAGCGCTGTCACAAGCCATTTAATTGAACTTGAGAAAATGGGAGCCAGCGTTGATTAGCTTTAAGCCCAGCCCAACCCCCCCACTAACCCCTCCCCACTACCACCACACACACACACACACACACACACACAAACGCGCCCTATTCCCGCAGGTCGTTATGCACTAATATGCCATCTTTATGACCATCATCTCAGTGATCATGATAGTTTTCATATAGTGATGAACTGATATTATTTCCCCGAGTTCCCTGTTCAGGCTTGTTGGAAGAAAACAGAAGTGTAGTATTGAAAGGACATAGAGGGTTAATGAGGAGCACTGCTTGGACGTTAGCAACCATCAAACAAATCTTCAAATTTTAAGTGTTTCTCTACAATTCATTACTCATTAAGCAACAGCCAAAGTTAATGTTTTAAAAACTTCTTAGAAAGTATGTATTACAAATTTAACACTCACTACCCTCAGCTAATCTTCTCCATTGGAAGTGTGTGGGTGTGATTTAGTCGCGTGAAAGCCAGTGGCCTGGCAATATAAGCAAAAAGAAAAAAATCACACAACTGTATCAAATGATTCAAAATTCAGATAAAAAACAAGGCTGAAACAGTAATCCCTTATGTGGAAAAACAAAACTGATCAGCAATTGATCTGTGTGAGTTCATGTAGAGCCCTATAGTCAGAGCCCGGAGCTGTTTAAGAAAGTTGCTTTTCAGGACATTTAAAGCTCTTAAATTGTGGAGTTTTTTTGTTTGTTTAGTTTTTTGGGGCAACCAAGGTAAAATCCACAAGTCAAACAACACGGTGTAAAATGTGTAGCTTTAGGCTAATTTTCAGGTTGTCTGTTTTCTTTCCATATTGATATGTCACTCTCAATTATTTTTTGATACCAGGAGCTTACATCACCAGTGGTATTTTAAGTATTAGCAGGGACTCCTGGATCAATATCTGCAACGTTAATGAACTTATTAAGTGGATTGTGTATTGGCCAGACGGGTCTACATTAATACAACTACATTAAATGCAGATACTCTGCGTTCAGGTATCAGGATTGGTATTGTGGGAGAAAAGGTCAGATTGGCGTGTCTGTAATTAATGTTGAATTTTTGACATGATATTTCCTAGACCTTGATATCTCAGATAACATTGTACCTGCCAGCTTCAACCACTATCTGACTGTATAAAACTGTTTACATAGTCAGGTAGAGGCCAGCAGTCTTCTTGCTAAAGGAGTAGTTATTAAAATGTATCATTATCATTGAAATATGGTTTATTTAGGATGCTCGATATACTGTTGCACCCTCAAGCAGGCTCCATGTAGGGAAAACACCCACCAGATTTGCAACAGTAAGGGGTAGATGTAAGGGGTAGATGTAAGGGGTAGCATTCTGCTTTTGGTTATAATAATGCAGCATTCCCATAAGGATTCCTTACTCTTTTCCCTTCTGCAGTAGGATGTTAGTTGTCAATGCCAGTGACAGAATACCAGCTTCAGAACTGGTAGCAGCTCAGTGTCCTGCTCAAGGACGTCTGCCAACACAGCAGGGCTTGTGCTTCTCTGCTCTCTACCAAACAAATGTCCCATAAAGCCAAGCCATTGTGTTGAGAATCCCACCTGCCTTTCAAGTGTTTAGCCATCCATGTCTGTGAGCATGTTCCCCTCACTGGTGCACCAGTGTCAAAGGCTCCTGCAGAAAAAGCATAAAAAAAGAGTCCAGAGAAGGTCTTCGGGGAAGCAGGAGGAAAGTGGAGCAGTGTTGGGTCGCACACGGTGATGGCATGCTGGGGGAGGGAGACCGGATGATGGATGGAAAATGAGGTTGATTCCCAACGATCTGTGTGTGTGTTCGTGTTCATGTGTAAAAGACATTGACATCGGTTTGAGTATACGAGTGTCTGACAGTTGGGACAACTGCAGGGGTTGTGTGTCCCCAATCCAGAGGTCAACGACAGTACCACACCTGAGCGACCTGAGGATAAACGCAAGCAACTGACCCAGGGCAGGTGCAAGGGAAAGAAACATTTAGGAGGATGGCAAGATGGTGCAAGAGGGTGGATGATTGAACGAGGGATAGAAGCAGGGTTAAGCACCTGGGTGATGAGCTCTCCCCCAGTTTAGAGAGCGACAGTTTGATGGATGAAGACGAGAGCCAGAGGAGAGGAACTGAAAGGATGGAGCAACATAGCATCGATTGAGCGCACAGGAGTCTGGAAAGTTGTTTTTCAAGTTGGCTCGGTTGTGGCTCTCTTTCCACTTGACACTCGTCTTTTCGGTGTCTGTGAGGGCAACGGTCATGAGAGGGAGAGGGAGGAAGACTGGCTGCAGTCCGTGTACTTCTCAAGGTCCATTGAGTGCAATTACACAGAACAATAGAGACAGCATGACGCACGCTGACTGTGCTAAACATTGCTTCTTTCTGACACGAGGGGAGGCAAAGTGGCTGAGCTGGATCGAGATGCAAAGCCCCTACTAGGTCCTTTGTTCTCCCCCGTTGTCTCTCGCACAAGTTGACGCAGCGGCCAGGAAAACGAGGAGGATGGCGGGATTATGTTTGGCTGATTTGAGGCCAATTGCTGGTTTCGCAGAGCGTCAGATGGGAAAGGAGGAGGGGATGTCAGAGAGATGTGAGTGTCAGTGATTATTAGAGGGTTGGGAGGGCGATGGAGGGAGAAGACTAAAGTGTCTCCTTGCTGGGTCTCAGCTTGAACATGACAGACTCAACCCCCCCCCCCCCCCCCCCCCCCCCCCCCCCCACACACACACACACACACACACACACACACACACACACACACACACACTCTCACACGCTCTGCCTGGCTGGTGGCTAGGCTTCAGAGTGGGTGTTCTCGGTCTATGCCTGTGGTCCCCTTGCGAGAGTCTGCTACTGTTGTGACAGTGTGTCAAAATTAACAGCAGACCAAAACTATAAATTCTGAAACAATGAACTCAATGCACTTTGCTTGTTGGGGTGTCCAAAGTGTCAACATGTAAAAGGGGAACAAATTATCAGTTACCCTTCAATTGTCAAGTATCTGTCCTGCTTAAATATTCTTATGCTCGGATCAGAGTATATGACATTTATTATTTTAAAAGTTGAGGTTGGTACATCTGCAAAATTTTAATGAAACCTATACAGGCATTGGGCCTCTTGAAAGAACATTATTGTATTGTTGTTCTAAATCAGAGTATTCCATGTTGGATTCAACACACTCTGTCTATTCAACCTGATGAATGCCACTGGTCCATGAGCAGGTACATATTCGTGAGATGTGATCGACAGCCCCAAGTTTCTGGAAGGCAACTTGATCCACTTCGTTTGTGAACAAGTTTCACAAGAAGTTCATCAACGAGTCGGATTTAACACGGCAAACCTTCAGGTTCTGCTGTTGGATATCGTTATATGAAAGCATAAAAAATGTCAATGTTCAATAGTTGTATTTGAGGACTTGAAAATATGATACAGCTGATGGTGTGTCATCGGAGCAGTGATGTACTGTGACAAAAATAAAGATGGAATAGTTTGTAATGAAGTTATATGCAAAGAAAAAAGTATTTCTAAGGCAAAGGGGTCCATGACTTTGATGGGGGATGGTCAATGAGATGAGACGCTGATGTAGATTGATGAGAGAATAGAGTAGGTGGTTTTACACGGGTGTAATGGAGGATGTTTCCCTGGACAGTGAGCTGCATAAAGACCCTCATGCTGCTGTCCAAGTGACAACTTTCATCCTGAACTGTAGCCTACAAATAAGAACCAGAGATAATGTCTTTTTTATTCTGTTCAGACTTAAGATACCTGGTTTGTTACGCTAGTAACACCTAATGTGGCCTTGAACTGCTAGCCTCAAACCTCTTCATCTGTGTGCTACACTTCTTTCTAACTCCACATTTCCCCTTCTTTAACATTTTCGAACTTGTAGTCTTCAGCCTCAACCCACGCTGACTGAAGTGACATCACTTAAGGCAATTTATCAAATTTTATGGAGGTCCCTCTGGAGCCACAATAGGCTGTACACAACTTTTTTCACATGTACAGTAGCAGAACTAAAGTTAGTGGAGTTTCCCTTCAACACCTCAGGTCTGTTGGTTCATATAATTATTTGGCTGATATTATGTAGTCTGATCCTGGTGTCATGTAAAATACTTTTAATCCCTGCTCCAAGGATACTGTGCTGTGGTTGATGTCAGTCTCTAGCCTCCCTGATGTAATTTCCCCTCAGGCATCAATAAGGAATCACTTTCTTCATTATAATTTAAAGCAGAAAACATCCATGCCCCCCGTGTACAAACCTGACACTTGCCTTGCCCTTTTCCGGCTATCTAAGTAAGCTGTTATATCAGTAAACACCTTGCTGTTCATGTCAGGTGTGTGCTCCACTTCCTAAAGGGGGGTATGTCTGCTCTTTACAACATCACAAAGCGCTGTCTGCACCATATGCTGTATTTTTAATTCAACAAGGGCGTTTTGAAAGCCTAGTAGCATGTCATACGCTAGTAGCTCGGAGTGGCGTTCCCCAGACGCTGACAGAAAGAAATCAAACATAAAAATGGAGCACCAGAGCGAGGGAGCGGCGATACAGAGCAGATGTTCGCAGGAATGTTGACTTTTTGTTTGGCCCTTATCTTTGACGCTGCCATCCTCCGGTAAAGTGAGTGACGGGAGAGGAAAGAATAAAGAGATAGGGAGGAGGAGATGAGTGAAAGGAAACGACGAGTAGGAAAAGGGGAAAGCGGCACTGTTGGGAGAACTAAGTGGAGGAAATGTTGGCAGGCGGGGGGTTCGATGGCAGAAAAGTGGGACAGCCACACAGCTGTGTTTTGGCGTCGAGGGACCCCCGAGATTGGTGTCACTGTATTTCATTGTCAGGGAGAAGAAAGGGAGAGAAACGCTAGAGACATTGTGATGTACAGAGAGAGAGAGAGGAAGGATTGGGGTGAGGCAGAAATAAATGAAAGTAAAAGACAGACAGACCATGGAGCATCTGCTCTTATAATACCTGATGGTGTTGAAGAGAGGGGAGGAAAAAGGACCTTGTGTTGGTAATCAGGGGCAGGTAAACAGAGGATGACTGGTTCAATTGCAGGGGTGACCTGGAGACTGCGGCCTGTCATTTAAAGTAGGAGAGAGGAGGACAACATTTCTCATGACTCAGCTGCTACAGTGTATAAGGCAGTGCTGACATCTTTAAGATCAGCTTGACAGTTTTGCTTGCCACTTCACAATAAATGGCCCTTTTGAGTTATAGAACAGCCTCTGTGATGCGTAAGAATTTATAACCCGCCATTATTTCATCCTTACAGGGTGATAAATAGGGTGATAAATTCCTGTGGCTGAAATCACTGTGGGGTCAGGTTCCTTTCATGTTCGCTATTTCATGTTTATTTTGCCCAGAGTTATCTGTCAAGGTGAAGTGTCTGAGTAATGCCCCTGAAGTCAGATGGTAAGGATAGCAAGGGATAGTGCAACAACTCAGGTCAGCGCTTCCACACAACTGACTGTCCTTGCACCGACTGCAGGAAAATCTCACCTTCACCGCCTTTTGTCAAATCATGGTCTTCAGCTGGAAAGAAAACATCCGCCACAGATCGTCTTATCACTCAAATGGCTGCTAAAAGCAGCAGATAGAGGGAGTAAATGCGGGGCCATTGTGGCCGTGATTGCTTGCCGCGGCACTTGTGGGTACTCGCAGAGGCTCGAGGAGAGTCGGACAGAGTAAATGATGGCAGGCCTGATTCACACCGCAAGCCACTCTGTGTTGGAATATATGGGACAGCTGAGGTAAGGACAGATAAACTAGACCCAAGAGGGAGAGAGTGATCCTCTTTAGATCTCATCCCTGAATGTTTCGTCTTAAATCATCACCCTCGATTAGGACTCTACAGTGGGACCGCCAGCAAGATACTTTTTACAGCTGAGCTAAGAAGTGCTGCTTAAGTTCCTCAAAGATAAAAAAGAAATGTATGCAGAAAAGGCAAAACAACAACAGATGAGTACAACCCTGCTTCCTTTTTCTTTGGTTTCCAGCACACTGCTGGTAAACAGTGCGTGAACAAGCGGGCTGCAATTTTGAACGCAGCTTTATTTTCCACCGTTTATTTAAGCCCAAAATGGGTCCTGATGGAGTCATCAGCCCCCACTTGCCAGCTAATGGTTTAATTATGTCCATCTGGAGGAGGCTGGGAAGGGGAGCTCGCCTTACTCTCCAGTCATTCCTCTGGTAATTTGTCTTCCCCCGCGCCCACTGACTAGCGCGCTGATGGTGCGGAGATGCGTCTGGTGGTGGATCAGCCTACTGCCTCCCACCCAAAACGCCCACCCTTCCTCTCTCTAATACTTATACCGCCTCTGTGGCGCACAGTGAGAAACTAGAAGCTGTTATATTGTGTGATCCCTGACCTTATCGGAGCCCAGCTGGGTTTCATAAAAGCAAGTTAGCACTTTGAGAATCTCTTACTTTTTCACAGAGAGGGGATGAAATCCTCTGTGACATAGCCATTGAGATCCTACGAAAGACTGATTATTGCTGTCATGATTTGCAAAATTAAGAAATCATCACAAACATTTGCATAATAATGAATGTAACTTTTGCTATTCTCTATGTCAAGCTAATGCAACACTACAGTAATCCAGCCTATTGCAGTTCAAATATTGATCTCACATATCAGATAGGATTTCCCAAAAAACACATTTCCAGTAGTAGCAACAGTGGTTGATTTCATCAGGGAGGTAGTAGTAAAAAGTGCAGGGCAACCTCACCCAAGTTATCACAATTACTCTGGCACTGACCCTTCGGACATGGAAAGATAGAAGGATAGAACCCATTAGTCTCAAAAACCTATCACACACAACACAATTTCTTTTTGATGGATCAATGTTTGAAATCTAACAGAATAATAAAACTTGAACATTTTTAGAAGGATTACTTGTTTCTTTGATGAGAGTAAGATAAGAAGATACCAATGTCGTATCTGTACATCAAATACAAAGCAATATCCAGCAGCTGGTGAGCTTAGCATAAATGATGGCTAACCTGATTCTGTTCAAATCTACGTACTATCACCTCTCAACCAGAAATTATCTTAATTGTCTAATGCGAGAAAAAAGACTAGTTGTGCCACAAGCAGTGCCTGCTAGCTTAAGCATGTGGGTTAATGTATGTTATGGATGTATTCAGAGAATACAGTATTGGAGGCAGGCCCCATTCATTCTTATGAAAGTTCTTCAGTGGCTCATTAAGCCAAAAAAGTTTGTTAGCAGAGATGGCTAACTTCCGGTTTAGCCCTCTGCCAAATAGGGATAAAATAATTCAATTGTGCAACTATTCTAGACTTTATAAATGTTATTGTACTGAATTGATCAAATTCTGATAGTGAAATGAGTCATTTCATGAGGGTGGGACACTCAAAAGCAGCTGCTCCTTTTCTCATGATTGTGTCCAGGAAAATTGCTCTTTGGGCCAGTGTGCATGTGACGGACCTGGAAGTTGTAATTACACAGTATGTCATATGATCAAATTCTGGGTGCTTGGTTTATAGTCACAGGATACCATGTTATGATTTGCAGAAATGGTGGTTCAGTTTGAAGACACTTATATGTGTAATATACAGTATATACAGCAGGTTTTATCCAGTTTATGACCAAATAAATGACATTCTCGTCAGACCCAGCGGTACTTTGTGTTACGTACAATTTAGTGAATGTAAGTATGCTACTAAGCTAAACATTATACCTGGTTATCGTTAGCATGTTAGCATGCTAGTAAAAATATGTGGCACTGTGTTATTCCTATCTTATCAGTTTAGAGATGAGTAAAACATCATTTATTCCCATTTATCCTCAGCTAAAACTACACCTATGAATCAATAGAAGAACTGGGTTTCTAATATGAACAGACAATAGCCACTCTGGCTGAACAGGCAAAGAAAAAGAAAAAAAGGCAGACACTTACATATGCAGCACTGAAAGTCAGCCTTTTATCAGCAGAAAATGTAAAGAACATCACCCACAATAAGACATTTTGATAGGCCACCTGTGGGATTTTCAGTACTGTGAGATAACATGGCAGATTAAAGCACAGTTTGCTCCTTCAAAATGCTGCGAAAAAAACAACATCTTCCTTCACTATCCCTTTCGTCGTTTCACTTAGAACTTCACCGCTGACCCTGAACTCATTTCCCTCTTGTCTCTGTCATGTAGCCGTGTGGATCGAGTGCTTTTAGATCACATTTCATGGCTGATTTGTACATAATGATGTTGTCTCGTCTAAGAAGTTTGTTGAGCTGAATGGCTTTGTTAGTTTGCGGGGCGAACATCATTACTTAGTCTGGGTATTGTTACGAGCAGACTAAGCTGTATTCCCCTGCCAGGAAGATGACATTGAATTACTCGTTGAGGAATTGGGTCAATAATGAGCATCAGCGGCAACAGTGTGCTTGTGGTAGTGTGTGTATGTGTGTGTTGTGAGACACTCTGTCTGAATGTGTATGGGTTCAACTTATTAAATTTACATGACAATGCACAGGTCTTTGCATGCAGATATGTTATACGTATGAAAGTAGAAGGTCACTGTTGCTGTTATAAAACACTGTGATGGTTCTGCTTTTGTCTTTCTTCGTCGTATTTTTTGATGTCTCATCTTGGCTTTAGATTTAGGGTCAGAGCGTCTTGGTTCAGGTGGTTCATTTTACCCGCCGGCTATTACTGCCGCCATCATTTCAGCAATGCATGCAGAAATGGCTCATTCCTTTTGCAAGGTGATTTAACATTTGAATAGAGGTCTGTTCTGCACAGATGACCCAGTTACCTTTTTACTCCTGAGAGCACACAGTTTTGAATCTGAAGGTCGCAATGACGCATGGACATAATATGCTGTTAGGATATAAAAGTAAAATGCTATGGTTATGGCCTCGTGTTTTATCAGCTCCTTTGAATGAAGGGAAAGTGAACGCTTTTACTTTACTGTCCTTATCTGTTGCTCTCTGTGAAAAGCTATTGTACTCCCTATTTGTTGGCTCCACCGAGGTAGCTGGTGCCGAAACTCAAAGCCGTTTCCACCACGTCTCGCCTGTGTGCATAAATGTGCAGGATTTATCGTTAGCAGATAGGTTTTTCGCTAATAGGCAGCAGCAAGAATGTTGTTTCAGCTCGTCAGCTGTTCTCACCTTTACTGGCACCTCAAAGACTGAGTCTTCTGTCTGACACCACCGCCGATCAAAGCAGGGAAAGCACTGTCAACCTGCAGTCTGAGCCTTTGAAAGTTCAACTCACTTCCATCCGCTTTCTGACAGAAGAAGATGACTTTGATTTCTGTTAAAGGGGGGCAAACAGTTTCTCTCAGTCTGGACAAAAAAGTCTTTGTGTAATTTAATAGCATTGCCAAACATACTTAGTAGGCGTGTTACATAATTAGATCAATGGGTCATCTCTGGCTTAAGACACACATTTAAATTTTATTTTAGTTATTCAAATATGTTACAGTTCGCATCCATCAAAGGAGGTTGAACAGTGATGTTGGCCAGCTGTGAAAAATGTCTGTTACTCAGTGGAGAGTTTTAATATCCTGTGATGGTTTAAATATTGTCTAAAAAAAAAGCAATGAATGATGGAAATTAAAAATATAACATTGGTATTTACTTTCCATACACCTTAAGCGTTGGTTAAATCTGAGGTCAAGTTGTAACAAAAATCAGACCTGGTCAGGTCTGGGGATTTCTCTTAGCCTGGCTCAGGGAGAATTTTTTTTGTGCAGTGATAAGGCAGACAGAGGAAGACAGAAGGATGGGAGGAGGGAAAGGAGTGAGAAGCACTGTAAGATGGCAGCCATAGGGGAACGGTATCGGCCTCAATTATGACGGGCAGTGGAGCGCTGCTCAGGAGCAGATGAGCTGAGAGCCGGCCCCGGTGGAAAAGTCAGCAGCTGATAGCTGATAATCCTCGGGATGAACCGGGACAAACCGGTCACAGATGGAGCCGGCCCGTAGTCAGGTGTGATGCCGACCGCTGGCGCTGCTGCGCAGGGATGCATGGCATGGAAATGCGGTGAACGTTGAAGGTGGGGACGAAAGAGTTTGTGGCGTGAACTTAAAGGGGGTAATGCAGGGATATGGTTGTTAAAAGTAGTAACGAGTGGGAAGTCCACCCACCTTTAGAGAACTTGGTCATAGCCAGTGTGTCAACCGATGTACACCCAACTGAACTACCCTTTAGTTGGTTGTCTAGTCCGTCAACCCACCACTTTGGTGCAGACTGAAATTTCCCAACAACCATTGAATAGACTGCCATGAAATTTGATACAGACATTGATATTCTCCAGAATACGGTCCAAATAGGAATGAATCTTAATGACTTTGCTTGAAACCTTGACTTTCCTGTCGTGCAAGGTCAACCTTTTTGGCTTTTAGTGAAACATCTCAGCAACTGTTGGATAGATTGTCATGAAATTTGATCTCAAAGCATTTCTATAGGTGCAGCCTCACATAGCAGCTAGCATGACTGAAGACTTTTGGGTCCAGTTTCTCAGACGGAGATTAAGACCTATCCTAGACCAGGAATATCCAAACGGTCTTAAAAGGTCACCTGGGTGCAGGTTTTCATTCCCACCAAGCAGGAGCACACCAGGCTTGACTCAATCAATCAACTGATCTCAGTCTTCTGACAATTAATTGGCCGAATCATGTGCTGTTGATTGGTTGGAACAAAAAACCTGCAGGCACTTGGCCCTTTATGGAATAGTTTGGACATGCCTGTCTTGCACTAAAGACAATATTCTGTGAAAATATCCATTGAAAGACAAGTCTAGTCTTGGACTAGATGTAATCCCAGTCCAGGAAATCAGCTCTGGGCCTTGTTTTAAATGATAAGTTAGTTTGTTGAAGAGTTCTGTGGAATTGAACATAAACACTCAACAACCAGCCTTGTTCTCATTTGCATCATATGCCTCAGTTTTTAGGCCAACATTACAGCTATTTGTAAGGCTCAAATCAATCGGTCGCATAATGATTTCCATAAAATGAATAACTGGTCATCATGAGAGGTTCCTCAGTAGAAGTTAAAAACTAATTCATATTTTGGGAAGCATAAAGGAAGAAAAACTTATTTCAGCTTTGACACAAGTTTTCCCTGCTTCTGTAACCGTCATTGTCAGTGTACTATATTACCACCCTCTGTCAGTGAAAATGAAGGATATCCAGGTCATAGCCGACAGTCTGCCACCGAGGAAAGGAAGAGGAAGAGGCTGTGTCACAAACGGACTTGCTGGTGTTGTTGAGGCATGTTTATATTCATGGTCAGGAGATACTTTTGGATGAACTGAAACAGGACTCCTTGTTTCCATTAGCAGAAAACAGTATTTAATTTAACATTTTTTTTAAAAAAAACTTTCCTTACTTGAACATAGGTCCCAGCATTGTTGCACTATCTCTTGATAAATCAAAGTTGTGCTCTACAAACCTGCTGATTAGTGTGTGAAAAGCAACAAGTGTTAGTCAGAATAAATTCAGTGTCACACTGCCTGCAGCAACATAATAATGATGTGTTCATTGATTCTTTTTATTTTTTTTCACGAGACATGAAACACAAATCTGTACTTCTGAGAAAAGTCAAGTAGCAAGCAACAATAGAAAATGTCTTTTGGGTGAGGTATTTGTGATAAAAAAATCGTTTCAACACACACCTTCAAACAGTTACACCCATGATGAAGTGAAAAAGACCTGTCTTAATAAGTGATTCATGGAGGTGATGTAGGCCACAATATTCATATAAATACTAGAAGTGCTTTTTTCAGCCTGTGTACAGTAGTGTTGGTGGTTGTAGGATTTTTATTGTTGTTTTTTCATGAAACGAATGTAGTGGGTTAGAGCTCATGTTCCAGTTCTGCCTGTTCGCCTTTACAGTAGGTAGTATGTTGTACAGCTATCATTACATTTAAAAACAGCTCTTTTATCAACACCTTAGAAACACATTTATTTTATCACTATCAGTCCCTGCTGTTCTCCCTTTTTCTTGAACTAACAAAGCTCCTTGTCACAGTCATCTATCATTAATTAAGCTTTATCGAATAAGCATTTGTGCACATTGTACTTATTGACAGACTACATATAGTACAAATAGTATACATATGAAAAACTCACCCCTTTGAAATCATAATAGTCCATTTTAGATATACACAGGCTTTCTGTGTAACAAACTCTGAACTTTTCTTCTTAGATGATTAAATATAAATGTAAACCATGAAAATATACCAAATGAAAATATGACTTCAGTCCGGTGAACAACACATACTTGACACTTTCAATCTGAGCGGCCTGGTATTAAGTTACACTTAAAGTATATTAACTCTGGCCTGTAATATAGCCGTGGTTACCACTTTAACTAGCATGACACGTTTTTCACGTTTTTCACATATTGGTTATCATTGCAAGAATTCATGGGCGTTAAGACACGAGATGAACTTTTGCTCCTGTCGTTCATTCTTTGCTCTGCACCAGCTGCTGCGGCTCCTGTACAGAATCTGCTGTACCACTTGTTCATCCTGAATATTAAACTATCTCTTCCCCCTCAATGTTAACAGTAAGCACTGTGAGAAGAATGACAGGCAACTCTATCTAAACTCCTGTGATCACACTCAAGCACACCGGTCCAAACCAGGATTCCTCATTAGAGAACACAGAACATCAAAAACCTGCATGACAACAACTAAATCTGATACCTGATACGCTTAAACTCAACGATACAGCAGTGTGTAAAACAAACATTATGTTTCTGGGGACTTCCTCTGTGTGTGCAATGTGTATACACATAATGTGTGTTTGTGTGTATGCACATGATCATCATAGTGAGCCGAGGCGCCTCATCAGAACACAGATGCGCCCTGATTAAGGGCGAGCGCAGCAATGACAGAACTGCATTAGTGTGATGTATGTGTTGTTAGCCAGCAAGCCGCTAATTCCAAATTTAACACCTGATTCGCACAATGCAGTCACACCTGAGTGCAAGCCAAGATTTACTACCCTTGTCAGACCACTGATGGCTTTTATAAGTAATTTTTCGGAGTACCCGATTCATTCTCTCTCGCCGTGGCTGATAATGAATTATGATTCTGGGTCAGGATTCAGCATAAAAGCAAAATTATAGTCATTTGGAAACTGGGTTGGCGTCAGAGAGTCACTTCGCTGGAGGGAAAGCCTCCTCCACACCCCCCACCCGTGAGGATTCTTGAAAGGCAGAAACCACTGTTTTAAAAGACAAATTGATTCTCATTTGGGCAGGCGCAGACTTCCGTTCGTGTTGCAGTTTTTCCCAAAACCGGATGCAAAAAAGTAATATTTGGCGGGGAACTACTTTTCTATGTTTCCTTGCACAGATGAAGCACAACCGGCACCGACAAAACATCTAACGTTGAGCTAACAGGCATCACGACATCCTAGTTTAATGCTCATTTCCAGTGATTCATAATGACAGTGTGTGAGGTCGTCATGATGGAAAACAAGTGTGAGATTCATGTCAGGCACCGCAGGCTTTTGTCTGCCGACAGGCTGTGTGATTTTGAACAGGTGTATGTGATGCCTTGTCCCATCTGGCCTTGGTATATTTCCCAACCTGCTATTTGTCCAGTTTTATACCTCTCGCAGTGAAACAGCCGTGCGTGTGCGTATGTGTATGTGCGCGCACTCGTGTGTGTGTGTGTGTGTGTGTACATGATTGTTAGTGGTGTTGTTCCAGGTCAAGCTGGTCCTGTATAATCACGGTTGTGTCAGCAGCCCGCCCGCTCATCACTGCACAAGGATACCAGTCTCTGATATTGACCCTCGCACCCCTCCTTCCGCCTCACACACACACACACAGACACAGACACACACACACAGACACACACACACACATACACACATACACACACACAAAGTGACTCAGTTCAAGGATGGTGAACGCTGCTGCTGCCTTTATAGAAACATTATATGAGCTTATTTATCATGTTTGCTGCTCATTCACACAGTCTGCAAATCATTTCATCAGCTCAGGTCCTTTAGCACACAGTAGCCTTCTAGACTGACTTGAATATGCAGAGTGACGCACAGGACGTCCTACAGCCAGCGCTGCATGTGAACTGTGCTATTAGGAGATGCTTGCTGTGGTTTGTGTGTGTGTGTGTGTGTGGGTGGGTGGGTTCCAATCTCCAATCTGATGTGATTGAGTGTGCAGCTGCATGTCACTTGATTACCCCCCCCCCCCCCCCCCCCCCCCCGTCCCCTCCACACACACACACACACACACACACACACACACACACACACACACACACATACATACATACATACACACACTCTTTCCTAAAAGTTATCACATCAGTTGTGCCTGGATTCGGGTTTTTTTTACCCGTGTGTGTGTTGCGCGCCTTTAAAGCATGTGTGCATTTGTGGGTGTGAATGTGTGTGTGAGTATTTGCCTGAGGACAGTGGTCATGCTCCATTAATTAGCGCAGCAACCTGCTGACTTTCAAGTGGCAGTGGCAAAATTAACCCTGCATCTATGAAAAGACCCCAGAAAACGCTCTTGTTATTCCAGCCTTGATTACCACTCTTATTACCGTTACTGTGAAGACATCAGTGCATTTCTACATTTGTGTGTGTGTGTGTGTGTGTTTCATGCCATCAGATACCATCTCTCAGCTGGAGATCCCCTGCTGAGCGCCTGAAAACATCGGGAAAAAAACTCCAACTGGCTTTCCTTTCGTTAAGAATCCCATCAGATTGGAAAATGCAATCATAACAAAGTAGCGGCTAAATTGTATTTTTTTTTCTCTTGAGAGGGAGAAGGGGGGGGGGGGGTGACTGGGTGAACAGTGGATATGAAATAAACAGATTTCTGGTGCATGCAGACACATGAGACTGTTAAATACTTGCTACATTAACATTTTAAATTCTGCGGAGGATTGCCGGAGGAACTGAAGGCTCTTCTTGCTACAGTGTCTCGCAGATCCTGCTTTAAACTGATGATTGAGATAAACACATAATGGTCAGCTCTCGAGTCATAGGTTTTCACATCTGTCAGTGGTGTTTTGAAGGGCCGCTCTCTGTTCTCTCTCCCTCTCCTCCTCCCTCCCAGCATTTGGCTGCCCAAAAGTCTTGTGAGATGTCACCCTGCATTATGGCGCCCTCCCACATCTCCCTCTGGTACAATTACTGACTGTCAGGATGTGTATTGACCTCGCACTACAGAGCTAGAGCCAACGGCTGGCCCCCTATGCACCACACACACACACACACACACACACACACACACACACACACACACACACACACACACACACACACACACACACACACACACACACAATACTGCATGAGGGAGGCTGACACCCACGGCTCTGCTCTCCCGCTTGCAGTGAGGGAGAGCAGAGCCGGAGAATGGAGAATGCCGACAGCAGCAAAGGTGGAACGCAAAGAGAAAGGCTGATGTATAAAATAGCTTCTGTCAGGGAGTTGACTGGTTTTATTGTTTGTCCTCCAAGGTGAGTGCCGCTCTGTGGGGGGAATCAAGTGGCTTAATGCTGATTTTCAGCTCAGTTCATTGAAGAGATTTTTTTACATTCTTTTAAGGGGGGGGGGGCAGTAACTTTTGAAAGCAGAAGTAACACATTTCTTACTTCTTTTACTAGTAAAAACTTTACTTCTTAAGAAATAAAACTCACCTTCCTTCAGTTCAGCACACTCAGGGTTTTGTCCTCCTCTGGCCTTAGTTGGTCTGATATAACTAATAGCTCATGATGACTAAAGTTCACTAATAACAACCAGATTACTCATCTTACTTTACCTTTGTCTACTTATAATTCTGTTCCTGTATATTTGAGCTTTTACCGTTACCCTCATGTCACTTCTGACCACAGTGGCTGTTGTCCCACAAAGTTACAGTCTGGCCTTAAAGTTTTTATTTTTAGAAAGTACTAGTAGTAATTTTTTGTATCCAGGGTTTGCTCTAATTAATTATTGTCAATTACTTTTGGATGAATTAATCAATTGTTAGGTCTCTAAAATGTTAGAAAATAGTAAAAGAAAATTGTGTCATCTGCAGTTTTTGCAATATAATCAAATCAAACCTTGATATTTGAGAAGTTGACAGTAGCAGATATTTAGTATTTTTCCACATATTGATCAGTTGATTAATTTTCTGTCAACTGTGCTGTGTAATGTATATTTTCAATTTAACCGCTGTGTGTTTTTATTGCATTTTCAATGAAGTTTCTCTCATTTTCTCTGTCTGTTCAGCCACAACAGCTATCACATGTTAACGCTACATGCCTTGTCATTCATTGGTTTATTGGTAAACAAAATTTTAAAAAAGCATGTTACTGCTGCTGGGACTATTATACGCATCACTTCCTGTGTGTCAGAGCATGTTTTTCAGCATGATGCTACCTGAGCATCAGCATATGGGAAAAAAGTTTTAAACTGGCTATGTTGAAGCACTGTCAAGTTACAGGTATTAGCAAAAGGGACGTTCTGTCTTCATAAATAAGAGATTATAACTTTAAGTGCTCTGAAGGGAGGCTGTAAATATGAAAACAGAGAGTGTGCGTGTGTGTTTAGTGCTTCCATGAGAGGTGGTGTTTGGCCGCTGTCTGCTGTCATCAGTGTGGCTCTTTGGTGAGTGGCGCTGACAGTTGAGCTGGCCTGGATGCTGTCACATGTCCTTGTCAGTCCACTGAGAGTTAGGGGACGCACCTCGCTATTGTCAGCTTCTATTACCTCTTCACACACACACACACACACACACACACACACACACACACACACACACTCACACTCACAGACACTCACACACACTGTCCTCTCTCCAGACCATGCACATACAGTGTATTCCTCACACATACACACAAAGAAATCTCAGACTTTTTTTTCTCTTGGCTATGTGCCAGTGGCAACATCTCTTTCTAGCTTTGCTTCACTCAACAGCAGCATACACACACGCATACACACACATATACACACACACACATATACACACACACACACACACACACACACACACACACACACACACACACACACACACACACACACCATTGGGACCTTGTGACCTTTCCTGTCTGCCCCATCCTGCCCCTGTCCATGTTAAGTGTCAGCTCTCTCATGCCATCCCGCCTTAAGCTGCTGCTCCCCTAGGGCCGGATCACACTCGCCGTACTGGGCCAGTGAGAAATCCCCGCCAGCGCTCCCAGCACCACCAGAGCGCACTCAGAAAGCAGCGCCAGTAGCTTTCACATAAATTGTCTTTATTTTCAAACACCAAGGAAGAGGAAGAGGCCCTGGGAGAGAAGAGACGCAGCCTGGAACGGTGATTGAAACAACCAGGGGGTGTGCTTGCTTGTCGCCTGAGCTCATTTCAAGACGTTTGGCATCCAGCGTTAGCAGCACAGATCAGGCTCGCCTCTGGTGGAATATAAAATGTTGCCTGGTGTCACACTGACAGCAGCGTTGTCACATGCAGACTCAGGAGAAGTCAATAAGGCTGTCGAGTGTTTCACAGGTCCTGCCAGTCATCAGATTTGAGTTTTTTGCACCTTAAAATTCAAATCATTTTCCTTTTTTTATGGGTGCGTTTTAGTCTCAGTTAATGTTCAGTGTTTTTTTCATTTTTTGATTCAGAGCTGTCACAACGTGAGCGTGTATTTGTGACGTGTGGATGGAGTGTGTGTTATCACAGTCTGGGGATCTACAAAGCCTGGCATCCAATTTCCACACACATATATCTAACACACGCACACACTCACACACTGGTTTCTCTATTTCTGTCCACTTTTTCAATTCAGTAACTTTTCTAGTGTGTCTGTTTATCTGACCACTGATCCATAACTTTTGTGTGATTGACTCCATGCTGTCGATGCTGAATGGAAAAACTTTGAGTTATCACACAGTTATCATACATGATCTGACTTCATGATTTAATAATGCTATCTTTTCATACTACATGCTTACATACAAATATAATTCATCATATTTACATGAACACTTTTATGTTTAAAATGTATAGTGCCACTCATGCCTGTTCTCCTTTGTTTAAACTCCTACCCCTGAACATCAGGTGCTTTGGATTTGTTCACACCAAACATGTATGTGTATGGAGCTGTAACGTTATAGCTAAATGTAAAGCAACAACATAAGTGTGTGGCTAACTAGCTACTACCTACAACAGTAACAAGCCAGCATTACTTTTGAAGCATTGTGTAGTATTTTCCCACTGTGTGTCTTATTGAGGTTAAGCTAACGTTAGAGCCTCTGTCCTGTTTTTTATCGGATTTGGGGAAGCCAAACTTGTTATCTGGGGTAGCGTAGCGTTAGCCAAACACACTGATCTTAAATTTTCCTTCTCGTACCAGCTCTGCACTGCAGCACAGAAGAAGTGCCACTGTCTGTTAGCGTTTTATCATCTACCTAAGCCATGTGCATATTTAAGACCTATTCAACTTGAAATGTAAAAAGTTAACCGTTTTTTCAACCTACTCGCGAAGCTAACGCTAGCTCGTGTAGCTAATTAGCTACAGCTGTTAAAATCTGTTTCCAACTTTTTTTTCATTTCAGCCACAAAATTGACATTTGAAAAGAAAAACTTGCTTTTGTCTGAATGATGACGATAAAGCTGCTGCCCTAAACTGTGTTTGTGCCATGTGAGAATTGAAAGCTTGTAACAACAGTAAGTGCTAATGCTTACAGTTAACAGTTAATACATCTCATGATACTATCCCTCTACATGGGTTTCCATTAAAGAAAACATAATGGACTTAATATTTTATTATTAATAAAGGCTGAAAGGAAACATTTCAAACCAATTCGTCAATATAACAAATACATTGTAGTTTTGCTTGAAGTGGTGGAAGTGTATGTTAATTAGGATGGAAATGTATTTGTTGTGCATACATTCTAATGTAGCAAAACATCTGCAGGTATATTGGACCTCTCATGGTTTTGTTGCCATTAGATATGGTGACAGAATATTCCCAATATTAGCTATAACAGAATAACCACTACTTTCCTACTATCTGTACATCAAAGACACTAAAGTCACCCATGGCGTCACAGCCTTGTATATACACTGATATAGTTATAGATATAGATACAAGACAAGATTTTAAAGACTTTTTAGGGCGACTGTTCTGTACTTCCCTGCAGATCTGACGCCTGTTTGATTCGCTCTCAGTTGATCATCCAACCCATACAAGTCTAAACCAAGTCCAATTAATCGTTATTTTCATCATTCTAATGGCAAGATCAAGCAAAAACCACCAGAGATCTATTTGCAGGAAACATCTGAACAAAGATTTATGATTCTGCCTAATAATATCTTAGTCTAGTAGTATCTTGTCAGTCATCAGCCGTTGCTTCACTTAATCATCAGCGATTTACTTGATAAAAGCGAGTTTTGATGATTTGATAACAAATGATATCAGATGTAAGGAGAGAGAAACTCGTGTCAAAGAGAGATGTTAGAGAAAAAAGAAAAAGAAAAACCCCCTCAGAGCGACACCACAATAATTAGCATAGCAGGAGAGAGAGACGCAGTGCGGGAGAGATAATCATAGCGCCTTAATGTCTGCTGAATGCTATTAATCAGCAGCATTACCCATAGTGCCCTGGCTTTTCTTCACAGTTATCTCACGGTGCGGGGTGATGATGAGCCTCCCCTCTTGATCCAGAGCCATGTCAGCACCGTGTGTGTGTGTGTGTGTGTGTGTGGTCTTTTCTTTTTGATTCTTTATTCTATTTATATGATATTTCAGTTTTTTCCCCCCATATATTTAAGTTTATATCTTCCCTCAACATGCCTTGTTTACTTCTGCGTCATTTAGTGTTTTCCTATATTTCCCAAAGTGCAATTCAACAACCTCAAAAGACTCATCTGGACAGGTTCCTTTCCATTCAGCTGTCAGCCAATAAGAGAAAAAGCATACTAAGATGTCAAGAGTTTTTCTTTTTCAACAAAAAAAACCTCTTGTCAACCCTCTTTCTCAAAGCCCAACCTGTCTACTAGCTGCACTGATTTCTGGTCTATCGGGGCCACTGTCACAATTTTGACAACCTCGTCTATAATAGATTTCTCCCAGTGTCGTTGTTTGTCTCTGCTAAACAGTAGAGAGTAGAAACAGGGAATTGTTTTTTTTTATTTCAAGTGACTGACAGCAAAATTTGATATTCACAGTTCATGTTTCATGATCACTAAAACATTAACTCCATTATGCTCTGTTAGAAGTAGCTCAACATGATACCATGTTCTCTCAGTTTGACCAAACATCCACTACGTGCATCAAAGAAGTTCAGCTTCTGCTGAATGTAGGTCTTTAGCGAGGCACTTAACAGAGCCGCTGGACAGGTTAAAAGATGTCAGAGTCTACATATTACTCACGACCTTCCATTCTCTCCCAGACCACAGAGCCTCCGTCTGCTCTGTAATTGCAGTGAAAACTAAATGTTTTGGCATTTGATTGGGATAGTGGTGCCTTGTTTTGGACATAATGTCTTAAATGTCCCTAATACTCCATATTACGCTCATGGAAAAAAGTTAAAGATATCACAGAGAAAAAGTTTTAACTCTTGGCTAAGACTGAAAAGACGGTGTGTTTAAAAAAAGAATAGATGTGATAAAGGCAGATGGACACAGATTAGTAATTACACAATTGGCGTGTCTCTGGGGATGTTAGTCTGTTGGTCCACTTTGTTTGGACTGAAATATCTCAAGAAGTATTCGACAGATTTCCATGAAAATACATTTGGAAGTACATTTGATCCTCTGACTATTACTTTAGTGCTGCCATGTAGTTGACACCTATCCTTTCGAGTGAAATGGCTCGACAACTATTAAATGGATTGACATCAAATTTAGTATAGATGTTCATGTCCCCTTTAGGATGAACTTTGGTGATCCTCTGACTCTACATCGAGCACCATATTCAGTTCAAATGTTGTGTTTAGTGCTAATTAGGAAATGTGAGCATTCTGAAACTCTAAACTAAGATGATGAAAAGATGCCTAAGTACAACCTCAGAGAGCTGCTAGCATGGCTGTAGACTGTTAGTCCTGTTTGAATACACATTGATGTTATTCCTGCTTTTACTTGTCCTGCTGTAGATAAATCAATTACATCAAGCTCAACACCTACCGTTATGCCACTATGAAGTGCTATGATGTATCAGCTACTGAAGCAAAACAAATTACTTGATAACTGCCACATCCTCATTTTCGCATAAAGGTAATTGATGGAAACAGTGAGTAATTCATGTTTAGTTTGGCTGAAATTTTAGAAATGAGCTTTAAACTTATTTTCAAGCACTGCATCACTGAACCATTCAATGTTTTGTCTTTTTCATTACTTGTTTCATTCATTAGATGTGCACTCTTATACCTACAGTGACTAGACGTCCCAGTTTGTCTTGGATTGTCCCAGTTTGTGTGGGATGTCCCAGTTTTAAGCTGGGTGTCCCGGGTCCTGACAAATATCGGTAAAACACTAAAATATCCTAGGTTTTTAGCACAATTAACATAATAATTATATTATACTTGTTTTCAGCGCTTACATAGAGTTTTCATTTTCTGTCCCACTCATTATAAACTAACCTAATATAAAGATATAGACAATGTAGTCGGTATAATAATGGCCATCTATCATCCCGAAGAGAGAGTCAGCCTTTTCTAAATAGCTCAAGGAGGCTTACTGCTTTTTTCGTAAAGTGCCAAGCAACGAAAATGCTGTGTTCCGCACATTTTTTCCGAACGTATATTTTTGAATGTGCATGGTGGAAATGCCGATATAAAAGATCATATTTAGATGGCCAAGCACAAGCAGTGGCTACAAGCAGGAAGTACCGGTAAATACTCCCAGTAGGTGTGCTAAGCATTGAAATAATCGTCCCCCATCCTGAGTAAAATGCCTATATATAGTGTGCCTACATGGACATTTATGCATGCTTGAACTTGCCGTAACTTACACTTAAGGGTCCCAGTTTGGGAGTTTGAAAATATGGTCACCCTACTTATACCTTCATTATACTCCCCATCTTTCTCTTATGTGGTTGGGGATTCCTGCAGTGCATGTAGGCCAGTCCACCTGTCCACATCATTCATCACTATAAACATTGCTCATTGCTCCCAGCGCAAATATGTTTATTGTTGTTATTCACTCATAGGCCATTTATTTAATGTGTTTTCTCTCCCTGTCCTCTCACTGTCTACGTCTCTGTTCATTGTGAGGAGTGAGTGTATTGTGAGGAAATCAAACACGTATTTAATGATAATGGACTGATGTGCGAGTGAATGGAAGGAGACTGGGACAGAACAGTGTGCTGGAAAATCAGATCCTAACATCTCCAAGATACAAACATAATAGGAAGTCAAAAAGAATGCCTTCGCGCATCAGCTGTTGTGAATTCGTCTTTTGTCAGTCGGGGCCCGGCCATCGCTGCCATTGTTCCGCTTTTTAGAGAAGGAATTGGATTTTTCTTCTCGTGTCGACAGGCTGACTTCTCTCGCTCACCAATGGACAGACTTAATTAGGACATTTCTGAGTGATTTATTCACAAAAGGACCCTGTCTGTACCTCTGACCAATTCATTTTGAATAGAAGAGGACAATGCCTTCCAGAGATTGCAAATGGCATGTCGTGGAAAAATAAGCAATCAAGCTGCTGGGCAATGATTTAACAAAATGAATTCAGGCTTTAGATGAACTGCAGCCTGTTGATTTGCACTTTATTGGTTTTCCAATATGCTTTGATCACTCTAATGAAGTCTGAGATTTGTGGAACAACTCTAAATGAAGCAACAATAGAAACAAAGAGTTGCTGAGATTACAGGTTCATATAATAAACACAGTAAAAGGACTCAGACTGTGTAGGAGTGTGCATGTTTGAACACACTTGTACTCATTCCCTCAAATGACATATTGCCCTTTACCTCACCGCGCTGCAAATCCTCGATCATGCTAACCAAGTTAATGCAAGTTATTATGGCACTTTGCAAACACACACACACACGCATGCACGCACAACTATCTGTACAAATGGAAAAGGTCAGCATTTTAATGGCTTTGCTCCCTGTGGTAATCGCCTTTTTGGTTAGCCGTGCAAACCAAATGAAAAGATGTCGGCCCACATGTGGGGTCAACCTATGCCACTCCATTTCAATAAGTGACGTGCCATTAGCCTTGCCCTCCACTGTGAGCTCTGTGAAATCGGGTAATCCACTGACTCACACTGCTGCCCAGCAGTGAGCGCTGAGGGGGGGGGGTTTTCCCCTTTAAACTCTCATTTCATCACCATTGTCTCAACATGATTCGTTTCCACCATATGGCTAAAGAGCTGTGAGACTTTGGGGAGGATCAAGTTGATCTATGAACATGGAGTCAGTGTATTATTATATACACTTTAGTAGAAATGTGCCAAAGTGTTAATTTTAACTTATTTTATATTGCTGTTAAACAGAAGCAAAAGGCGTTCAGTTAGTATTTTTATTTAACGTTTGCAGAGAGCAATTGAAGTCACATTTCGGGCTTTAAGGTAGAAACAACATGATCCACAAGGACACTTTTTTTTAAGGAAGTTCTGGTCAGATTGTCATTTTTGAAGGATTGGCATCAAAATACCTGTCTTGCGTCATCTAGAAATGGCAATGAGAGCGGTGAGGTGACAACTACTTCACTATTGTTGACCAGAAAACCAAAACAAGGAGCTGAAAGACCCTAAAGCTCTGTAGAGCTCATTGGAACTACAGAGTCAGGTAATAATTGTCTGTTTTGAAGTACACGCAACCCTTTCACATACAAGTAGTCATGTGAGCTGTTTAAGGTGGACTTATGTTAACGTAACGTAACCTAAGTTACATGTTGAAGGAAATGTAAGCCTGAAGAGTTGATATAATTGACTTGTCTCAACTTCTAATGTTAAAGTGTTAACACATGCACCATGAATAGATAGATAATGTTGGTTCCACTGATCTCATCACATATTGAATAAAGTGACTGAACTCCCAAAATGCCTGTATAGTAGTGAGGCGTATCAGCATTTCATTGTGCCAATATAAGCAACTAACTATAATTTCAGTTTGCATTTCTATATTTCCCTTTTTGAGTCTGTGTTTCCAGACAAGGAAGGCAAGATTAATTCCCCAAATCTGTATTCAAGTCTCAAGACATTTAAAAAGGAAAAAAAAAAGCCTAGCTAATAGGAGTAAATAGACTAAACAAGTCCTCTGAATGTGGCAAAGTGCAGCACTACTCCACTCCACTCCTGCTGCAGCTCAAACCCTCCTGATTGGTTTAAGAATGCACGCTTGCACCGATAATCAGCGTCAATCCATGTGGAGAATTTCACAAAGTCCACAAGTGTGCCCTTCAGGGAGGAGAGAGAGGAGTGACAGAGGGCTCCGTAGTCAATGTTGTTTTCACACTAGCCGGCGCGCGTCACGTCCTAATCCTTCCCCCTGGAACCCAGGCAGCGTTAAACTAGCTGAAATGAGTGCCATGCAGGGAGTAAATGGAGGGAGACGACCGTCCACAATGGCCCTGGAAAGTGGCTGCTCTTGTAAACGGGAGGATTAGAGGGAAAGAAATCCTCCTCTCCTTGTGTAGGCGTGCCCACAGAGACAAAGCCCAGTGTTTTCTCTCTCTTTTCTGCACCTGTAGTTCTCCACTGGCCACTGTGGCATCAGCTGAGCTCAATGGGAGCAGGAGGTGAGCTACTTACTCTGGGATCTACCTGCTTTTGATCCTCAGAAGTAAAACATAGACTCACAAAAGATAGATTTTTTTTTTTACAATGAAAACAAACTCCATTTACTCTTTTTTTGTATTGAATTAAATTATCAATCAATAAATCATTAACATTTCATTTGTGGCTCACCCAGTTAATCCCTTCCTATCCTCCTCCCTGCCATCCACCACATATCGAGGTTGTGGCCGACTACACGACCGCCATCTTTCACTGTCACAATTACGCTTTAAAGTGAGCTCATTAAGTGGTGGCCCTCGAGGTCTCTTACCCATTTAGAGCCACCATTTGCATTCCACACCTGACCCCCCCCCACTCCCTGCCTCCCCTGACAAATGGAGAAACCAGGCTTTTGCGGGGGAACGTGGACAGGCATGACCGGAGAAAACAGAGCGGCGAGCCACCTCCGCTACCCACAATCCTAACCCCTCGCTGCTGCTCTGCCATGTTACACTTTGCTCTCTCTCATCTCCTTTGACTCCAACTCCCACCTCTCCTTTTCATGTCATATTTTCATCCCTGTCAGTTAGATTTTCTTTTTCTTAACATACCCTACAACTGCACTGTCCCTGCACTCACTAATATTAGAAAAAAATGCAAATGATCCCATGTATTTTTTTTCCTTTTTTTTTTTTAGCAAATCTGTGGCATTTAAGTGAGGAGAAAAAAAGAGCAGGAGTGCAGCTGAGACGGGGAGTCATTGTTGTGTGTCTGTCCCTATATTGGGCACCTGATGATCTATTTAGAGATCCATACAGCTAACGAGCACTTCATTTTCAGGTCCTGCAGAGTCTGATGGCCCATAAATAACAGTGCATTTCATTATGCTAATATTTGGCAGAAAAAGGTGCGGGCTGAGAGCCGTGAGTGGGATTGTGCCTTGTGTTGTGAGCACCGGTGTGTGTATGTGTGTGTGTGTGTCAGACAGCAGACTGTGCTTGGTTGATGGAGCCATTCAGTCTCGTAGACATGCCCCCTAGAAATACCGTCTGGTAATGTCTGCGCTCTTCCGAGGTGTCTACGGTGAGACGCTGGGTGCCCTCTCTGTTCCCTCTCCTCTTTTTTTTCACTTTCCACAGTCATAAAGTCTCATTCTCAAATTGGAAATTATACATATGCAAACTGTTTCTCCAATCAAAACAGGTACCTAATCAGTGATGCTCCTCAAACATTGTCAAAGATTGCTTTCCAAGTGATCAGAGAGTTACAAAGTATAGTGGAGCGAAACGTCGAACACATGTTCATTAATAACAAGTCTTTGGTGTAAATATGGAAGCTAATCAGACAAACCTCGCCTTATGAGGTAATCAGGAGAGAGTGTGTGTGTTTGTAGTGTGTGTGTAGGGGTGTGCGTATGGGTGCGTTGTGTGATCGGGCTCCCAGGTAATTATAGCAGACAGCTGCCATGGCATCCTGGATCAGTCCCACATCAACAAGCTGCAAACACACACTTCCAAGCGCGCACACACAAAATAGGTCCCGCATCAACATGGCATCATTATTAGCGGGCTGATGCCCAGATTTGTGTCATTTTATTCAGAGTCTCAGATAAGCCCGGGCAAATTGTGTCTGCCGCGCATCCAGAGTGACTCGTACCAAGATGAGATGCACCTGCCGCACAGCGAAGCGGCAGGAGCTGTCGAGATAGCGAGGAGACAATGGTGTCAATGCTCGCCGCTAAGGTGTGTGGGATGACGATGCTGTTATGCAAAACATCCTCTGTGTTGTGTACAATGCAGAGGATAGAGACCCACTCGGCCTCACCCGGCTGATAGAGGCTGAAATACTGAATGTGCTACTCCATATTTATCCCCTCTTTTTTCCCCCACCACACCTGATCTTTCCCTTGATGTTGCCTGATCTGTCAAAATGCTCCCCCTGTCTCTCCTCCCTCCTCTCTCTCCCTCTCTCTCTCTCTCTCTCTCCTCCGTCTGTCTGTGTCTCTCTCTCTCTCTCTAGTCTGTGCTGTGTTCGGCGGTCTAGGTGTGGTATGATGCCTGCATGCATCATGGACCTGCTAACAAATTACATAGAGTAGCCACTCCGCTTCCCTCTCACTCAGCTGTCAAGTGGAGCCACTGAAGCATTCTCCCTCCTCTCCTCTCCTCTCCGCTGCCATCCATCCATCCATCCCTCCATCTTGCCTGGCACGCTCCTTCGCCTGCTCAACCCTTGCGCTCCCCACACCACCCCATTTCCTATACCTGTTCACCCATCAGGGCTGCAGAAGTTATCTCCCCCCCCCCCCCGTCATCATTCCCCTTCATTTACCCATCCATCCCACATTACTTCATCATTCCCTATGCTCAGTTTCCACTTTCTGAGAAAGTATCTCTTCACTTTTAAGAAACACTGTGAAGCTTAAATGTGTCACTTGTTAAGAAAGCTTTATTGCTCAGTTAATACCAGGTTTAATAGAATATTGTGCTTCCATTTGCTCCACACTTCATTCTCCTGAAACAACTCTACATTAGAAATCCAGCTTATCAAAATCAGCCAATAAACGTTAAGTATTCCATCAGCTGCTTGCCACCAAATTCCACTAGATGTATGTGCTGAAAATGACAACAAAGCATAAAACACTGCTTCGTGTAAAACAACAGAACCTGTTTCATTCTGCTTCAATAATAACCATTTTTATGCCTCTCTGGCAGTTGGAGGTGAGTAAGCACCTTAGTCATCAAGCAAACACTCACATGTAATAGCTCTATGATTTATTTACACATGATTAGGCCACAAATGTCTACGGGTTATAGGAGAAATCTGGTAAACACAGTGGTGTAATGAAAATTTGCTGAAAGTGCTCGTAGTGTATGATGTCATGTGCCTGACTTCAGTCTGCGATCGGATTGGTGACCACGGATTGATCACAAAACCTGGGGCAGCCATAATAAAGTACCCACAAATAAGACCCTATTTACATTTGTCAGTTCTAGTCTCCAAACAAAATCTAGATGTAATTCAAGTTAAAGTCCCCCCTCTACTCAAAAATACATTTTTCTTCTTGTCACCTGACTGTGATGTTTGTTTTAGCTCCACTGTGCAGAGTGATGTATGTGTAGAGTTTGTTTTCACATTCATCTGCTGAAGGTGGAACGTTTTTCTCTGTGCTCACTGAACATCTGAGTCTAAGGTTTGTACATAGGGCATCACAACTAGTTCACAACTAGTTTGAACCCAACTGTGGTCCAGTACCCACAACACATCACAAGTGTGGAAACATGAAGTCTGCAGTGCACAAACACTGAGAATGGACTTTTCATTGATGTTGAAGACTTTAAATGTTTGAAACTGACAGTATTTGCAAATTCATAGAGTTTTTTAGATGAATGAGTATATGTTATTTCTGTAAAAATTAATTCTTAAATAGTTAACTGGACTTTATTATTTTTGTAACAGCTTGCAAATGTGCTACTGTAGATGCAGTATCTGCTATTCGTCGAACCTCTTTTCGGACAGTGGAATTGGAAATGTGTTTAACGACAGTCATGCCCACTACAAGCAGCATTTCGTTAGGTGTACATTGGTGAGAAAGTAGGAAGGGTTGGATATTCTTTCACAAGCTCTGTTTTTCAATCTTGACACAACTACTTCTTTCAATTTTCTTATGTACAGTCGAGCGAAACCCCATGAATCAGTTCCCAGAAAGACTGTTCGAAAGTGTACCCCGTTAAACCCTTTGAATCATTATGACTGACAAGCCTTTTGTTCTGCGGCTAACAGCTATTAACACTTTTGCCTTCAAATATGGTCGGAAGCTTACCTTATTCCTTCACTCCAGCCCAATGATGGTGTCTGAAGGTCTTCGGACAGTTCAGCTAGTTAGCTAACGAGACTATCTGTCAACAAACACAAGGATGGCTCGAATGGATTGACTGTGAGAGAGACAACAGAATTCTGAAACCACTTTTCTTGCTTTAATGTGGAGAACAAAGGCACTCCATAAGTGGCTACTTCCACAGTTTGCTTTCAGACACAGTTACACTACGGAGGCGTAAATATGACATACAGTATGTGTCTGGGAGGGATGGATCCATTTACACATCTTCCACATCTGAGCAAAATGCATCTCAAATGATCTTCTGTAGTCGTTTAAACAATCAGATTTCGATTGATTTCTTTAATGCTTTTTAGCTGCATTTACACTTTGCTTTTTTGATATTGAACACTTATAGATGCATGAATTGGTTGTGTGTAAATGGAGAGGGTGAATCAACAATGAAAACAAATGACAGAATTTAAAGTGTGACCACTGATTAGCCAGAATTTCGAGGCTAATAATAGGCTACTCAGCAGCTGATAGTTCATTTGATTACCTGTTGGGGGATTTGTTCTTCGATGGAGCGGACATGCGGGCAGTGAGCCTGAGCGCTGGATGTCTAACCTGACACACACACAGCGGCGCTAAACACAGTAGCCTCAGCCAGTCTGTCTTCATGGCAGCAGAGGAGCGAGACACGGCTGTGATTAATAGGCTGACGGTGGAGCCCTGGCCTCTGAAGGTCGCCAGGTTGTTTCCTGTTTGACTAGCCACATGAGCACACACACACACACACACACACACACACACATACTTATTCATAACTATATACTGTACAAGAGCGCACACACAGCAGGTAGTCTAATGCACCACTGCCTTTACACCGACCTCACCGAGACAATATTCTTTGTATTTACTGGCCACTGAAAAGCTTTGAATATCCACGAGTCTCAGATTTACTGGAGTGATAACACGCCTTGGCTTTCATTAGCATGTCTTGTCATCATAATACTACCCCTGCCAAATGTCATGTGACCGTGTCAAGATCATAAATAACCTCTGTGGTGTACTTGAAAAGGCAGCTTGTACCGTATTCCACAGACCGCTGTTAATTGGTGCGTCTCCACGTCCTCTTCTATTAAGTTGAGGAAAAGGAAGACCAAGGCCAGACTCTCCCCTCCTCCCCCATACGTCATACCAATGGAGCCATCTGGTCTTAGTCATCATCCTTAATGCCCTCCTCAACCTTCAATGACCTTGGCTGCAGTCGAATAGAACCCATCCTGCCCCCCACCCACCTTTCATATCAAAGGTGATCCTCTCCCTTACCACTTCCTTAATAGAGCTGCCCTATTGATATGCATTGCTTTTCACCAGAGAGCAAATCTTCTTCTCTGACTGCTGGTGGGTGGAGTGGTACGGGTCATGACCCCCAAAGCCAGGAAAAGAATGGGAAAGCAGCTTACGGTTTCTCCCTCAGATGTGTGTTTAACTACATAAACTGGATTCTCTGATCATTTTTCTTTGCTTCAGTCAACCACCAACCAGACACACTTCTCTTAACCACCAGGTATGAAGCAGGTGTTCTCCATTGGTCTTAATATATTGAATTACCACAAAGTTTAATTGAAACCTTGAAAAAAGTTACCAGGTGTGAAAGTGTCATTTAAAAAAATCTATTCAGAGATAATTCTGAAATGCCACTTGAACCATGTTGGTGTGAGGAAGGCAGGAGTGTGTTAACCAGTGAGCAATCAGAGGCAGATTGTAGTATGCTCCTAAGGGAAATAAGCACAAAGATAGCAGCTAAATACTGCCTGAGGGGTCCCTTAATGTGGCTGCCTGGAGGGATCATACAGTGATACATCACACTTGCTCACTTTTGTGCAGCAGTAGCGAAGAGCAGAAACGCTGCAATAAGCATAGTGAGAGATGACATGTTATACCACTGCTTTACATAATTATTTCTACTGTAAGATTGTGGTGCGTATGGTATTGTTTGTGTATTTATTAGGGAAGTGTGTTATATTGGAAAACTAATCTCTTAAAGCTACATAGAGAATTGCCAAACATATTTATTGTGAAGTTTTAAAAGTTAGTTGTACCATCATCTTTGTGCCGGAAACCAATCCACCCTGTGACTTTGGAAGTTGTCAGCATGTATCTCAAAAGGAATTACAAGGTTCTGTCTGCTAAAACATAAAAAGTGACAATTGTCTTTAAAAACATTGGATAATTAATAATAATCATAATAAACGTAATTTCTATAGCACCTTTGAAAACCAGAGCCATACGGTGCTCTGATAGCGAAAAAAGAGAGAAATTAAAAATAAAATTAAATTAAAAGAACTTCATGCACAGAAAATGTGGAAAAACGTGGTCAAACATAGAGAGATAAAACAAAATATAAAAGAACATTATTAAAACTTTTGAACTGACATAAAAGTATATAAATGTATGTACAGATTGGTTTTTAAAAGATTTTTTAACTGAGGCACTGACTCAGCTGATCTGACACTGAAGGGGAATGTGTTCCAAAGCACTGGAGCTAAAACAGTAAAAGAAAGATTCCCCTTTATTTTGAGCCTGGACTGCAGAATAAAGGGTTGAGAGTTCAGAAATATAAAGTGGACCGGAACAATGTAGGGATTTAAAAGTAATCTTAAAGAATCTTAAATTGAGTTTTGTTATTGATGGGGAGTAATTCAGTCAAAAAGGGATACATGTCTAAGTTCATCTGTTTCTGGGGAGCTTTGCTTTGACTTACTGACGCAATATTTATGATTTGTAAATAGCAGGATTGAACAAGTCTCTTAATGTGCTGATTGAAGTTGGGGTACAGATAAAAAAGATAACTCCAAAGTTTCTAGCTGACTGTTTTGTGTTAGTTGTTAGTGGTCTAAGGTGGTCAACTGTCCCACCACTGGTCAACCAATAACCAGGGCTGTAAGCTGTAAGGCATGCAGTTCTTAATGGCAGTGAGGCAGCTGTACAGAGAATCCAGATTGTTATGATTTTAAGAGCTAAACGAGATATACAACTGGGACTCATCCGTGTAACAGTGGTAGAATATAGGGTTGAAATGGCCAAGGAGCGACAGATCAAAACTGAACAAAATAATAGGGCCCGGGACTGAGCCCTGTGGGACCCCACGACATGAGAGCAACTAAAACTGTCAACAGTGACTTTGAAAACTCTGTTTAATAAGTAAGGTGAAAACCAGTTAAAAGTAGTTTGACCTCAGCCAACCCAGTTCCTGAGTCTGTTGAGTAGAATTGTTTGATCAACTGTATCTAAGGCTGCAATCAAGTCCAGTGAAATGAGTACAGTGAGATTACCAGAGTCCACACTCTTTAGAATGTCATTTGTTACTCTGAGTAGGCCTGTTTCTGTACTGTAATTCTTTCTAAAGGCTGATTGGAATTTGTCAAAAAAAAATTGCTTCCTTCTAATATTTCTAAAAGTTGCTTAGCAACCACCTTTTCAACAATTTTTGAAACCAAAGGTAATTTGGATGTAGGACAGTAGTTGTGGGGGAGTGTTGGATCTAATCCATGAGTACTGAAGGTAGAAGCAAAGTCTGTAGCTGAATGGCTATTTAAAATGTGTGTAGTCTTACTTTGCTTTAATACACAGAAGTTATCGGTTACTGGAAGTGATATTAGATAATTGGGTACAGACAGAAATTCAGCAGTATTTTTTAAGGAGAAGTAAGTGACAGATCAGAACCGATAATTCATACATTTTACTCTTCTCTTTCTTCTCTGCTGCCAAAAGTTCCTAGATAGTCCAGAGTCATCATTGCAACCATATATTTATATTGTGTTTTTAATTACTTTCGTCTCTAAATCAGTCACAATAACTTTGAGTCACCAATAATAATAATTTTTGCTAACAAACATTAACTTGGTGTGCAAATAAAATGAGCATGGTAGCTCACGGTAAAAAGCTGCTATCAAGTTCAAACTGAGTAAACATTTCTCAAATTGGTTGACATATTTAACTTTAAATTAAGTAATTTACAAGATTTTTAAAATAATTTTTTTAAAGCCCCTTTTAATATTATTTACAAATCAAAATATGGAATTTGATATTGGCTTCACAGGTGGAACAAACCAAGTTAGAGATAACATAGTTGCAGTGGAACCTTCTTATTGAAATTCTGTGACCATCAATCTATAATCTACCCACATAAAATTGGGAATAACTGGTCAAACAGTAGTGTCATGTGAATAACTCATATTTGACAACTGTCAGACAGAACCTCATAACTCCTTGCCTATTCTAATGCACACAGTGTAAAATGTAGAGCAAACATGTTTACAGTCTCATTTGTATCATAGTCTGCTTAACTGTCTTTTTAAAGACAGCAATGATTATAATACAGCACATAGCACCTCTAAAGGAAGCTCGGGAGTGTGAAAGTGAGAATTGTTGACTGCTTTATAGCTCAGGGGCAACACGCTGAACTTCTTGAAGACCTAACTTCTCCAGCAACACACTCCTACTGAGTGAACTAAATATGTACACAATGACAGGCCCCGAATCTCTCCAATTGCCCGGTGTTCCCTGTTGTCCCAAGATGGCCGAGACTGTTCTGTACTGAGCTGCAGCTGCAGGTAGTAATTACTGATTAGGCTGTGGAAAGTGGGGACAAATGCACTGTATAATCAGAGAGCCCGTCGACAGTGGGAGCCCTTCACAATGGCTTGTAATTAACAAGATAATTGGCGAGAGATGGCAAAGATTTCTCGAGTTCTTCCTTATTTGCATGTCATTTTGCACAGAGTTCTTTATGACTTCTTTTTTCATCGGTGAAGGTTGAGTTGCTAATGATACTGTGTCCTACGGTGTAACTTGCTTGTGTTTTTAGAGTCAAACAGACAGCGTGCGCCCGAAGGGAGAAGTGAAGCAGCGTTTATGGCTTGCACCTGTACGCTCGCATGATCCAATATTTGTTTTGTGGAGAAATCAAGATTCATTTATATTCACGAGAGCTATTTACACCGCTGCTCACCACATTCATATGCTGGTGAATGTGCAACAAGCCTTTTTAAGCATTACTTTATCCTGTAAGAAAGCCCTAGAAGGCTGTTCTGACATCAGAGTTCCTTCTTTTAGCCCCTGAAGACGTCTCTCCATATGTATTCATTAGTGTTATACTTACAATAACTCCAGTAATGAGTGCTCAGGCGACTTCCTTTCGAATACTGTTCAGTACATCACACACTCAGATAGGAAGATGTTTATCTCTCCTTTTCCAATTATATTTCTCCAGATTAAGGTGTCGCCGTGGCACTTGTTTCCTTGACAACGCCGTCGTTATTTCACCCTTCTTCCAAGTACCCTTAATCTGAGCGGATATGAAAACTCTTCATGTGTATCCCCCCCCCCAGTTAGCCACACTAGCGCTGTCTGTCCAACCTCTCAAGTCCGCATCATGGTGTTCTTTTCTGGATGACTTAAATAGTTGACGCTTGATTGTCCTCTCCGTCTCTATTTTTCCTCTCGTTCTGACTCCCTCCCTCGCCCGAGTGTGAAGAGGCTCCCTGTTGAATTCCATATGTGGCATTATGGCTCTTAATATGTGGGATTAAAAAAGAGCAGAGATGCCAAGAACAAACAGCGTGTTTATTAGATTTTATGTCATGGAAACAGAAGAGAAAGAGAGCAGGGGTAAAAAAAAAAAAAGAAAGAAAAAAGAATCTACCTCGGTAAATTGATGAAGCATGAAGGGTGTTAATAATGTATAAGGTTTTCAAAATTCAATCTCGAAAATGTGCGCCGTTGGAAGAAAAAAAAGAAAAAACAGAGCGACACAGAGCAGAGTGTATATTTGACAGGTGACATGATTCTTTTTCATGTAATTGATTTGCTTTGCCATTTGTTTCCCCCCTTTTTTCATCTTTTGTGGAGCATAGGAGGCAGCTAGTGTGATAGATG
The DNA here is from genome assembly GCF_963691925.1 of Scomber scombrus. NCBI lineage: Eukaryota > Metazoa > Chordata > Actinopteri > Scombriformes > Scombridae > Scomber > Scomber scombrus. The sequence continues at coordinate 7,257,367 of NC_084989.1, forward strand.
AACCTGGTGGAGTTCATTCTTTTCCATCCACACCGCTGGGCAGCCTCCAGTGCAATGAACAGTGGTGCTTTTCCTGTGTGAGTCATGGCAGAATAGTAATGTTCACGAGTTGAAGGAGAGTAATTATACGCACATCACGTATAGGTGCAAAAGGCTATCGGAAACAGCATCAGCGAAAAAAGGTAACGCCTGGACACTCATTCCGAACCACGCAAGTTTGATAATGACAACGTTTCAATGGTTCTTGGATCTTCGTCAGGTCATGTTTTAAAAATGGAAACCACATCTGGATTTAAATATCGCGCATACCAATAGGCTTACATGCTTTATAATGGCAGGTAATAAACATCTAAAAAGAATGAATAATTCAAGTACATAGAAAAAGCAACTTAAACCAACACACTGCAACATTAAGGTGTGGTGAACCATCCAAACCACCTAGAGTGATCGACATCCCAAAACAATGCCATACTTCAAAATATCCAACATACAGTAAATCGTATGTACAAATATACCAGATTAATTATGGAGTAAATATGCAGGTGTTACCTTTTTTCATATTCCGAATAGTAATGTTCCCCATTTATTAATCATGTGTCTCCCACTATATGTGGATTTCATAGTGCATGATAAAGATGTTTTGATGTTTTTCTAAAGACTGAAAAAGACATTGTGAATAAGAAAAAAGGTGTGTTTTTTACTCGGAAGGAGGGTGACCTTTATGCTGTTTAAATGCTGAATTACTCTGAACTGCAAAATACGCAAATTACATGTTTTTATTGAAAAAACACTTAAATATTGAACGAAACATATGAATAGCATTCTTTTTCCTTCCCTTCCCTCATGCCTCTCTTGATGTTGTCTCCATCAGGTAAGAACCCTCTTGTCCATGAGTGTGCTTGTTCGTGTTTGTGTACTGTGCACATTTCATTACATGTGTTTCATCACGTCTGACACTTGAGTCTGTCACTGACCTCTCAGTAACAGGCCAAGGGACCTGTGCGCACAATCTCCCTGACACAAACCTCCACTGCAGTCTGAACCACAGGTCAACCGCTCGTTGTCATACATCATATACATCCTGATGTGTTTGTCAGCCACTGAGAATCATATACCCATAAAGTGTACAGTGTATGGGGGGATGTATCAGCGCCTGCAGGAAGTGTATAATGCACACTTAGCTTGTGCTTTCTGACTCAAGCATTATCCTCAAGGTTGGTCTCACTTGACGTTGAATCATCCGCTCAGTCACTGGTGCCTGTTATTACACGCCTCCTCTCTCACCTCACTTTCTGAGGAAAAGTTTGTGCCTACTGTAGCAGCAGCAGCTACGTCGCTCTCCCATAGCTTTGAACAGATCGAGCACTTTGACAATTAAGGCCGAAATAGCACAGTGGCAATTGTTCACGCCCATTGTAATTCTGTTTTGTCAAACAGCACGCCTGAAGGTGATAGCCTTGCTGTCTTTGATTTCTCCCTTTCAGTCAGTGTTTTTTTTTCGCTCTTCTTCCCTCTCTTCCCTTCGTCTGCTTTTTTCCTCTAGAATACTCATTCAATTTTTACTGCGGTATGAGACTGTGAACAGCTTGCGGGGCGGGAGCGCAGTAATTACCACGGTTATGTCAGGCGGAGCTGAGAAACGTAGCCTGGGGAGGAGAAAGGCCACTGTGCGGTGATGGCCCCCCGAAATTAATGGAGAATTGGAAATGAATCAATAGCTAATGAAAATGTGTGTTCACTCTATTACTGCTTTTATGACGGCTGTAGCCTCTGGCGGGGCGCTTTGTCACCCGACTACACAGAGAGTGGTGGCGCCTGTCTCCCTCGCTCTCTCTCATCATATGCATCTCTCTTTTACTCGTTCCTCTGTGATGCTTCTCTATTCCTCTGAACCTCTTCCTGCCTCCCTCTTTCAACCACAAATTAATTGAGATATGAAAAAGGCTTCATTTCATATTAAGAGGGAACAAATGATTGTTTGGTAGATGTTAAATGTTAAAGCTGTTTGGGTTGTATTGAGAGGAGTCATGTCTCTACAGAATTCTGTTTGTGCAGTAACTAACCCTCAAGCTCTGCCCCGCTAAAAATGTTTCCTGTCAGTTCGCCTGTTTTTCGCACAGCACATTAGCAGTTTACAAAAATAACTGTGGCAGATTTACCACTCAAACTTTGCTGTCTAACTCTAACAGATTCTGGATTTCACACAGAGATTCAACAATTCTGACTGGCAGATGTCAATTTTGCTGGCTGAAATGAGAAGATCACTAGCATACTGTATCGTAGCTAGTTAGCTCATTTTCGTTAGCCTAAAGAATTGGTTGACAACTCGATGTTCTTCTAACTGATTTTAAAACAAAAATCCTGTAAAAGGTAAAATATGCACTTGGTGTCATTATGATGTCCATTATGTCATACTTAAAGACTGAGACTGAAGCTTATAGGTATAGATTATGGATCCTTGATTTCACGCATAGCATAGATTCAACATAGCAGACTTCTCAATTCTCACTGGCAAATGACAGTGAGAAACTCACTCAGTGACAAAAACTCACTAGCATATTATATCGTAGCTAGCTAGCTAATTTTCATTAGCTTAAAGAATCGGTTTAAAACTCCATGTTTTAACTTAGAACAGCAACCCTATAAAGAGCCTTAAATATGCAATTGACTGTGAAGTTCATGATATCAAGCTTAAAGAATTAGGCTAAAGCTAATAGGTCCCAAGAAAAAAGTTAGCGTCATGATAAATGTACAACACCTTGTACTTGAAAGTAGAGCTAGTTAGCCTTAATATTGACAGTACACTTAATTTTTGAAAATCAGTGAAAATGTTATAACAGACAGTTATTTCATTCTGACGTTACCTTGTTTGGTGCTTAAAGAAAAACTATACTCGCATAATCAACACAGGTTATGATGGTTACAGGATTTATGCTTTATACATATTTTCAAAATTATGTTTCAATAACAAATAAGATTTGAAAAGAGGTTGAGGATCAGTATTAATATATTTTTGGCAAACATATTTCAGATACTAGTTGAATTGGGGTTGCTGGAGAGCAGACTTTCCCCAAATCAGGTTTAATGTTGCACTCAACTGAAGCACCCAGTACTGTTTCCCTGCAGTGGAGGTATACCATGCTTTCAATGTCTCCCTCCAAATAATTATTTCCTCAAATGGTAACCCCACAAAATGATGTAGTTCTTCTTTGGAGGTTACGTTACATTAGTGCAGCTTACTTTGGAGGTGACAAGCACACCATTTAATCCATTCCTCACATTTTTTTGGTTGTGTGTTTTTGGTTTTGAAAAGGCAAAAAAAAACAACCTTTAACTGTTTGGCTACCAGCTCTCACTTTTACTACACCCCTGTCCATATCACTATTAACATTCAGAGAAATATAAATGCAAAGCTGTGATTGGACAATCACTGTTTGGGGAAGTGGTGAATTACCGAAGTGACTTTTAACATAGTGAGGTTTCCTTTAGGATAAATGCAGCATCTTAACATTTAAAATGTAACACTTTTAAGAATGAAAAAACATGACATCTCTGACTTCAATGAAGAATGAGACTGTCTAGAAAGAAAGAGAGATACATGAACGGAGGAAGGGAACCTTTCATGTCACTTATCCAGGTTGTACAGGGACACAGAGCTCAGTGCACATTAGTTGACTGCTCCCCCAGGATTCACAGATCATTTCTCTTCCCTGACATGGTACATGCAGCACTGCCCTGGGGGTGCCTGACAGCGCGTGACATCGCCTCTGCGTGTGTGTGTGTGTGTGTGTGTGTGTGTGTGTGTGTGTGTGTGTGTGTGTGTGTGTGTGTGTTGCAAAGAAGCCCGAACCTCAACCCATCAGCACCTCCTGCAGACTACAAACCCTCAGGGCCCCTTGCCATTCACGTTAGTTGCCTGTCTTTGTTAACATGCTGTATGATACTGTAGATAAACAACATTTATACAAGGTAATTGTTGACACCATTGAATGTATCACTACTATAAACTCTGCCTTAGGACATTATTTTATCTTATTATCCCGCAGCTGTGTAGATTGTAAATTAATGTAACACAACACAGATTCTTTTTCCTGTACAGTTAGACAATCAAAGTGTTTTATAGTTGTGTAGAGGTGTGAGTTCTTTGAGACTCGCAGCTAATGTATCACAGTGGAAGTCAGCTCACTCACACTGTAATCAATCTATTGACAAATCGCTGGAAATCTATTTTTATGTTCTCAGTAGTTAGTAGTCAGTTCATTGTTGCTGCTGCCTGCCAAAAAAACTCATTTTTCAAAATAGTCAAAGTGTCAGTCATGCATTGTTGTGCTATTATGTGCTTTGAGTGAGTTTTAAGTCAAACCTAATCTGCAATAAATAGCTGCTGTGTTCATCTCTATCGCTGGCTGATAGAACACAATGGTAATTCCTTATGCCGAAAGCTTTAACAAATGTTCAGAAATATACTGTGTCTTGTTGATGTAAAAGAAAAACTAATCTGATGATTATTTTTCATTTTTCGGTTTCTTAAAATTAGAAAATAATTTAATAAACCCAAAAGAACTGAAACCCAAAAGCCCATCTAAGGAATAAAATGTCACTTTGACAAGTATGTCAACCTCAATAAGCATGAATTCACTTGAGACAGTGCAAACAAGCAACCCCTCTTACGTTGCACGTAGACATTTGGCCCAGTTTTATATGAAAATATCTATTATCAGGAGCAACCCTCATACTCCTAGCTAGCCCCTGTTGTTAGCTAGCTAAGCTAATGATTGCACTGTCACATATTTTGGCTGTTTGTGATTCACAATTTGGGGAAAAAGATGTATTATTTTTTTTACAAGAAGTCAAATTAACATGAATAAAGCAAGAGGAATATTTGCTTCTGTTGATTCTTTGACATTTTGGGAAACATGCTAGCCTGGGTCTATACTAATGAAATCTATCTACCCGTGCCTCTAAAGCTTTTCTACTTTGTTTAATCTATGCAAAAACACATAATGGTATAAATTTAAACAAATGTGTTACATTGTGTTAAGCCATGAGCTTCATAGGTGGTCGTTGCCAGTTTTTGTGCTAAGCTAAGCTAACCGGCACAAATCTTCTCCTCAAACTCGACAAGAAAGCGAATACGCTTATTCCACAAATGTCCCATGAGTCCCATAATTCCTCAAATTGTGTAACACACCTTAATCTTTTTTGGGGGATTTAAGTAACAATAATTCAAAAATTCAATTTATGTTAAATTGTTCCTACTTTTAATGGTAGGCCTAGATACTTTACGGATTCAAAATGTTGGACCCATATTTGATCCAATCCAAAAACAGCAAAGTAATAAAACATAATACATTTTTTATTATTTCCTACACTGTCTTGCATCATATTAGTGCACAGGAAAAGTAATCAGAGATGAGAGACTGTTCAGGTTTATTGCAGTGTTCGAAACAGACCCAAGACCTGGAGCAATACAATGGGGACCAACCTGGCTCGATTACGCTCTCATTCAGATCCATAATTTAGTCCACGTTTATAATCTCAGGTCCTGAGTTGTTTATATACCAAAGTGAACATTCTGCTTTGTATGAATCCATGTCCTCTTTTGGATGTTAGATGTTAGATGTGGGGTAGTACCATGTTGTGGGTGCAACAGGAGGACAGAGGAGTCTCAGCTGACACATCTGTGTCATTAGCATGCTGGTCAGCCTACTAGCCCAGAGGAGTCAACGCACCTCGGGGGTCAAGAATCCCTCAAGTGATGAAATTAACCATTCACTGATGTTCCTGGAGAGGGAGAGGGAGAGAGAGAGAGGAAAGGGGGATAGCTGCCTTATCATGCCACAGAACCCTGCAATCATCCTTGGAGGCAGATTAGTGAGTGGACTGGTGAGCCTGTGAATACCCTTCACTGCCTGAGCAGGTGGCCTCCCATACCAAGTACAGCACATTAATCCAGTCTGTTAACAAATAAGCAGCCTGGCTAATAGAGCACTGCCAGAGGCTTATGGTTCCACCATTACAGGGAGACTTGTTTAATTTGTCTCAGCTTTGGACAAAGAGGGGAGGGAAAAAGAGAAAAGAGGGAAAAAGTGGGATCAAATGAGGTAGGACAACAGGGATTGAAGGAGAAGTAGAAGGGGAGGAAGAAGGAGAGGTGAAAGGACAAAAGTAGCTGAGTAAGTGGCTAGCTTGGCGAGTGAGAGCGGGACTTAAATGGTGGGTTTGTGTAGTCATCAGTATCATACACAGCCTGCTGTTTCCTATGAATGTTTGCCTGGCTTGTTGTCAATCAAAAATGGTGTTAAGTGAGCTGCACATAATGTGTTTGGAAAGAGCCCAAGAGACTTCTTGGCATTTACTCGCCACTTATACCCAAAATATTACGAAAGGTCCCATGGTCTCTGCACTTTGTAAGAAAGATGATCACCTTAGGCACATATGCATGCAGACACACATTAAACTGCTTCCGGGTGAAATTAGGGACTGTATGAAAATTATTAGGGTGGTGAGGGGCGTTATAAATTATAATTCACTTTTTCAAAAGGGAACACACTTCCTAATGTTTTTATTATGTTCTTTGGAGCCAACTTTATATGACAAATGTAACTTGTTATAGAGCCCCATAAGACATGTTGAAGATATATAAAATTATGATTTGTGCCTTATATGGCGTTTCAATTTAACGCTCCTGTTGTCAAAATTGACCCTGTTTAGTTTGACGGTTTATAAAACATAAGGGCTAATTTATCGCCCAATTCTGTCTTAAACCTTTTTACCCAAATTCATTCACACTTATTGCCACAGGTTTTACACATAGTTTGTAAAAACTGTGGTCAATATGCCTCATTTAAATTAAATTATACCAAATTTTTGAGTTAATGCCTGTTGTCCTCACTGGTCAAAACTGACCAGAGGACAACAGGAGAGTTAAAAATGTACTGGTTAGAAATTCTTACAATAAAAAAATTCCCCCTAATTGAAAAATGTAATATCTATTTAAATATTTTTTTCATTTCAGAAGTTTTACCATTGTCAGTATATGCTCTGGAGGTGTTTACATTACACTTGAGAACTGGACCACGATTGGCTTCTGAATTAGTAGTGATGTCACAAATCATGCGGTAGGTACAAGCCTTAAACTCAGATTTAACGTTGTACTTTCAGCAGGTTCATGTGAAAATAGCCTTCTCAGTACAGCGAAGCATCTTTTTCTGCTATAATGGAGACAAAAGTGAAGGGAAGAGCAACTATAGGGATAATATTTAATCGCTAACATCATAAAGATCCATGTGTATTCTATGTATTTCATAACTGACATATTTGATTAGCTAGTCAACTGTGCTGGGAAAAATAAAGTCCTCATCAAAGATTATTTTTTCCTCTGCATATATCAAAGTGCTGTCCTTTATTAGTAGACTTACTGAATCTGATCTACAGTTACATGGCTGATGTGAGCAGCTGGTGATTTATTAGAGGATGTCTACTGTACTGCATTGTTGCCCCTTGAGGATTGGCAAGAACAGCACTTTACTCCTCTGCTTGCCTTTAGTCCAGAGGCAGCCATGCTCCCTAATGGGCTCGCTGACATGCGTTCAGTGTAATGATCACCTCCAGGGATTTCCCCTTAGTTTGTCTCAATGACGGACGCCCGTGAGGACAAATCAATAACAAGCCTTCTGTCGCCACCCAGGTGACCATTCTCATCTCGTATTTCCTCTTTGATTTGGATGAACGCTTCCAACCTGCCGCTCGGGGCCACTTTCCCCCTCTCATCTGCTTACTCTCTCGTGCTCCCGCCTCTCACTCCGACAAAACGTCTGAACAAACAGCCGATTTCCTTGAAGTTGTTCTTTCAGGCGTTGTATTTGAAGTATGTAAAGAAACTAGCGACTGTCTGAATGAGCAGCCGAACGTCCAAATGAATAGAGCCGAACGCACTGCAGCAAATGCTCATATTACCATTCACGCCTGGGGGTTGTTTTGGCTTATGAGGCTGCAATATTCCTCTTCTAATCACTTTAACTCAATAGTAATATTGTTTTAATTCATTTTACAGTTTCTAAAGGCAATTGAAACTAATTTGCCTAAACTACTGTTGTATCCAATTACTGTAAACCTCTTTAGCATAGACTGAAACTGTAAATGAATTAACAACAACCACATTGTTTGACAAGAAGAATAGAACATGTACAATTAAAAGAAAATAATTCATATGAAGTCAGACCTCATAGTGACGCATTTGCAGTCCACAGTGTGGGTAATTTAACCATTAGTTTAAAACTGAAAGGAGCAATATTCCTGTAATCTTTCCTGCGAATGTCTGCCCAAGCTATTTTAGCAATTAGTAGTAGGCTGGTCGTTGATTAGTAATTTCTGTCAGGGCCAAAGAAGGGCGGTTAGCAGACCTCTCATAAATCCCCTCGTCTTCATCAAGCCTTATTTCCAACTAATGAGGTTTATTAGATTACAACTCTACCTCACACGTTTAACAAAAGATTAAATTGGCAAAACTCTGCAGGGAATATGTTTTTATAATACACCCGTAATGAGTGAAAGTTAAGGAAATGTGAAGCGCTAAGCAGGAATAAGTCATTGGACATGGTGAACTAGGCTGGGAGGGCCTAAGCGCTCAAAGAAGCGAGTAATGCTGTCGGATAGCTCCTAAATGAAAGTGACGTGACGGCGTTAATTAGACGGCTTCACATTACGTGTGACTCCTGCCTGGGGGACACATTATGGCTGACTTAATGAGAGGAGATATTGTACACAGGCACTTTTATAGTTGAGCGATGAGACCGCCGGCCTTGCTGCTTAGGTACATGACACCACAGCGTGCGAGTGGTTTGTTTAAGTGGCTGACAGGTTGAGCAGCAGGGAGTGCTCCGGCTAAATGCTCATTGCTATGACCGAGGTGTCAGATTCAGTGCAGGTGAGACTTTTCTTAACATCTGATTCACATACATCAAGGAAACACAGGGCTTCAAATTAGAAAGCTAGAGAAGAATGAACCAATTGACTAAATTTAGAATTTAGTTACTATGCTCCTCATCTGTGGAACAAACTTCCTGTAGATTTGAGGTCTGCTCAAACTGTGAGCTCCTTTAAATCGGGGCTAAAAACGTTATTGTTTACTGCAGCGTTCTCTTTAATTCAATACCTATTTTTTTTAACTTTAAACCTTATCTGTTCTTATCTCAATTTTTTACTTATTTATCTACTTATGTTTTATTCTTTCTTTTAACTTCTATCAATAGATCCTTTCTTTGCTCAAGAACAGAGAAAGTGAGGCTTTTTTTTCTCTCCTAATAAATAATGTTTAAACGTTGTGCTTTTTATAATTTGTTTCCAGCTTCTGTAAAGCACTTTGAATTACCCAGTGTATGAATTGTGCTATACAAATAAACTTGCCTTGCCTTGCCTAAATGAACAATTATAAATAACTAACAAGTCATTATAACTGCTATCTTTAAGTACTATGGTATTCACACGTGTCATGTATTAAGTTGAATAATTTCTTGGGATAGTTCATAATATATCACAACACCCACCACCTTTTGCATGTATGACTTTAGTTAATTAGACAAAAGGCTTAAATATTAAAGTATCTACCAGTAGTCTTTTTTGTTTAATGAGCAATGACCCTTGGCAAATTTAGTGGTGCTCAAGCAAATCTGAATTTCATCCCAGTACCCTGGAAAAAAAAAAAATCTTATTTTCTGAAATTAGTCCTCTAATGTTAGATTTTGCAAACTGTCTGAGGGCTTAAATTGAAAATCAACATCCTTCTACACCTCCTACCCAACCCTAGTCTTAAACTGAGCGTGAGATGCGGCATAGTAGTGAATTTAGGATTTCATGAAAGCACAAGTTGAAATGTTAGCAAATAAAATTGTTGAATGTTCTGACAAAGAACATTGAGTCAAATTGGTTGTTAACCAAATTCTGTTCTGGAAATTGCTCAGAAAGCCACTTACTGTCAATATATCTATGAAAGCTATATCCTCTGCATGCTCTCAGTGTCTGGTTTGTGGTTGTAAAGTTTCATGCAGCTGTTAATAGAGGTCTAGAGGCCTAGAGGTCACAATAGGTCATTTTATACAGTGAGGTCAGGTTTCAAAAAATGGCCTCGCTATAATGAAATGGCTACTATGAAGACCATCACATATGAATACCATTAAAGACTCGCAGCTTTCCAGTCATACCAATTTATTCAGGATAAGCCAACTGGTAAACAACTAATTTTGCAGTTATGCACCATTAATTAACCAAACTCCTCACTTTTTAGGTTCACATGACTACATTGTTGATTCTTGTACTGCTGACTTTTGACTTCGGACCACTCACCCCCAACATGCTACTGTCTCTTTTCTTGCAGTTCTCTCCATAACAAGCTAATACTGTAACTACTGATTTAACTTGATACTACAGTAACGGTGAACACCACGTCACTCATAGTTACGCAATTTGAAGTGAACAACAACCTCCTGCAGCCTAGTCTATTAAGTCCACCTGTAGCTAGTTAGGTTCTATCCATCCACCCAACCTACCGCCTCTAATTTGAGGAATTATGTACATTTAACTGCGTCACTTGACAGGCTCTTTGAAAATCCATGTACACAAATTAACGGTTCAAATTTCATGACTTCTTCACGAACACCCATGATACTGAGCTGAAATGTCAGGAGAGGCTGTTTGCTGTGGTTGATGCAGCCATGTACAATGTGTTGACACCCTGCTCGCTGTGCTCTGGTCAGGCCTCACTTGTCTGGGTGACTGATAGTTCTCTGGCATCTATTGACTGCACAGAAGAGAAAAGAGAGGGTCACAGAGAGGTGGTGGTGGTGTTGGTGGTGGTGGTGGTGGTGGGGGGGGTTGAGAGTATGATCGTTTGCTCAACTCTCCACAAGACACAAGTCACACCTCATTAGTAGGTAGTGGAAAAGAGAACGGCGGTTATGTCTGCTGTGAATGCGCTGTCTCACACAAACACACACGCGCACACAGGTTTCTACCCCAATTACCCCTATCCTGTCCCCTGAGTTGACGGGTTGAGTTATGCTGACAGGCACCCCCACTAGAAAGTGGGGGCAAGGAGGGTGAGAGTCAAAAGAAAGGGATGGAAGGAAGGAGAGGAGAAGGAGAAAAGTGATGGAAGGGTGAAAGGCAGGGGAGTTCGGAGCGGGCAGCAGAACAGAGGAGGGAGAGTCGGGAGAGAGAGAGAGAGAGGGGAAAGGGGGAACCACATCACGTTGCAAGAGGAAGAATGAAACATGTCTTCCTGTCACCTGCCACGCACTGTAAATGGATGGCCCCGCAATCTTGCCATCAGCGACTTATCTCTGCAGCCCGAAAGTAGAAAAAAAGGGAGAGCAAAAAGAAGAGAGAAGGAAGAGAGGAAATAGTAAAAGAAGAGTGTCTTCCGCCGCAAACTCACTGTAATTTGTTACAATTTCTAAAGACAAATATGACAGGATGGAATTACTCTGCCACTACGGAGTCATTTGCAAATGCCATAAAGTGCAGGTATAAATCTCCCAGCCAGATGCACTTAATCTGAGGCTTCTGCGCTCTTCAGCAGCTGCCGTCTAGTCAAGCATGTGTTTACAGTGAAAGGCCTCCCCAGTTCTCTTTTTAAAAACTATTGTATGCTAGTACACAGTGGTGACTGGTGCTTTCTGATGATGCCAGGAACAGGCAGAAAGCTTTGGAGGTGGCAGCAAGATGATTTTGACAGCACAGAAACAGTAACCTTCAAAATGTTTTTATTGACTGGTTGCCATTAATAAGTGGCAAATTTCTAAATTTCAAATACTGATTTCACCAACTATTCAGAAAAAAAAGCTACAGAGAGAGCTACTACTTGTGTAGACGGCTACTAATGTGTTTAAAATTATCCTGTTTTCAGTCTCCAGAGAGGAGACTGAAGCTGAGGCCACTTTTGCTCCCTTGTTGTGCTACATATTACAACCTCTTAACATTGTACTAAAACAATGTAATAAAAGTCATGGGGTTGTCATGTATAGCACAACAAGCTAAGCAAAGTTGTAAACAGAACTGCATGCCTGTGATAGCGCAGTAGCCTCTATACAAAATGACTCTCGGGAGATTGAAAACTTTATTTATTTTTCTAGACAAACTATCTTGCCCATATTATTCATTATGAAGGAACATGTCATCAAGTGTAGCGGTGTAGCTCATTGATGTGTTTAAATCGTGTTTGCACAATAACTACTTTAGTTGGATGATATATTGTCTCAGAAATAATCGGCATAAACAATATTATTGTCATTTGAAGACCATTTTATACCCCTGATATAACGATCATATAATAGCATAATAATGCAAGGAAGGCGGGGACTGGGATTGGAGAGTGGGTGCTACGCTTCCGTAAAACGGCGGCAACTACTTGCTTAGCCAATGTTACATGAAGAGCCTCTTAGCTGCTAATGCAAAGTGTGGTCATGTCCATATATCATACTATAAGTTGACACACAGTAAGGCGGGGCAATATATTGAAATTATATCAATACTGTGTTATGAGACTAGATATCGTCTTAGATTTTGGATATCGTAATATCGCAATATGTCATCAGAGTTGTCTTTTCCTGGTTTTAAAGCTGCATTACAGTAAAATATATTATTTTCTGAACTTAACACATTGTTCTAGCTGTTCTTTTATGTACCTTTTACCCACTATGTCATTATATCCACATTACTGATGATTATTTATCAAACATTGCATATTGCAAATATTTTGTTAAAGCATCAACAGCCACCTCTATAATATTGTTGCAATATTGATATAGAGGTATTTGGTCTAAAATATAGTGATATTTGATATGCCCAAAAACAGTCTTGATACTTTGGACCTAGCCTTGAAATGGCTAAAGCAATCCTCACAGAAACCTCTCTAAGCTGAAGGGCTTCTTTATTTTCTGGTGTTCATGCATCAGCTCAAACTGAGAAAGACACCTGCCTTCAGTTTCTGTTTGTCTGTCTGTTTACATTTTTTTCTTTTTTTCCCCCCACGAACGTCTCACCTGCAGTTGAGCAATTAGCATAATTTCTTTAGAAACTGTCAGCCGTCTCAGTGGTCATGTCGCGGTAAACATTTCACACTCACTCCTCCTAGACAAGAACACAACAGTGCAGGTTTGTTTACGTTGGATACATGAACAACAGTGATGAGATATGACCGCACAGCATAGAGTATTATTGGCGTATCAGACGGTGAGTGATGAGTACAGTCACTGCCTTAATTTATGCATTGCTACTTTGTCTTGTCACCACTGTTCAGCTAGAGGGATTTTACTTCCACCATGAGGACGGCAGGATGGAGAAAGCGAAGGAGGGAGAGAGAGAGTAAAAAAATAACATGGGAAATGTGACTGTAATGCAGCTCGCGAGTGCAAGCGTGGATTTTCTACTTCCTCTCTGACCAAATCCCACCATTTCAGGAGATTAACCTCGGCATGCGATAAATGTTCGACTTCTTCTTCCCCTCCAATTTCCTTGGAGCTAGAAACTCCAGAAGCCAGCGCGGCATGTAAGATAAAAAATGATCACCTAATTCACTCAAGCACAAAATACAATTCTGGAGAGAGGAGGAAAAGCGGGCAGAAGAGAGAGAGAGAGGGAAAAGGAGAAGGAGAAAGAAAGAGAGGGGAGTGTGTCACCAGTGCACTACCTCACATCCACCGTTCAGAATCCTCCTCAATCAATTATTATTAAATGAAGCACTTATTCAAACGGACCTGTGCATAGCAAATAGGTCGTGGCTCTGTGATTGTCTGTGGAATTTCTTCTTTTTCTCTTATCCAGTGGGATTAATCGCATTGTTCAGCGCTCCCCGCTACCCATAGTGCACCTCACATGGCAGCTGTGCTCAAACGCTGTTGATTGCTGAAGGTGCCCTCTGCAGATTGCTGCTGCCACTAAGCCATTTAAATGGAGTTGTTAATAAAATGTAGCGATGATTGCCTTCCACTTCCCCCTCATCTCTGGTTTGGCAGATGGTTGTCGCTGGACTAATGTAGGGATTTTGGCTAACCATCAAATTGGACTTAAATGTTAAAGTCGAACTGAAATAACTTTTCTGTTTCACTATTTTCGTATGTATTTATATCTATCTGTATATCTATGTATATATCCCTGATGTTTGTCTTAACTTCACCAGAACCCTGTATGTTTCTACGTGACTTTGTGATTCTATCGTGATTCAAATCGTGGGGTTACGTACGGAGTGCTGAGGTTACAGGATTACCTGTTGCTCTGGGTTTTGAGTCTGGTCATGAGTCGTCACCACAAGTGGACCCATGAAAGAGAGATAGCAAACATTAGCTAGACACATCCCTTCAAAATTGGTGAATTAACATAGCACTCAGTGAATGAATGACTCAGCAGTAATACAGTAATGCAAAATAACATTAACGAAATGTTACGTTTATCGGAATAAGTGCAAGCGTTACGATAGCAAACTACGCTAATTAGCTTCCACTACGCTTGTTCACCGGTCTGGCTAGCTTCAACTTTAAGATTGAAATAAAAACTTAATAGCATGATGGGTCCTCCCAAGTTTTAAATGCTGTGGAGGCACAGACATGTCAAATCACAGATGGTTCATTACCAGGCTTGTTGTAAAAGATTAAAACCTATATTCTTGTTTTACCATTCGTAGGTTACTATGTGATCCAGTCAGTAGTACGCTATTGAAGCTGACAATGTGTCTCCTGGCAATACTGGCCCTAAAATGTCAGTCAACTGCTACCATGGGAACCGGCACCCAGAGGCCCGATGCTTAGACACCATTCATTTTCTCTAACACAAGAAATGATTTCTTTCTTTCTTGAAACTGGAATTTACACACACAATAGCTGTGGAATTCATATTTCACTTCAACTTTAAGGTCATATATTGTAGTTTCTGGATCTATTTGACTTTTCAATTGCAAACTTTGATGTAGACAAAAGACTCTAATTTAAAGAAATCTTGAATAGCAGCTGGCAATGGCTCCTAACATTTACTTGGTCTATCATACTCAGACCTCACTGGCTAACTTGTGAGTGTGCATTTGAATCATTGCCACATGCCTATTCATGTATTTTAAACTGGTCTTTTAAATATTCTTGTTTAGCCTTCATGTGCCAGCATCCAATCACTGTTGGCAGTCAGCCTCAGTGCTTCATCTAAAACCTCGCTGGGGCATTTTATTACATCGAGATGTCATCCAAGACATTTTTATCAGCCAAAAGTTGCCTCTAATGATCCATTAAAGCTTGGATGTGTTTCTTCACCAACTCTCGCCTTTATTTTAGTATTGATCACAGTCTGAGTCATGAGTAAAGGAAGTCTTATTTACCTGACTGATCTCACTATAAAAAGAGGCCAAATTGTTGTTAATACAGTAACTGCAGTCAAGAACATGGTGTACAAAAAAAAGAACTTTCAGATCTGAATATGTAAATGCTATGATTAGCTTCAAATTCATATGGAGGCGATGAGTGAAGCAATCACATTTTTCTTTCTGGCTTTCCTTGGCCAAAATACCTCCTACACAATTGAATAATGCATATGGACAAGTGTTGGACTAATTAATGTCCACCAACCTACCTCCACCATAAAAAAAGGTTTCCCTTGGCACGACGAGTTAATGAACCCATTGGTGACGCAGCTACCAACGGTCTGTTATGGAGGAGGCGAGCGATAGTGAGTAGGTGGATTATGATGGTGATTAGAACCAGTGGGTCAGGAGGGCCCATTGAATTGTCATCAATACCCACGAGATGGGATATCATACTAAAGCAGTGCTTCGTGTACCGCAGGCACGCGCACACACACTGTGCCAGTGGGCAGAGGTATTTGAATATTAACAGAGAGGTGGGAAATACATAAACACTCCATCTTGTTGGCAGAGACTGTTTGTCTGTCCCCGCAGAGTGTTGAACGTATGCCACGGCTGTGTCGGCCTGCATCCTTGTGATAAAAGGAGGGAAAAATTACACAGGCTCTCTCTGGCCAGACACTAACATATTCATTAGTGAGGAATGACTGACTGGGCTGGTTGAAATGGCACTGGGCCAAACCGTCTCTCTGGACTAATGACCTCCCTCTCTGCGTTTGATGGTGCTGCAATTTTCTAGAGATGTTGGCTCTTCCTGACCAATCTGTATGTAGTGCCAACCAGCAACAACTTACAACGTAGACCATTAAAAAAATGCATCAGACATCAGACTTGTTGATTTAATCAAGTGGATTGACAGAAAAGACCATTTTGACAATAAATTAGTTGTTTATCAAACATGAGACTACAGCCAGAGCTAGTGGCTCTGTAAGGCTGTACTTAGGAACAGCTGTGCTTTCAGCTAAATGGTAATGCCAGCATGCTAATAGGCTTACAGTGATAGGTGTTTAGATCTTGACTTGGCATGTTAGCATGATAACAAAGGTACAGCTGAGGCTGTTGGGAACATCAGTAGTTTTTTTGAGGTATTTGGCCATAAAGCAAAGTATTGAACACATTAAAACTTTGACCTGTTAGTGAGGCAACAGCATTAGAAGGGGGATATCAGAGACGTTATTAGCATTCATCTTCTGGGAGCCATGGATATCTGTGCCAAATGTCATGGCCATCTATCTAATAGTTGTCTGGACATTTCACTAAAAACAAAAAATGTCAACCACATGTTGGCTATAAAGGAAAAGTCAAAGGATTACCAAAGTCAGTAGGCTTCTTCCTTTTGGGGACCATGAATGTCAGTTCAAAGATTCACAGCAGTCTATCCAACGGTTTTTTAGATATTTCAGTTTGGACTAAAGCGGTCGACAAACAGTCTGACATCCTTAGAGACGTACCGCTAGCTCATACTTATTCCAGGTTTTAGAGGATTTTCTGCTTTTCTCTTCTGTTTAAATAACAGTGATGCATTTGACACCTTTGAGACAGTTTATTACAAGTGGGAGATATGGTAGTTCTACAAAAGATATCCACATGTCTTTATTGTTATTAATACATGAAGTTTGACCTAAATGTTTTCCCAGCTAGCAGCCGGTATTTACAGTAAACAACAACCATATGCAGCATGATTTATGTTCCCAGGATACAACTGTTTGATTGTCAGCGTGGCTGCTTATAAAAAAAGTGCTAATAGTATTATGAGTTAAAAGGTTTGATGTGAAATTGCATCTCTGTTTTGAAGTGTGAATATATGAAGTCAAAACTAGAGAACTGATGTCTAAGGTTGTTATCGAGGAGTCGGGCTGTGCCATGGAAACAGCTTTTGCAAATAGTCCAGGTTATGAAGTGTCAGGAGTCGTGATGAATAACTCTAATGATCAAGTGTGTGTCCTGGGTCACAGCAGTTAAAAGCGGTCATGGTAGAACAGAATGCAACATGGCAACAACTTGTCCTTGCCGACACCACTGCAGCGAGGTAAAAGCCACACAGGCCTTATGTGTTAATACACCTGACAAAACGCTCCCTGCGTGATGGAGCGCTAAAAGCCCCTCCGAGCAGAGCCAGACAGGGTTTTTTCTCCTGCGCAGGTGACTGCCGGCTGCCGCTGTCGGCTCCAATCACGTTGCCTTCTGTACCATGCTGTTCCTCAAACGCTCAAACCGAGCGAAGCTTTTCTCCCACCACCTTCTCTCCTCCCCTGTTGTTTTATTCATAGGGCTCAGGGTTCATTTGCCAAGTCCTCTGTTGTAGATTTAAGAAGACAAACAGCGCTGCAAATCCACCAGAACAGTGTTAGACTAAATGACATTTTGCTCTGCCGCCTGGCTAATCGTAAAGAAAACAGTGGCGGATCAGCGCTTAAACCTCGTGTCTTCGGGCAGATATCATGCTCAGTATCGCGGAGGGATCCTTTGAAGTGTTTGTTGTCTTCCAGAGGGCCCCCAGAGGAAATGCTTCTCTCTCTCTCACACACACACACACACGCAGGATCACACACACGCATATACACACACATGCACGCTTTTACACACAAGTACACACCCTGAGAGTTAGTTAATGGTAGAGAAGGCATTAAACAACACTCTGCTGTGTGTATTACTGGTCGCATATCGGTGGCACTGATGGTGAGGATCCCTCTGCAGCTTTAGCACTGCTGTACCCACGTCTCAGCAGCAGGATTACCTGGGAGAGCCAATAAAAGCACATTAGGCAAAGCACTGACACACACTATTTTGCACGTACACTCACACATGCACAGCAGGGAGAGCAGCTATGAAAGTATATTTGACAGGTTAATGCACATATATACATGCAGATAAACAGCTGCTGTGTGTGGACTGCTGGCCACATTGAGTGTATATATTTATATGGACACACATATATGTTGTGTAGCTTCAGGCAAGAGGCTATAAAAACATATTAGAAAGGAAGAATCCTGCCAGGAGGAAAGCTAACAATGGGGGGGAGAAGAGGGAACTGTGGGATGGCCCGCTTATCTTTGGGCGAGACTCAACTCTGCAGATTTAGAGCGGGGTATCGTTCCAAGAAGCGTTATTAAAAAATTGTTTAATAGTCATGGTCGGCCAATTAGTTGTTACTTCTTGAGTCACATCTGAATGACTGCCATGCACCTACTCTTAGTTGCATATTTAGCCCTAAAGACAGATTGTGTGCAAAGAGAGAGAAAAAAAAGAAGAAATCTAGAAATACTCTGTGGAAAAGCCTACCTGTGCCAACATTGTGTAAGAGCTGGCAGGCACTGGCAGCCACACTTTATGCTGTCATACTCTTAAATACATTGAAAAATAAGCGCAATAGTTCGGCTTAAGTTAAATGGTTTTGTTAGTTTTTCAGCAATGCACTCATTATAATTTAAAGGTGCCTAAGTGGTGACACCAAAGTCGCACTAATGACTGAGCGGATGGGGTTCAGGCGTGTTCCCTCATCACAACTGGGAAGCATGTGTTTGTCAGATACAGTGGTGGCCATTGTCTCATTCTGTCAGCCTCTGACTCACAGACACAAACAACTTTCTTTCCCCGAGTTTGTCTGCGGGTGCTCCAAACTTCCAGCATCTCGACGGTCACGCATGATGTGTCCGATGAAGAGATGCGGCGCTGGGCAGGTTGACACTCCTGTCAGTAGCCAGCTGTTTGCTACAACGAGTGTGTCTAGGTGTGTGTGTGTGTGTGTATTTCCATTTGTGTTTGTGTCAGGTTTGTTTCTGACAGCGACATCGAGCCTTCAAACTCTCCATCCATCAATCCATCCATCTATCTATCCATTCATCCATCCATCCATCCATGTATTCATCACTGTTATTTAATGATGGCATTGCACATCAAAGTTCATTGGCTGTGTGCAGACAAACCCTGATTTAATTGGGCCCCACCACTGAAATGCTTGCCCTCTCTAGCAAATGCACTGGCTTCGCAAAATAATGACACATTTACATTTAACCGTCTAACCTATTTCTAATTAGTCAGTTGGGTATTGTTTTTTTATTATTTTTTTTATGATGGCAGACAGTTCAGCAAAATGACAAACAGATGTATTGCCAATTATCATGCATTCTGAACAGCTCATTATTCCTCCATTTGTTTTCTACCGTCATCTATCTAGTTTTTGGCTCTCTAATTTGTACAAGTGAGCTTGTGTAACCGAGCTGAGAGTCGGAGCTGGCAGGACCTGAATGCTCCTCCTTGTGTCTTGACTGGCTCAGCAGTTGCACCTCCAGCCAGTTGAAATCAATGGGGGCAGCGGGCAACTGTGGCTCTGTGTGGAGCAGATGGCAGAAGAATGGCCCTTCCTCCTGGTGTGGCACGCTCAGCAACATACAAATGGGTCAACTCTCATCACCGGTCACATAATATCATGGAGCCAGGTCTTTGGTCTAGTGAGGCTGTGCAACAAGGGAAATTTGGTGTCCTCAAACATTTCTCTCATATCTCAAGTTGGATGACTTGGTTTGATAAATAGTGGAAATTCAGGAAAAACAGAAGCAGCTGGTGTCCAGTCTACTTACTGTATCAATGGGAGCGTCGTACCCAAACATGACCAACAAACAACCTACAACTGTTTTAAAAGAGCTAAATCATTTTTGAAGAAAATAGTGGATATTTGCCCTCTTCTTAGACTTTACAAGTGCCCCTTTTAGGGATAGTTTTACATTTTTTTCTGAGTTATTCATACCAAACACTGGAAGACTAAAGT
Organism: Scomber scombrus; assembly: GCF_963691925.1. NCBI lineage: Eukaryota > Metazoa > Chordata > Actinopteri > Scombriformes > Scombridae > Scomber > Scomber scombrus. The sequence continues at coordinate 7,277,535 of NC_084989.1, forward strand.
CTGCTATGTTAAAACAATGGACCAAGTATACAATGAATTGTATAAAATGTCAAACTACTCCTTTAAAGGAGGACTTATAAATTCTAAACTTAAGCAGACTCTCTTAAATCATGGAATTGCAACAATGTGTTCAGATATTGAACATATATCGAGCAGAGCTACATTTGCACAAGAAAAAGAAACACAGAAGCACACTACCTGGTGAGGCTGAATTAATTGTTGGGTCATTGGTATTAATGAGAGGACACACGGATATATTCTGGCTAGTTTGTTCAATAAAAATAAGTATGAATTTTGCAGAAGGCTAACCCTCAAAATATTGTCTAAAACATCAGTGCAGCTGTTCATTATGAGCTTATATAATGAAGGAAAACTGCCTCAACGGATGAGACATGGTATAAAAGTGATATTCATCATACACTAAGGTTATTCCTGTAGATTAGCATCAGTTTATATGTTCAGGAAGCTGTTTAATCCGATTTATTATTTCTTTGTATACTTGGTCCAGGTGTTTTAGTGTCATATTTCTCCACCCTTGACCTCTTCTTAGACTGCATTGTAAATCCACATCAATATTTACAAGTACATAATGAAGCAGAGGAGTGTTTCATACGTCTGCTCATGATTTATGGCGTCTCCACCACGGCTGGGTCTTAATTGCTTGACACACGTGTTAGTGTCAGCCTCACTGTGGTGGATGGATGGCTGCCAGCACGACTCTGTCACACATTCACCCTCGTGTGTTTTGCTCGGTTCGGTTGTATATTACTTATTCCTTCACTCCTCCTCCTCCTCCTCTACTTTAACTCCAGTTTCTCTGCCTTCAATCATCTCGCTGTCTCTCCTCCTCTCTCTGTTTGTTTTTCTGGGTTTTCTCACAGTGCATCACATCTCTCTGTTTCTCTTGCTCTCCTCCTCTCGTTGCTCTCTTCCCCTCATCTGTGCAGCCAATTGTCTGCTGGAGCAACATGTGGCAGGCGGTGAGAGGAAAAAAGTAACAGTGAGGATGGAAAAAGCCACACTGACAAAAGCCCCTTCCGTCGAGCTTGCTTATAGCTGCAAAAGAAAAAACAAAAACCAAAACATCAATTACCTTCCATGATTGAAAGATGTTAGCACAACTCTGAGGATGTTGCCTCTGTTGAGATGAATGACGCAGCTCGGCTCGACGCACATTTCTGTGTTTGTTTTGCACATGCAGCCTCGCCATCAGTAATTATAGCACCGTGTTGGTGTCTTGCTTGGTCTGCCAATCAAATCATGAGAGTTATGCGCTACAACACTGCAACATCTGTGTAGTAACGGTCTGTGTGTCGGGATTCTTAGTACTGATTCCAGCAGCTCCAGTTTCACCTCAGTGATAAGCTGGCAACTCTGTGAGCAAAAGGAGGACAATAGCATGAAATGATGCTACGCCGTTGCTCTTTTTGCATTCCAAAGCGTGATATAAATGAGTTATTGAGGGTCAATACTGATATATTGTGTGAATGGAAGCTACTAAATATGATACATTCTGCTCATTAAATACTTTATTATTTTTGTTGCTGAAAATCCCCCAAAATGATGATTCATATTCAGTATATCATAGATTTTTATTCCTTTCAAGATGAAAAAAAACTTCTAAAACTACATTCAGCCCATGAGACACTAACTTTCTACTTTAAAACCCAGGATGGTGTTGCCAGTATGACTAATACTGCTGCATATGAACGTAAAAACATTCAGTGATTAAAAAAATACTGTTTTGATAAAAGGTAATTTATAAGGTAATTTCTTTGCATGCAGGAGGTTGAAGATTCTGGCTAAAGCATCGCAACAAAAATAGGCAATTTGAACAAGTTTTCCATGTAGTGACTGCAGTCTGTGCAGATACAGGATGTGTGTGTGTATAGTGAGGTATTTAGTACTGTTTTACTTGTGTCGTCGCCTAACAAGCAGCATCCAAACCCTCATGTAAGTACAGATGTAGTTCACATCTGGCCAGAGCTGGATCATCCTTGTGACAGACAAGAAGAGAAGAGGAGCCTGCCAGCAAACGGATGCTCAGGTTCACAATACACACTGATGTTTCTGTGCGACTGAGTGTGTGTCCTCAGCCAAGAAACCTGCTTAGTTTCCTGGTGTCTTGTGGCGTGTTCTTGCTCACTCTCGCTTTGTCTCGCTCTCTTTTTTTTTTGTCTCTCTTTCAGTCCCTCCTATTTCCCTCTCATCTCTATTTGCATATCTGTAGGTACACATCCTTAGATCGTTTCCGAGTCTGGTATCTTTTCATCCATTTGTCTGTTTGCTCATGTTCCTTGAATACAGTACTCTGAGAGGTTGAATGCTAAGTAGCTCTCTTTGCCGAGAGGCTGAAAAGCTTGGCAGAGATGTCATGTGGAGATATTAAAAAGTTCAGGTTGGGTTAGCATTGTGGAGTGCAGATTAATAATGGAATCGCAGATAAATCGTAGATATGTGACACCGATGTCTGATTAAAGTGGCTTTTTAGAATCTAAATCCCCATTAAATTAAACAGTCCCAAATACATTTCTCTACTGCCGCACATCAAAATATAAAGAGCTAGTATAGTTTGAAGTCTTGACATGTCTTAACAGGAGACTGACTGTGCTTCTGCCTGGAGAGATCCATCAATTGATAATTGCAGTGATTCATGGTATTGGGTGCAGCCAATGACAATGGATGATACTAAGCAATCTAGAAAGAACAAGATCAATAATCTAATCCTGAGTAATTGTGCTCGACAAGAGTCAAAATATTGTTGTGTTTTCAGACCTAATAGCACTTACAGCAGACTCTAAACTCTAGTTATGACATTGGACAGGTAAAGTATGCTTGCGAAGAGGCACAATGATGAAATTGCCTCAGTCTTCAACCATGCTGACGCTCTAAATATTTCCCCCACAAGATAAACCCCATTATATCAAAGACAGCCGCATTGTTTGCCAGAGACATATAGGACTACCTTTAGCCAGAGAATGACATTTTGCTGTTCTCTGGCGTTATCAATGTGCTAAACGTCGATAAGGAAAACATGCATTAGGATGGCGACACACAAGGTAATGATAACCTATGCCAATCCTAATAGAATGTCAGAAATCTTGATTGAAATCTCCCAGTTTTGCTCGCTCTAAAAAGCCAATCAGCATGCCGTCTTTTTCTTAACGTCTTCCCTCGCTTTCCCCCGTTCCTAACGCTTGTTTTTCAGTGTGTGAATATTTTTTTGTGTGTAGCAGGGCTGCAACGATGTGTTGTTTAATGTCATGGCTATTGGGAGTAGAGGAGGTTGGGTCCGGTGCTGCTCACACTCACACACTTTATATAAGTGATAAAGTCCTTTAGACTAAGCCATGTTGATATCTTTTATCTGTATGAAAAGCTGCTCATAAGCATCATTATAACCATATTACAGGTTCAAGATTACTGTAATCAGTGCGCACAGCATACAAAACTGTGTAATATGTTGTTAGAGGCAAGTAGATATTAAAGCTATTATTACCAGCAGTTTAGCAAATATGCATATTCACTTTATCACCAGTAGCTACATGAAACAGTCGATACCACTCTCATGTATCTATGCTACATGTGAAGCTACAGCCAGGTTAGCTTAGCTTGTTCAAACAGTAAATGGCAGCAGAGGAAGTTGTAACTACAGTGAACATTGCCATGTTTTACAAATGTAAACATGTGTCACATATAAGCCTTCAGTAGGTTTATTGGATTCATTTAGCAGTCTGTCATAATTTGCTACTGCAAATGCTAACACTAACTTGCTAACGCTAGCTTGCTTAACTAGCTAAATGCATTTCTGGTGCGCAACAGCAGTGTTTGATTTCAGACAACACTAACCTGTTTAAATTTGCGCGCTACACAAGAAAGTACATAGTGTACACATTGTACTACACAGAAGTGTACTAACAGAAGTGTACTAACACAGAAGCATGCGATTTGAGACAGCACCTGTTTTTGCCTTTGTGCTACGCTAAGCTAACTGGTCACAGGCTGTTGCTACATATTTTGCCTACAGACAATCAAAACGCCAAGCAAGAAACAAAATAAGAGTAAAACTGAAAAGCTTTTACTGCCCATAACATTGTATTTTTTTTATTGTTAACCAGAGGGGTAAGATTTTGGCATTAATTCAAACACCAACGGACACATCACTGAGCCAAACTTTTAGTTAAAGATCTTCTGCAACAGGATTTGTTGCAAATGAGCTCCTAAATTGGACACAGCAGTGCAAACAATACCACTGGAATAAGATAAAGGCAATATTCATTTCAGCCATGGTTTCATTTGTTTACACTGTACAGTGATTAATTAGACATGAATGTAACCATGTTTATAAATCCTACATGTAGCGTGTATACTGGATGTAATTTCCTGATTATTATACCTAGGTACCTTTATCTGTTCTTGCGATGGGCTTCTGACATGTACAGCTCATAAAAGCGCTAGTGTTTTTTTTCCCCATGCTGCCATTCATATCAACTTCTTTTGTTTCTCTCCCCTGTCTTGCTCTCGGTGCTGTTGCTGACTCTGTGAAGCAGGTAAGACTGTTATTAGCTCTCTACTTTCAGCTTGTGTGCTTTTCCACAGTATATGTGTGCCTGTGTTGGTGTGTACGTGCATGTGCGTTTGCCTGCTTGTGTGTGTGTGTGTGTGTGTGTGTGTGTGTGTGTGGCAGAGATGGGTTTAGCTGAGATGAGTAAAGCTAGGTCACATGCTGTCTCTGGTGCTGCTGATATTGCTCCGGCTGTGGGGGGCTTACAGGGGGCACTGCTGAAAGTGAAAGAATTATGACACCCACTCGTTCACACATGCACACACACTCACACGCACACATCCAATAACAGGCACTGGCCAACACACTTTACACCCACTATTGAAGGGTTACAATTGGATGATTCCAGTAACATACTGTACAGTAAATCAGTGCAACTACACTGAAAGTTTGAGGGCCTCTTTACTGATACTGTGGACCTATAAAATAAACATTGAGCCAAGTCACAATACACACTGTGTTCATGGAGTGCTTTAATGTAAATGGAAGAAAAAGGATGATTAAAGGAGCTGTTCACAACTTTTCCAAGTCATACTTACCATTACAAGATTCCAACTGCACTTACAAAGCACTTAATTGGGGTTAAAATCAACAGTTCTCATTTATGTTAAGATAATATGAAGCATAGACCATCTGAGTAAGTGAAATAAAGTGGATATCTTTCACAGTTGGAGTCTTTTTAGTGAAAAAATTCCCTCTTGACTTGACTTAACTAATTTGGATGACTGGAGCCTCATTATTTTAAAATACACTTTTAAATAGAAGGAGGACTGTAGATTTAATTCCCCATCACTTACATTAGTATGAACAGGAGGTATGATTACAAGAAAAATGTTCTTGCCATAATGTTCATTTGGGTTCCTGACTGTTGTTTTCGGACAGACCAAAATTACAAACCTATCCCTTAAGACTGCTCTCCACTCAGGGAACATAGCAATAACAGTGCTTTTCACATAAAAAGGAGTGAAACAAAAAAAAGTGTGAAATCCTCTCTGTGAATATGCAGTATATTGAGTCATTTTTTTCACATCCCTGCTTGGTAGAGCTGTCAGATTCCAATTTAAAAACTGGTACTGTGCGTTGTAACATTATTTCCCACCATAATAGAAAAGGCAACCGGAGGTTACAATCAAATTTCAAATGCAGGCAAAGGTTTGAAGAGTTTTCAATGAGTGGCTGTTATTTCCTAAATGGTAAAAGAGGAGAAGGGGGGAGAAAAGAAAAAAAAAGTGTTTCTTTTCTATTATTTTTCCCCCTTTTGTTTCGGCGACATCGTCTGAAGGTTGCGCATTGGGAAGGACCTTAATTAACATTTTTGTGCCTCGGGCTCTGTTTGCAAGCTGTAGTACATCAAGAACGAGCGAGAGCCAGATACAGATCATTGGCTACCCGGGTCAAGTCATGTGATTAGGAGAAAATATTAACATTTTCACCACGGTGACCCCTGTGACTTAGCAATCAAATGTGTGTGTTTTTTTGGGTGTTTAAAAAAAAAAAAGACAGATGGAGGCGAGTAAACTCATTCACTACCTGCCATGGCGTCACCAGTTTTAATGTTTTAGGTGAAAGTGACCTTTAATTAGAAAAATGTGAGGAGGTTGTATTGTAGCTTTTCATATGTGAATGTGTTTGATTTTTGTACAACAGGCACGCACACATACAGCAGGGGGTGAGGCGGCGTCTAACCGCAGACAAACAACGCCGCTCGCAGATTTATCGATTGAAACAACTTGATCAGAACTCGACCACAGCCAAATAACACATTTTGCTTCACTTCCTGGCACCTTTATTTCCAGGCTGTGTCTGCTACAGATGTGTCCGGGACAGATAAAACATTCACACCCTCCATCTGCGGGTTAATATAGCCAATGATTGACAGCTGGGTGACAGTATTGATTGAATCCAGAGTCCCCCCCCCTCTCTCTCTCTCTCCTCCCTCGCTCCTCTTCCTGTTTGTTTGGTTTAGTTTTGAAATTCAGGCTGGTTATTACAAGGAGAGGAGAGGAAGTTATTGCTTGGTGCGAGGGGGCACTGACTTATAGTGGCCACCTTTGGAGCAGCTCATCCGTCTTTCTCTGCCTCCCTCTGTTAGCAGGCTGGCCTCCCTCCACGTGCATAGAAGTGGGCTTGTTTTATGCGCATATCACACCAGCTCATCAGAATAACAACGAAGAGCAACTGTATTTGTGTGTTTGACTGCTCGAATGTAGCTCATGAAGTCAGTCCAGTGAGTAATATCTATATTGTAGATTTTAACAACACTATTAGATTCAATAAGCCAGGGCCAAGTTGGGGAATTAGCCTGTAATTCATCACCACACTGCCTTCTGATGGGTATGAATGTAATTTACTTCAGCGTGATTTTTTTCTATATTGTCTAAAGCTTCTGCAAATACAGGCATAATGGGATGAGAGGTTGGAGGGAGAAAAAAAAGAGTAGTGAGTGTTGAAGGAGGGAGGGGGCTGGCTGTAGCCTAGAAGAGACTGCTATTAGCTGTTAATTCTGAAACAAATTATGCAATTAGCTCTGGCATCAGGATGTAGGCCATGAGAGAGGACAGCGTAACCTTCATTTGATCTGTTCTGCAGTGAGCCAGGCAAGAGAGAAAAAGAGAGACCCATTTAATAAGAGAATTTCTTTTACGCGAGCAAAACGCTAACAGTATCCATAAGTGCCACTTTAGCTTCCCTTTGAGTGCTTTCTTTTTCCTATTTATGGGGGGATTTTCATAATGTGTGAGTGTGTGTGTGTGTTTTTTTCTTTCCTTTTTGAGAAATACTCATGTCCTTAAAACAAAGAGGTAATTTGTCTGTGCATATGAGATAATATTGTCTGGGGAGCCGTGCGATTCGCTGCCCCTGCTTGACTGTGAAACAGAGGGAAGGTGTTGATTTCAAGGTGTGTGTGTGTGTGTGTGTGTGTGTGTGTGTGTGTGTGTGTGTGTGTGTGTGTGTGTGTGTGTGTGTGTGTGTGTGTGTGTGTGTGTGTGTGAGTACGTCTGCATGCACCCGTTTTTTTGAGTGCCTCTCCGTGTGTTCATGCACCATCAATAAAGGTCTCAAACAGCGGCGGAACCAATCGCAGCTCTACTTAAATATGTCGGCCTGGTTCTCAATGACGATTGGTCGTTAGCCTAACACAAACAAATTTGTCCACAGTGAGGAAGTCATTAATTCTAAGTGGACCATTCATTTAATGTTGTTAGGAAGCAGAGAGGCAAAGAGTCCCTCAGCATTATAGCGACGTGTGTAACTCCAGTGAAGCTTCGCCACAGCAAACAAACACTAGATCATGCTTCACTCTAACACAGTAAAAAGTAAAGAAAACACTTTTATAGATATGTGTTTGTGCTAAAAAACACTTCAGAGAATTTATTATATAAACCCAGCATGTCAGAAAATGTATAGATATGAGTATAGAGAGGGGGTGAAGTATGTCTTCATTTGGTCCGGACCACTGAAAAAATCTTTTAGTTCTGCTTCAGTTCTTGTTCACACCAGCTTTTCTCCAACAAATCAAGATCTGTAAGCATCAAGTCACATGGACAGAAAAGTAACTCGTTCATTGGACAGTTTTGGTGATGTCAACCTGCATCATCGGTGCTACGTGGACTCGGAAATCAAAACCCAGTGACTGACAGCAGCTCATGTAGCACTTTACTGCATTAACCTGTCAATACTTTTTCTCTGGTGCCACATAACTGATTATGAACATTAATAGTTTGGACTGTGACTGGACCTGTTATATTATAAGTAGTGATGAACAGGAAGGAACACTGGATAAAAGAGGCACCTTGTAACGTTATATTTTGAAGGCTTGTTAGTTTGCGCTTGCTACATTTTACTTGTTTTGTTCGGCTTTTGATGAGGAACTACTTGAATACACGGACAACACAAGTTAACACTCTTTTTAAAGACACAGTGGGGTTATAATAAATTCAATTTACAATCCTGTTAATTACTCATTGATCTCTTATAACATGCTAATTATGTATCATTTGAGTTTGTTTTTTTAAAATTGTCAAAGTCCCTCTTTTTCCTGTAAAAGGATGTAAATGATTCAGCTTGAACTCAGATGCAGTGAAATAAATGTATCTAATTAAATGTGATTTGGGCTGACTAGCTTACCTGCACATCATGTAATGCTGCACTTACCAGGTAGCTCGTTAGCAACTAGCAGCGCACTTGCCCGTTAGCTCTTGAGTAACTAGCAGCGCACTTGCCCGTTAGCTCGTGAGTAACTAGCAGAGAGCTTGCCCGTTAGCTTGTGAGTAACCAGCAACGCACTTGCCCGTTAGCTAATGAGTAACTAGCAGCGCAATATCTTAATAGTACGTGTGTGTTTGGATTAAAGCTGACCGAATTACATTTCGAAAGGGTGTGGCTAAGATCCAATTTAATAACTTTACCCTTATCTACCAGGTCATCATCTAACAAAGTGTGTGTTTGTGTGTGTTTGTGTTAGTGATGGTCAGCAGGTCCTCTACAGCTCCATAATGCGTGTTTGCTAAACTGCACCCATTTTTGACTGATCACATCTGTAGGATTTCCTTCAAATAACAAACACCCCCTTTGTATTCTAGGACATGCAGAAAGAAGGCACGTTACAGAAACTACAAATGTTCTAATTTCTGTTTTTACACATGTTTATACGTGTTACCACGGTTACCAGTAGGACTGAACGATTGTGAAAAAATTGGTAATTGTGATCATTTTGACAGATATTGCAATTGTAATATGATTTACGATATTAGGAGTGATTATATTTACATCATCATGAACAAGGAGGTGTTCTTAAGTCTGTAGAATATGATGTGTAGGCCAGGACATCTCTGCAGCACCACAATACTTAATTTAAAATAGTATTTTGAAATACATCAACACATTTTCCTTTAACAAATTTTGCGCCTTGTCAGTTTGAAAGTTGCAGTAGGCCATATTGCAATTTCGATCAAATTTTAAAAAATTGTTCAGCTCTAGTAACCAGTTTACTTGACATTGTAAAATCAGCAGATGGATCTAATAGTGCTTCAATATTTATTATATTGTATTTGCTGTCACGAAATCTTTAGGTCGGTCCGTTTTCTTTAAAAATTAGAGGATTAAGTTTCCCTGGCGACCAAAACAAAACCAATCTGTGAGTATTCAGCCAGATGCACAAAAAAAAAAAATATTGTTTCCATGTTTTTTTGTTTCCTCCTATAGACATGAGTGAAGTGCCAATTTACTGTGGCTGGGTCCATTTCTAAGAGCTTAGCCTGACACAGGTTTTGGGTAATGATTTGGGATGTTATCAGTGCAGAGCAGGAAAGTAAACAGCGGCGCTATCTCCAAAAGGTTAGCCATATGTTAAATCAGTGGCAGGGGAGGGGAGGGAGAACAGCTGCTCTCTCTCTCCCTCCAATGCTATCTGACGACTTACACACACCCACACAAAATATATATACACACACAACTGCATGTGCGCGCTCTGTTGATTATTCTCAGAGCATTGTGTGTGAAAGTAAATCAAACATAATCCCAGAAAGATAATACACGTTCAAATCTAACTTTGCAGGCTTTCCGGAGAGAGAGACAGAGATGCAGCCACTTAGATTCATCTGGAAAGTGAAGTGTAGCGGAGGCTTGTTTGGTGATCGTGGCCTCTGCATTTCAAATATGGCAGACACACATGTGGGCGAAACATCTGGAAAGCTGAGCAGACCATTGATCAAAATCAAGCCAATGTGTAAACAAAACAAAGCGGCTATGCAATATTAGTTGGCCAGCTGTCAGAATGAAACTTGTGTAAATTAGTGGCTTTCTTATTTATTTATTTATTTTTTATATCTAAGGCGAGGAGAGATCTGAACAATACAGTAAACATAAAGCAACTTAAAGGCCTTTTTTATACTTTGTGTTTTTGTTGGGACACAGTATGTGGGTGAGGGGAGTATTTTCAATGATAATATAATAATTGCACAGATTTATGCACAAAATGAATGACATGCATAATTACTGTGATGCTGCATTTGTGTATAATCATACTGTTATCATGGAATTATCTTTCATGTCCGACGTTTTCACAGATGATTATCTAATTGGCATACAATTTCACACAGTGGCAAGCTCAAAGACTCGTATTATGCACCACTGCTTAATTAAAGTCGTTTTTTTCGCACTCATGAAATCCTGTCACAAAAAGCCTTTTCACAAATTCCTACATGCAGTCCTCTCACGCATAATTGTATTACGGACTGCATCGCATTGTCCCGCTTTAATTCACAGCCCGCGGCTTACAATTTGTAAAACAAAGACTGGAGCGTATGTGGGATTCGCCGGTTTCTATGTCTCACTTTTGTGATAGCGCCGACTCAGTGATTATTCCCTTGATAGGCTGAAACCAGTCACATCACCTTGTGTGTCAGGAGTCATTAAACCAGCGCAGACTTTAACTCTGGAGGTCATTGCTGAGTATTCAGGGGAACAAATACACACTGTGCTTTCATATTAATACACCTTTTCCATATATGTAAACTCCAATTCTAACTGCGCTTCATAGATATGTGTATAAATGTGGATGAATTGATTAATTTCCCGGTACTTGCAGGTGGAAATCCCTTTATATACTGTATGTGTGTAAGTTGTCGTCACTGAAGTGAACACTGAATAATGAGGCTGACATTGATTAGATAAAATGAAACCGGTAATGTTGGATTACATTCATAATTAATTTCCTGTCAGTCGTTAAAGCTTGTGAAGGCAATTTGAATCCAGCATAGGAATGACACATTCTAGCACTATATATACAGGTAACCATAGTGAGTACAGTAAGTAAACACATTGAAAAAATCATGACCAGTAATCTGATTTCATGAAAATCTTAAGGACCACATATTTAAGGTGGTATTTATTCAGGGATTGAGTAACTCCTACAGTAAATCATAATGGGGAAATCAGAGGAAGACTTTTAAATGTCATGCAGTTGAAGCATCTCTAGTTACTACAGATGATTGCATGGTGCTGTATAGGATGACTGTCAGTTATTTAAGAATACATAAATACAATATTTAATATATCATATTTCTAGTACTGTATAGGCCATTTTTAATGTTTTAAAAGGAAACAAAAGAACCAGTCCCTCCAGACAACCCCTTTGCCAGTTATCACATCCTGTCTACAGCACTCCAGCGAGCAGCAGATAATGTAACAGCTTTGCCTCTGTATGCCTGCTCCATCACCGCTGCCGACACCATCCACTGCAAACACACATCTGGCACCTCCACAATCACCACTTAGCTAAATTACATTACTTCTAGCCTAGCGCCTCTAACAAGGTGCTCTGTGTATTCACTAGCCGAGAAAATAGGAAGGGAACAAGGCAAGAGACAAAGAAGTAGAGTAGCTAACATGATGTTAACAATTGCTCAGTGAGTTCCTCTGCTTCCCATTACACACACTTTGCACCTTTTAACCTTGTTAGCGGGCCACGGCAGCGCACCGCCCCAGAATGCTTGTTCCATAATTAAGGGTGGCTCAGGTGCTAGATTCATGGAGATTTGCGGGCTTGTGATTAAAATTGAAATTTAATTCTGGTAATCTGGCGGAGGTGAGGGAAGTGGAATATTGAATGTGAAAGGGGAGGGAAGGACGGTTTGGGTGGTTGGCTAGCCACATATCAGTGTGAGATACTTCACACAGGCTGTTCAAACATGGACTTAAAACAGGCTTATCTCCCAAAAGGTTAATGAGGAGCGGCTGGCTGCGCCTGCTACAAACGCACAACAGAGGTCTCATCTTCCACTGCACGGCGGCGTGTCAGCCTCAGAAATACACACACATGTATACACACACACACACACACAGGCTGGATAAGCTGCAGGCATCACAAGCCCACAGCCTCACTGATAGAATTCTCGTTTCCAATAACATCCTCAGACGACTTAATTACTTTTCCTTTTGATGCGACTCACAAGAATAAGCGGACTCTAGATGGAATCTCTCCTTTCTCCATCTGTGTCTCTCTCTCTGTGTTTCTCCCTCCTCAGTGATAGCTGATAATTTAGTTGTGGCATTTCAGATGGCCGGGCACGACTCTGAAGTCCATTTCCCTGAGCTGTCGTACTGCTCGTTGGTGATGTGTGTGAATTCGCTGAGGCTGCGCAGTGGACAAATGACTTGTAGACAGCTTTGTTGTCTGATGTGTGGTGGTGACTAGAGCTGCCTCTGTGGACAGTAAAATAAAACAACAAAGACAAGAAAAATACTGGCACATATCGCACTTACGCACCTTTTAACTTGGCTTAAAAATGTCTGCCCTTTGCCTTTTGTTCTCTTCTTCTTTTTTTATCTTGCTGCTAACTGAAGTAAAAGTGTGCCACCATGACACAGAGAAATGTTCTATTTTACCTCGAGGTGCCCCATTTACCATTTTGAACTAACCCTGTTAGTCCCCCATGTGCATATGCTATTCATTCTATTGTTACCCCTAAAATGAATAGAGACTCTTGACATCCATTCCAAGGTGTTAAATCATGAGCACCCTGGACGAGCACATACTGTAGATTTATGTTGATGCCACAGAGTAGTATTATAAATGCAGCCCACTGTATGAGATGCAGTATGTGGACATCCAGCTTTTTTTTCCACCTGCAGGGAAGCAAGTGGTTCCTCTGTCTTATCAGCACCTGGTGGTGTTTAGGCCTGGCAGGGGTGTGTGTGTGTGTGTGTGTGTGTGTGTGTGTGTGTGTGTGTGTGTGTGTGTGTGTGTGTGTGTGTGTGTGTGTGTGTGTGTGTGTGTGTGTGTGTGTGGGGGGAGTGAGGGTTGCCTGTATAGCTCCAATACAGACCTTTATCATGTGTGTTTTTACACAAGCACATGTGCTTGACCTTACATACAGTACATACCTGTTATGTGTGTACCTGCATTGTTTTTCTTTCTATCAAAAATGTTTTGGGACCATTTGAAGTGGTGCAACCAATGACATGAGGTCAAAATGTAGCATTAACACATCTATTCAATTTCATACTTTTCACCATGAGGTTTTGCTTACAATCTCTTACTAATCAATGTAGCCTATATAATAATACCTCGTTGTATAATATAATATATACTGTCCTAGGATGGTGTCAGGCTAAGATGATACATTAATACATTATCATACACAAGATATAAAACACAAGACATGAGACACATGTACAGTCATATATTATCACATTCATTCATTCAGGTGACACATATACCTCTCATCCCGACCCCTACCTCTGAAAACAACAAATACACACAAACACACACACCTCACATTCATTCTCTGTCCTGTTTTATCCATGGGGTCCCCCTTCACCTTCTCAGCCATGCCACACGTTCTTTTTTAAGTCTTATAGGGCATCATAAATGTACTTCCATACCTCATTGAATTGCTTCATTTTATTGTTATTTTAAAACTGTGTGTTTTTAGTGTTCACATAATATCTTATCAGTTCTATCCAAATCATTGTTTCTTCCAGTGTTTTGAAATAAGCTGCTTTAAAACAAGGGAATAAAACATAATCTGCCATCCCTAAAATAAGACCCTATAGGATCCATTTTATAGGATCTTATTTTTTTCAGCATTCTGAATATACACAGTTTAGCTGACAATTTAAGTTCTGAATGCTTTTTTGTTTGTTTTTTAACAAGTGATAGATATCCATTCTTGGATTGCATTCCACGTTTTCTTCACTTCTGTACAAAACCAGAAGGAATGCATAAGGGAGTTGTGAGAGCCACACTTCACACACTGATCAGAGGAATCTAGATCAAATTTCTGATTTTTATCTCTGGGGTAGTATGTTCATACTGCATTAACCATAGAGATCATACAACTCTTGCAGTGAGTAATATTTGTATTGTTATTACAGCAGCAATATGACGTATTCTGCAATTAAATTATTTCTTTTTTCCACGGTTAAACAGAACATACTGAAAAGGTCCGGGTACCAAATCAAAGTGTAAATTGAAATTTTCAGTAATCTGTTTTTTTAGCTGTAAATATTTACAAAGTTCTTAATTTGTCAATGTAAATTTATTCAGAAGTTGTGTAAATGATTGAACCCTATTATGCATAATTATATCTGATAAATGTTTAATCCCCCTTTATTCCAAGTGCCCCAGTTGAGCTCCACATTTGGATTTTTATTGATGGATTATTCTCAAATCTGTGTTCCTAAGGATACTAAATTGCAGTTTTATCCCATGATTTGAATGTGCTCTTTATAACGAAGATACTTTTATATTGTGTTTTGCAAACAGAGAGCTGTGAGGCTTTAATTGTTTGCTTTAATTGTTTCATTGTTCATAATTCATTGTTCTTCAGCTGTATTATTGATTAGACGATCTAAATATCTGAGGCACAATAATACAATTCTAAATTTGGAAATTTAACAACTCCTTCTGTTCTTACATTTTCAAGAAGCATTGTACTCGACCGATGTACTTAATTAGACCAGATAGGTACAATTTGGAAAATAAAGAGAAACTTAAGTAACTATATCACTTTAAACAGGTTTATCCTTCCAATTAAATTAAAAAACTGCTTTTTAGTTCATTAATTAGTGAAAGAAAGCTATCATTGTACAATTATGGGGTTTTTTTCTCCAGAATTTTACTGTACTGTAAGATAAGGTATCTTTGTTTCCCACCAAAAACTATTCAAGTCTTGAATGCTACAAAATCCTTTACTTCTTTACATCAAATCAGTTTTTTCAATGTTCATCTCATAACCTAATATTTTGGAGAAATACTCCAAAATACTACCTTTCAATGACATGTTTTAATATTAGTTAAATATAATATCAAGTCATCAGTAAATAAGCTCAGTTTATATTTTTCCTCAGGTACATTTCTGCCACTCACCTCTCCTGTGTGTCTAATTTTCTGAGCCAAAGTTTCAATTGCCAAATAAGGAGAGTGATAACTGGCAATTTGTCTAGTGCCTCTTTTTTAATTTAAATATCTCAGATAAAGGAACATTAACACAAATCTGTGCTGTTGGTGACTTATAAATTGTCTTTATCGTGGTATTTATGTCTACAGGAAATTCATTTACATATATATATATATAATACTTTAAAAAGATAGGCCCGTTCTAATTGGTTTTAGTTTAGTTTTTCCCTCTTGGCATATTGTATTAATGATATACTGTACTGGTTAAAATATTGGTTTTAAAATATTGGACTTCTATTACTTATAGAGCCCATTTGATTATATTGAATTCCATTTGACAGTATTTTGGTTATTTGATTAGGACTTAGATTAAAAAAAAACGTCACTTGGAGCTTGGACATTTCATTGTGCACACAGCATCTCATTTTTCCTTTGTAACCTCTGAAGGCAGCGTCCCTGGTTTGATTCTGGCAAGGGTCCTTTGCTGCAAGTCATTCCCCTCTCTCTCCCCATTTCCTGTCAGCCTCTATGCCATCTACTTTGAAATGAAGGCAAAAATGCACAAAAATAAATCTTGGAAGGAAAAAAAAAAGATAGCATTTTTAGCCGTGCTAGCAACTTTGTCGATGGCAAAGTTGGTGGGTCCACCTCTTTGATCGAGACTGAAATGTCTCAGCAAGTATTAAATGGATTGCTATGAAAGTTCTTACAAGCATTGATGCTGGCCAGAGGATGAATCCTGCTGACTTTGGTGAAGCCCCCATCTTTCCTCTAGCGCCGCCATGAGGTTGATAGTAATGTTTCAACAGCTATTGGATCAACTGCCATAACGTTTGACATAGACATTCATTTCCCCCTCAGAACAAACTCATAATACCTTTGGTGAGACTCTGACTTTCCCTTTTTTTGATGGCTGTAGACTTAGTTTTGTTTCAAAGTAGTCATAGGTGAAATAATGTTTCTGTACAGTAAACATGACTCTCTGGTGTTTCTGTGATGGAGTATATTCACGTGCATATGCGTGTGTTTCTAGGACTTTGTTTTGCACCATCTGCATCAGCAGGAGTGGTAGCGCTAGCAGCATGGCGTCTCTCTGGCCAGGGTTGTGTCAGCCGCAGAGATGAATAGCCCTCTGCTCTCGGCCCACTAAGTAATCCAGCCAATGATGAATCGCTGCTCTCACTGACACCCAAATTGGAATCATTGGGTCCAGGAGCCAAAACTAGAAAAAAAACAACAAAAAAACACAAGTCCTCTGGCGGTGGCATCTAATCATCTGTTACTGTGTCGCTACCCGAGGCCGCAGGAGGTATTCCCCACCTCTGTGTGCTCAAGGCCTCCGATAAATAGAAGACAAAGGGCCTTTCAGGAATGTGTCACACTGATATCCTTCCCCATCAAAAACGTGCTACCATAATTCCACTACCCTCTTTCTGGACTTGTTAGACTGATAACTGGAGCCAAGGACCCTTGTAAGTGAAGATAGTTGGTCATGATAGAAAAAGTGTAGCATTGTGGTGCACTGCAACCATCAGAATCTGTTTTCCTTTCACATTTAAAAGTCTCTAACAAGTTTCTTCTTGTGCTTTTTTTTCCGTCAGCCCAAATGCTTTTCACTTTGTACTGTATCCATTGAATGCAGCCTCAGTTAGCCTACATTCTGGTAGCGGTGGCCTGAGTCTGCTGGCGGCGCATGTAAAACAAATCCCCCAACACAAGGAATGACTTAATGAACTTAATGAGGTTTTCTAATTACAGAGGGAAGTTAGCCCATGTCAAATGGGCCTTTTCTGCCTTCCTTGACATGGATTAACAGCCAGGCTATTAAATCCAGCCCTACATTACCACAGAGGAGAGACTGAAACACAATCAGTCATATCTGCTGTAATTCTGGCCTACATTCAGAGGCATGTTGCTTCATTTGAAGTGAATGAAGCTTGTATTTTTTAGGCAGGATCTGAACCCCCACTTGAAACCTTCTCAGGGATGGTGAGTGAATGGGGAATAAAAACAGGAACAGAAATGTTTTAGTGTCTGAACCGTGAAGTCGATAACCTTCATGTTAATGGGTTTGATATAAAATAGACATTATTCTATAAGCATGGACTGTTGCTTCCCTCCATTCATTTCTCTTCACGTCTTTTCATTTTCTTTAGTTTTTTACACATTGATGCTTTTTTCCTCTTTCTATGTCTGTCTTTCCAACTCCTCCATGGTAGAGAGGATGATTTACTTTGTCATCATTAACACATCAAAAGAGCCAAGTGTGTATTTCAAAGTCATCTGATAACTGATACTCTTTAATGACGCACTGGAACAGTAATTAATTTCAAAAACATCCCATTTATTTGTTCTGGAAGTGAACGCTCCCGCCAAAGCAGCATAAATCCTGTCTGTAGCTGCAGCTCAAATTAATTTACGTGTTGCGTCTCCTCGCATCCTTTGAGAATTTAATTATCTCAGCAAACAGGCTCTGGGTGTGTTGAATATACATTCTTTTAACAGAGATGTACTGAAGCCAAAACAGTACAGAGCCATGTTGTTTCATTCTGACTCTTCTGTGTCATTCCAGGCAGTCCCTCGCCACAAACACGACAACAACACTTTTCAAAGAAAACAGCAGATAAAATAGGGATAACCTCATGGAGTGGTGAATAATGCAGTGGGAAGGTAGACGCTAAATGTCATCCAGTGGGTCCATCGACTGCTGAGCTAGAGTCCCCTCCTTCATTTCCCTGTCAGCACACTTGATCCGAGTCAATCCCGGAGCCTCGCTGCTCGGGATTTCTGACCCACTTAGACGACAGTCATCCTGCCATAAATGACAGATGGGTACAGAGCAGAGTTCACCTCAGGTCAGCCAAGCTAGTTTGAGGACATTTACCTTAAATCCTAACACGGTCAGTCAGTTCACGTTCAGAAAGTAAACTACTATCTTGAACTGGAACCCAACAACCCATAACTAAAAGCCATTGTCACTGGTTCTGCTTTTGTTGCCACTGTGCTCCTCATGCTTTTGGGACTAATTCCCTGAACCTAAATGTTGGCACTGTTCAGGAGTGCTTACTTGCAACATGGCAAACTGCATAATTAAAAAGACAGGACATGTTTAGATAAGCACTGATAGGAAGTGTGTTTTAATATACAGGCAGATATTCTTACTCATAATATCTGACATTTGCAGCCTTGTCATGTATTTGTCTGTGTGAACTGAAGATTGTTTGCACAGTGTTAGGGAGTATGTGATTATTAGTTTAAATACATTTCCTAGTAACATGTTTGTTCAGGTATCAGGATCATGTAAATGTATCTAGTAGTGAGCTGTTTTTTCCACTAAGTAGCTGAACACTATAGTGCTACATTTGTCACTTTTTCTTTATAAAACAAGCAATTGTGCAGCGTCCTACAGTCTGCTCTCCATCACATTCTCCACTGGTACCTCTCCATCTTTGGATTCAGGAGCAGATCAAGCAGTGGGATGATTTTAAGACAGTATGGATCAGAGAGAAAGAGCGGGACCAATAGTTGTTGGTGTGTCCTTTGGGGATGTAACCTGTACTTAGTGATGCACCTGGCTATGGATAGCTGGTCATTATATTAACCATACTGACAGTTAGTGGCACGTCTTCCATTGTTGTCTGTACCACAGTTCAACTGAATTGCGCTCATCTATGAAACAGCACATAAAAATGATGATGTTCGTCTTCGCTTACAGGTCAGGTAAGGGGTCTTTAGGTAAAGGGTCTTTTAGTACGATTTTAGTACGTAATGTCTATGCTCCCTTGAGAAAGTAAAAATTGAATGTAGTCCAATGACCAGTGACACTCCCACCCCCTTTAACAGCTCAGACTATTAATCTAGTGTCCCTATCTTTCTGTTTTCAGCTGCTTTAATGTCTAGATTACATCCAGTGGTCATCCAGAATTCATAGGACTGCAGTCACACATGTAGCTTAACATCTACATCAGCTATTGACAGCATGCATTTTACCTTAATCACCCCAAATCTTCACCCACACTGACGGCCAAAGTGGTGGTTCAGAGCCATTTGAACTGCTAGTTTATCTTAGCCAGGCATCAGCAGATGCAGCACAGGCACCGGAGATTGACAGACATGGGGATGAAAATGAGTGGTTGAGAAGCGGTAAATATGCCCCAGGCAAATTATATCTACAGCTACTATTCTCATGGGTAAATATGACATTGCCTTGTAGTTTGGGGGTGGATTGAACCAGGGAACATCATAGATTTCAGGGTCTCTAGAAGACAGAATTACTGGATTTTCTCCAGAAAAAGGAAATTAAACAGGGCCTGGATCAATTGACTGTGAAATAAAGTGACTTTACTAACTCAAAAAAGTGGATTAATGTTAAGTTACTGTTTAAGGGTATGCCATTAGCTTTGTTTTGACATCCAGGTTACAAGCGAAATGGGAATGTTGACATGCATGTATGTTTAGGTTTTCTTGTGATTAGAATGTTGGAGGTTAACAGTTAAGGTTTTCTGGATTTGTCACAAATGCACACAGCTTGGCCAGAATCATCTACATTGATCGAATAACACAAAAACACATACATTTTTAACAAAATCAAATAACGACCTTCTTGTAGTAGTGGAAGTCATCAACTTTTAAGTTGAGTTCACAACACATTGTGCTTTTACTCATTTCATCTTTTAACACATATTGATTTCAGCCATCTGGTAGTTGGGAGAGACTCAGACATGCTTCTGTAAATGAATTGTTTTATGTTTAAAAAAAAAAAGGGAATTCAAATATTAAATCAGGTCTGAGTGATGCACAGGAACTGAAATATGGCAATAAAAGAGTTACAGCTCCCTGTCATCTTTGTTTTGACAGACGATCCTGGCACAGCACACACACGCACATGCAAACAGCTTGACAAACAGATACACACTCGCGCACACAAAGTCAGCATGAGTTGTTGGGGATTTTCTCACAAATCGGCCCCCTAAAGGGAAAGAGGCCGGCATAAATCAGCTGGTGTCAGGGCTACAGACACCCACGGCTCCTTATCACCACACGCAGGCGGACATACTCACAGATTGATAGGTAGATAGTCAGTCTGACAGGCAGGGCGACAGGCAGCCAGGTAGAGAGGCTTACAGACGCAGGCACGCAGGGTGGAGGCAGACGGAGGGAGGCAAAGGCACAGATAGACAGGAAGAGGTAATAACACGGGGCAAAGGCAGCGACCACATGGACACTGGACAGTTGATATTGACTTTATGTTTTCCATTAATAAAAGTGTATTTATCAAGGCTATAACCTTTTTTTTAAATGAATTTAACACAGCAGTGATTCATATTACAGCAGGTTCATGGAGCTAATTAAAACCCCTGCTATGTGTCTTCTACATGTACTGTTACTGGTACACACGCTCTGAGATGATAAATTAATTTTCCCAGTTTCAACAGCATTTTTTGAGAGGAATAAACAGAAAAAACTGAGGCATTACCATGAACAATGATAGAAAGAATAGATAAATGAATACAACCTACAGAAAAGCAAATGTCAAGGCTACAGTGCTGGAAACAAATAAATTATGGGGATTGACCATTCACAAAGCCTCATTACCGCGTATGTATTGTTGCTGGGCCTGTCAAAACTTCTGTTTGTCCTTGCATGGCTCATATGCAGTTCACAAAGAAGCAAGTCTCAGTTATTAGTGCAAATTGTACTATAGTTAGCTAGACATGCTAATGAAACACAAGTGCTAAACCAAGTTAGAAAAGCAGGATCATGTGCATTAAGCAAAGCAAAAGACCTCGAAACACTTACAGTCCAGGCTACGACGGAGCGCCCTCCTCCCTCCGATTCCAAACACTATACGGATCTAAACAGACAAAGGCTTGTATTACTGTCAGAGAGCATTTAGGACACACTGTATCACACACAGCTATGTTGGATAGCAGCGCCAAACTCTATTTGTTTCCACCCATCAGAGTCTACTCGAGCAATACTAAACTGGTGTTCCATATCATGGACTTGTCTGTTTTGGCTCATGCACCAGAAGTAAAATGCTTTGCCTACACAGACAGTAGATAACATATCTGATCCCATTATTTACTCTGTGGCATAGACTTATACATTCCTTTTGAGATTTTCTTATACTGTGGGAAGTTTTTCCTCCTCCTGTTTTCTCCTGGTTACTCAAGGGAGGGTATCCCGACACTCTCCTCCGTGTAGCTCACAAACAAGCACAACCTTGAAATGAGTAAATATTTGATGTTGTATTGTTTTTATGACTCAGTATGTTTTTAATGACTTGTTGAAATGAAGGGGAAGACTTTGTATACGCCTTCTGGGCTTCTTCTTTCCTCTCCTGCACAATTAATAGAACTTTTTTTTTTAACCGTGTAATATTTTATCATAACCTCTGTGCAAATAAACGTAACTAAACCAAATGTGTGGTATCACTCTAGAAATAGCAGCCATCCACATGAGATGAAAGAAAATGAAACCATAGAATGATTCAGACTTAATATATCAGGGAAGACACAGCAGGACACACAGACACACACCCACAGTGGTGCAGAGTGAGTTTGACGTCTTCACGTACAAAAAAACATCTCTGGTGAAAATAATAATATTATATTTTTAGAGGCTTTGGAGTTACATCACACATCTCCTAGCAACCTTGCCTGGTGTCATGGAGGTCCACTGGAGATTCGCCTCTGCGGTAATAATGACTAACAGCTGGAGAAGGAAATGACACGAAGATGTTAACATAAGTGTGGGTGGAGGTCAATTGAGGAACATATAAAGTAAAAGACTGACTGATTTCCAGATTTAGACTTGTCATAACCTGACTTCAGCCTAATTACATTAAAAACACACTTCATGTTGTAGTTTACTCTCAGAAACACTTCAGTTGTAGTTTAAGTTATATAGCATGCTACTTTGTAAAAAATGAATGTTAACAAGCACTGCAAAATATATGGATGTTGAGGTACCACTACTATCATTACTGGAGATATTATCTATTAAGTATATAATTGTTAAACCAGGATTTTTTAAGATAATATATTCCTTTATTAGTCCAACAGTGGGGAAATTTACAGTATTGCAGCAGCAAGTCGATAGCAAAAATAGAAAGAGCATCAATAAAAAGAATAGAAGACAATAAATAATAAGTACACAAGCAATAAAATAAATAGTAAAACATATAGTAAGAAAATAGTAACATTATGTACAAGAGTAATACTGGTGTTTGTTCATAGCAACGTGTAAACACAACATTGATATATTATCACCTTGCAAAGTTTATTTGGCAAAAGTATTGACACATTCAGCAAACACAAAGCAACATTCATTTCAATTTCAGCTCTGTTTTTGTCTCCACCAGCTCCTGACAGAAATATCAATGTGAGCTACTGTATGTAGTGTTATCACAGCTTTTTTGAGCTGATGGCTGCCTGCTGCTGCTGCTGCTGCTGGAAACAACATAACGCTAATGAGAGTGGTGAGACTGACTAAACGATACGGCTGCAGGTTGTAAAACTAAACCGACGAACTGAAAGATGCTAACGGTCGCTGGGTTTGTCACTTTTCCCAAACATGTAATTTAATCCATTGCGTATATTAACATTTTGATTAGTGCAGTTTTTAATACAGCAGGCTAGTATAGGAAAGCATTAGATGTTACTGCTAGTGGAAGCTGAACTGCTCAAACTTGTATTGTTGCTGTGATTGTCAGCATTAATGTTGTCAGCATTCAGGGACCACTGGAAACCTGCTGGAAAACACTTTCTAAACTGAGTCAGGCCCACAGCTGGTGACGGTGTTACACTGCTTTGCTGCTTTTTCCTGCTAACATAAAATGAAATGAAATGAAATTAACTGACCGGCAACTGTGGTCAGACTTTTAGATTAGATTAGATTTTGTGCGTGCATAATGCTATGAACCTCCAATATGGTTATTATGCAGGAACACCAGACCTTCATACACCTGTTTAATGTGATTTTATATTTGTATAAAGCCTATATATATATGTGTGTGTGTGGCGTCATATATATCATCTTCTTTTGGCTTAGTGAAATATCGAAAGTTACTTCTTTCATCTCACCAACACATTCGCAGTGCATATGGACACAAAAAAAAACACATTTCTCTCCCTTTTTCTTTCACATGCCAGCAATAAGAAAGTTTGCGGTAAAAAGAACTCTTCACACACACACACAAACATTACATTATACTGCAGCTTCCCAAATTGCTTCCATCCAGCTTTTTTGGAAGTATTGCAGAGGCCCGTCTCAAAATAGATCAGCCTGCTTCAGCTTCAAAAAGACAAAGCGGAAATGAGCAGAAACACCAGTCTCCCCACTACGAGTCAGGTGTGCCGCACACTTCAAAGTCAAAAGGAGTCGTGAATGCAGCACAAATGAAGCCTCCGGTGTGCTGATTCAAACTTCCACATCTCGATAATGACCTCACTCTCCTACACGATTACTCATCATTCATTCAGCCACTGCCGCGGTGGGAAGGTAGTGCTGGCTTCTGGATTGGAGGCTCACAGGAGGTGTTAGGAGGAAGGGAGGCTTGTGTGAATGAAAGCGATTTTGAGCGGTTTGGATAAGATTCTCCTCCGCTATGATGCCCCCTCAGAATAATAGTCAGTTTAACTTTCATGTGACGTTTGCCTCGCTATGTTTGGTCTCATTAGCTCTTTTTTTTTTTCTTTAGTTCAAATGTAGTGTGATTGCTGCTGAAGAATCTCACTTCAGTTTGATGGTATCTACTATAACAGTCAATTTCAGTCCTCATGCTGTATGTCAGCCTGAAAGCGTGATAAACCCTTTTTTTGGTGTGTTTACCCTTCACTCCATTTGTTCATGATACTGATTTTCATGGTTTTTAGCTACGCTAGCAGCATGACTCTATGTAGGGTATTGGTCTGCCGAACAGCGTGTTAGTCTGGTGGTCCACCACTTTGGTCCGCACTAAAATAAAACTGGGAAGGGGGAAAGGGTTATGAAGAATCTCAGGAGTTTGTAGCATGGACAGTGTCATTTTTCAAGCAAAAAACACCAATCAATTGCCGGTTCAAGTTTGTAAAAAAGTAAGCAAAGGAAGCAATTTCATTATATCACCTTGGGCTCTAGTTGTAGTTGCATGACAAATATTTTGATCTTGATATCAGCTGCTGCTTAGTAAGTGAACAAGTAGCTTTCAAGTATCTTGAATTCTCACACGTTTGGTACTTCATGTTGTCACGCTCAAAAGTGAACCCGAGACCTTCTACTGAGATGGAACAATGACTTTTTTCAGGTCAATGGGACATCATTGCTGATCTGTCAGAGAGAATTAAAGCTTTAAAAACAAGGTGAAGATACAGGGACAGTACTACAGCTACTGTTTCATGATGACACAACACACACTTGCATTTTAGTGACACCAAGTGAAAAAGAAGAGAAAAATACAGCAAAAACCTTTTACCGTGTCTGTGTGCCCACATTCTCCCGCTCCATTATTCAGTACACCTCTCATCAATTGGTGACAGTTTGAGAGCTAAGTGTATCTTCTCTTTCTCTCTGTTCTGTACATTTCTGCTTGACTATACATTCGTTCCATGTAGAAGTTATGATTGTTTTAAACCAGCTGTGCATTCAACCAGCTTAACAGTGATGTGATATTGAATGCAACACGCAAGTCATGTGGTGTAAGTAAGCATGGCGAGGCTCCAGGTTTTTCTATGGGGCCTCTAGAAGAACAATAACACTGTGAGTCTGAACAGTGATCAGTTTTTTTTCCATTGTTTGAATTTTGATTATGGAACACTGTGAATGTGAATTTTTCACCCTGGTGAGCTTCCTCTCTGGTCAGAGACCATACTTGGCATGATTGTGCCAATTCATGAAACCCTTCCATTTCAGTCTTCACAAACCCAGCCTATTGAATTACAGGAAATTACATTTCCCTGCTTCACCTACTCATGTAGTTTTCAGCTTTCTCTACATTACATTTGGGCAAATTTGAAAATATTTCTAAGTTACTTATAACTAGATTGGACTTACACAATGGCTAAGCAAGACGCAGAAGCTTTTACCTTTTCAATTGAAGTAAATGTAAAAGTGATATTTCTAAGATATTGAGTGCTCTGGAATCTTTTGAGTCCCTTTTGCAGCCAGTATTACCACAGCAACATCTTCCCCTGCAACATTAATGTCATTCTTAAGTAGCCAAGGAAAGTGCTTGTCGACAGATAAGTCTTTTTTTTCTCCCTCCCTGAAAAATAGATTTCTGTTCGAGCACCGAGCCATTTACATTTCACTCAAAACCCCGTCTTTTCCAGTCCCCCTTTCCATTCTGATTTTATTGTATTTTGGATAAAAATACATCACTGAACGTGTGCATCTCAGTGTGTTTTATGCAAAGCTCGGTTAACAATTCTCCTTTCAAATACTCTGAGCAGATCTATACGGCTTGCTGGCATAAATACGGACGTGAAGACCAGCGACGCAAACTAACAAACTACCAGACTGGGGCTTAATTTCCAAGTCTGGATGTATCAACATCAAACTGTTTTTTAATTGACTTAGAATCCTACTAAATGTAGAGCATAGGGGGGGAAAGGGGATATTATGAGCTGTCAGATTGCATTCATCACGTTCTTCTTTCTTTTCTTTTTTTTCACTCTGGTATTGTATGGAAGACTGAGGCTTGGGAGAAAAAAAACAGGCGGAGAAATCTGAAGCGGGGACTCTGATATTCCCACAATTATCCGTGTCAGCGTGTGAAATGTTGTGCCACTTGAAATTATCACTCAGGTTGGGCCGCCTGTGGTCACACACACAATTCACACTTCTAATGAAGCCCTTTTCAATATTCTTATTTTTTAATTCACGAGTGCTTGTGGGGAGACTGGAGAGTGAAAGTGGGTTAGCTGTTCACCTCTCCCTGGATATTGAGGGTTAAGGAGTTGCTTTAAAGTGAAGATCACAGTCTCTCTGCACTCCTTTTGTATGTCCCCTCCCTCTTTTACATCCCATTTCTTCCCTCCCTTCTGCTCTTCTCTCCAACAGTCAGATGGCTCGTGCGAGCGAGTCCCAAGCGGCCAGCCAGCCGGGCCGCCTGAAACTTATGACTAGCCATGTTCTTCAAACATCATGCCGCAACCAAAGCATGGCAGGATGACAGATAGTCCCTTCAATATATAGTGACAAACAAATTAGTGCAAAGATGCTTCTCGCTGCATACCAGATGTGTTGGGCTCTGTGGTATGGAACAGCCGATGAAAAACTATCCACGTCCCATCTGTGCTTTGCCAAGACCATCGGTGCAGCAATTTGTGCTGAACAAAGTAGTGCAAACAGCCAGCCTGATTATATGTGTCATAATGTGAGGCGTAAAACACTGCAGGGGGAAGATCACACAGAAGCTTGCAGGTTTATTTGATGAGAGGAGAGGGAGGCCATTTAGCAGAAAAGGACAGGATGTAAGTAAAATAATGACGGGATGGAGGGAGAGATAGGTAAACAGGATATAAGGGGAATAGGTGAGGCGGATGGAGAAAGTGAAAACTGAAAAATGGGGAAATACAAATTTGTTTCAGTCCTCCAAACACACAAATTGTGTTTCATATTAAGTCAGACCGTTGGGGAACAAAATCACACTCCTATCAGCTATCTTTCTCCCTCACACCTTTACTTTCCTCCTTGTCGCTTCCCATTGCTAACCGACGTCCAGGCTTGAGCTGGTGACTGCGGGGCTGTGGAAGGAACAGGCCAATTTGTATCTAACCTCGCACCTACATATTGACTCTCACACACTCTGAGATTGGAGACCACACGCAGGGTCAGCATCACCATCCGAGTGCCGTGTCGGCCCGGTTGTGCACTTGCTGCCGATACAGGCAACGAGCAACACGACGTCGCCGTGCACGGGGAAGTACAGTTCGCTGACGGAAAGCAGGATAACAGTAGGAGACAACACTCTGAGAGGCAGATACATTCCTGACCTGCTTAGTGTCATTACGCCACAGACTTATCTTGCTCGCTCTGCCTTGTAAATACACTTGAGTGCTTGTTATCAAACGAGCGAGGCGACAAACCTCATCCAGGTTTGAGTCCTCAGCTTCCTCTGCATGCTTGTAAATGAGTCATTCTCATGGATGACAGCCTGCATTAATATTCTGTTAAGGAGGGAAGCGAGTGCGCATTAAATCCGCCACTTATCAGGTAGCGATCGTGATCTGTGTAGAACTTTGGAGGGGAAAAAAGTCATGCCTGTTTGCTCTTAATTGCTGAAACGTATTCGGAGAAGATTGGCAGCAGTGCATGGGATTCATTTAGCTTATTTCTATTCCTATTCTACCTCCAGGCCACAGTGACATCTCAACTGGGGCTAAGTTCAGTTTTAGGATGTCGCTCGCATGTTTCTTTGCTTTCACTCTTTTCATGAAGGCTTTTTATCAGCACTCTAAAGTACCATTGTTCAGCTGGTGCTATTTTAGCACTAAAAGCTTTTGCATTCGAACACGATGTTGTCCAGTCAACATAGTTTCTATCCAAGGTGCGGGATGCAAATGAAAAAGCATGCAGTGAAGAAATCATATTTTTTGCTTCTTCAAAAACCGTACTTTTGTACAGTACAGGCATGAGGTAGGACATTAAAAAGCTTTTATCGTGACAGTATTTTTAAATCTTATGCCCGCACTGAAGAACAAGTGCGGCTCTTAGAGGTGAGTGCTTGAGGAGATGTGAACGGTGTTAGGCGGCGGTATGGTCGACGAGGCAGAGCCTTGGTGTGATCATAAACCCTGCTGTACCATCGCACCGTCTGGTGGGCCTCTGACAATCCACTGCCGTCACACACTCTGAGCAGGTTCCTCAATGACACTCAACCGTGGCAAGTCTCCTCTCAGGAGCATAAGAGTGTACTCTGTGTCCATCTGTCAAAATGGAAAAGCAAAGAGAAAAAAAAACTGAGAGAGAAAGTGGCATCAGACGTTCCCCTGCGCCACAATATGATTAAGCAATTCACCGTCCACTGGAGTTCTTCTCCTGATATCCCACCTTGGAATACATTGTCGTATTCTGTGGCACCTCAGTTTCACTCAGCTGAAAGTCGCCTTCGCTTCCAGCGCTGCCTATGAATTCAAAGAGGCTCTGCTAAATCTTATCTTTCATTGTATTATATAGAGTAGGCCAGCAGGGAGCTGCTGTAGTATTTGCAGTAATAAATAGTAATAGAATACAGCAAGCAATGCAAACTATAAGAACATGTGAAGTAGAAATAAAAAGATGAAAAGGATTTATATATTTGACCTATTGTAGCAATATAAACAGAATCAAATCGAACAAATGGCACTGTACAATTTTGATGTCTTTCAACACAGTATATACATGTGTATGCATGTTGAAGCACAGTGCACTCTGGCAGAATTTCACTTTTATTCTGTCAGTTTTATTACTCCTTGGCAATTAAACAAGACAACAAATGTGAAATTAACCACTTGCAGTAACTACAAAAACAAATTATAAACTGGCACCAAAATCTAGTTCCAATATTCCTTAGATTTTCTAATTATTTCTCTAAAGTACAAGCCTCTCAAAGTTAGTGCTGTAACCAGTGTCGGACTGGGAACAAAATTTGGCCCCGGCAATTTTCATCTGGATTGGCCCCATTTTTCCCCAACATACGTACTTATGAGTTACATAAAGCAATGTCAGGCTATTTTTAACATATGGGCTTAGTAGAAGTTGACACCATAACAACAATTGTACTTAAAGGGTTTTGTAAAACAGTGCAATAAATAAAGAAATAGCCTAGTGGAAAAGTTGGCACCCCAAGAGGTGCACTTAGGATTCTATACATTTGACAATTGATACATGTAACCCAGGTCTCAGCACACTTGCGCTACACATGACATTATCATATATCAAGAATGTAGTCTGAAATCATGAATCATGAAACAAAAGAGCCAAAACTTAATTTTCGCGCTGGACAACAGCTTTCCTATGATGATCAGGAAATGTGAGAACTATTTATAGCCAATCATCTCATGTTGTGTTCACAGCTGATCTGATGAAATTCACACATCTGGCTTAACAGTCACAGTCATGCTACTGACACTATTTAAACATTCATTCACTGTTGTTGTCAGGCTGTGACAAGCAGCATGCCCGCACCCTATTGGAGGGGACACAGAGTGACTAATCAGCTGACAGCTTTAAAAAAAACAGCATAGCACAGCGACTGTAAGCAGCGAATAAAATAGCATGTCCTACTTCAGTAAGTGAGAAGATGTCTCATCATAATGCTCTTCTCCTCCATCCTGTTGATTATCCATCAGTCATCAGTGTCCAAAGCCATAAAAACCTCTTTTTTCCCATCTTAGTTTAATTTTAACAAAAGTTGTGCATTCCACTATATCTTGTTAAACAGGTAACTTTTGAGGCCAAGCTAACATTCGCTGTCATTCCTGTCTTTTTGCCAAGCTAAGCTAACATCTCATCAAACTATTAGCAAGAAAATTTGTAATATTTATACAACAATTCCCAAAATTGCCTTTTAAGGTTGCAAAACATATTGTGATACAGTGTACATTAATGTGTGAAGATGTGTAATATAACGGTTTACTAGGAGCCATGCTAGCTGTTATCCCTGTCTTTTTGTCAAGCTAAGCTAACGTCTTTTTTTAACTATTAGCAAGAAAGTTAAATGCATTTCCCAAAATATTTAACTATTGCTTTAAAGTTGTCAAACATGTTTTGATATAGTGTATGGTAATATATATATATTCCTGCCTTCATGATGATTTTTGCATCTCATTGTCTGTTGTTATTATTCATTTAGAAAGTTAAACAAGATATTATTTCCAAACAAATCAATTCAGAAAAGTGTGCGATTGAAAAAAAAAAAGTCTTGAAGTTTAATCATTCACAGTCTCTAAAGGTTTCACACATGCAGCTTTTAATTTGATTAAATGAAAAGCAATACCTGCCAACATCAGTCCCTAGATGAGAACAAGAAATTACAGCAAATAAACAGTAAGTGAAACATGTGCCTGAAAGCAATTGACATGAATGTCACAGCATGTATATGATAGGAATGGTGTATATTTACAGTCCTATATAGTGCGTAATATAGTATATACTAGGCCTATATGTATTGTGTAAACAACAGAACACCTGCTTAAAAGGGCATTACAAAAACCACACATTGCTTTTGAGAGGATTTTCACTTCGATCACACATTGACATTGACTGACTGCAGTCACTGATTAATGTCACAGTATTTTGGTAGTTGTGCTGCCACGTATACAACTGGCAGGCTGGGTGTCTACATTGAAGGCTCTCTGTCCTTTGCATTCATGGCCAAGGGAGCAAATGTAAAGCAGATGGCCTGGCTACTTTGTCCTCATTACTGCTAATCAGGTGCTAAATATCCATCAGTCTGTACATTCCCCCCTCTGCCTATCAAAAGCAATGTAGAAATTCATTAAAGGCAAATTCTGATTATTGGTTTTCATCTAACCTTATTTTTTATATCTTTTTAGTTTCCTTATTTATACCATCATCATTTTTTTACACAAAATGTTGTCATGTATTATGTTTAGAGGTATATAGCTTGTTTGAGCTAGGTTTGACACTAGCAGCAATTAAAACACAGCACAGAAACACTCATGTTGGTGTTGACAGGTGAGAAATATATCAGAGCCTGGAAGAAAAAAATCCCATATCATGTTAGTAATTATTACTGTGTGGTCGATGTGAATAGGTTTCCCAGGCTGACAGTTTGTTTTTACAGAGCAGTCAATATGTATTGAGCTCAACATCAGAAGAGCTGACAACTATACACACCGACTAAGCAGATGATTAACACTTTTAATCACATTATAGCTACGTTTAAACGTTCACAAAATCCTCTGAGGTGGGTCCTTTAGTCGTGTTAGAAGTGTGCTGAAAGGATGTTTCATTTGTGGTTTGGTTTTGTTGCTGGCCTAAGGTCTAGGATATGTGCTTACACTGATGTAGGAGATAACATTTAAAAGCTGGTTCGTTTTTAGCCATGTCAGTGATGATAGTCATAATATCCTGACCTTTCATCTAGCACCATCAGGTCCAAATTTTAATCTGTTCAACAATTTGATTTACGACCCAATAACTGCTAAACTAATGACATCCCCATCAGCCTAAACTGTCCTTTGTGTTAATCGTGCTAATTAAAAGTTAAAACTAAAAGTGCTAATTTGCAAACGGTGGCAGATGTTACTATGATCACCTGGTGATCATGGTAAACGTAATACCTGCTGAACATAAACTGCTGTTCAATTGCGCTTTTTACGTTCATTCATTTATACAGAGCAGTGATCACGGTAACTAAGCAGAAGGTTTGCTTTGGAAATGGCTTTGCTACGTGTGTTACTGAGGTATTATTTCATAGCAAGACCCACTCTACTATGCCTCTCACTGGTTCGTAGTCATCGCCTTCTTCAGTTGGGTTGGTTAGGTGTGTTAGGCGCGAGATTGGTTAGAGTTAGGGTAAGAATATCGGGGGAGGCCAATCAGAAGCAGCCTTTCCTTCAACTTTCTCACTAATCTCTGTAGTAGAAAACACAAGCAGCAAATCACAGTACTTGCGGTCTCCCCTGTGGTATCTCCATTGCCATTGTAGCTGCAAGGTGTAGTAACATGATTTAGGAGCTACAGCGTAACCTAAAACATAGCTTTGGTGACTTTCGTACACTAAACTTTAGTCATTCTACCTTTACAATGCAGTTACAGTCTTGTACTAGTTAGTGGCCTGACGCTGTCCCAATAAAGTCTTGTTGATTAATGCACCTGGATGGCTCCTTCTAAGTCCTTTGTATTAAGTGGTTTAATCAACTTCAAGTAGAGGTTTTAAGAATTCTGAGGCCAACCTTTACTTCTTACTGTGATGGCACAGAAGCAGAGAAACAGGCATATGTGTTACCTTACACTTAAGTTGATATCCTAAATAATCATAAATCATGGTGTTACAATGTTACAGCGCACGTGGGCTTTCTACGTTTCTATGTGATGATACACATGCGCACAAAAAATGGAGAAGACTCTTAACACCATGCCTTTTTTATGTAGCTATTACCCTTAAAGATCAAATTAGAGATGTGACAGAAATCAGGTTTTAAGTGCTGTGGAGAAACAATGCAGCCTCTCATTTAGTGGCTCAGTGGCTTTCAATCTGAGGCTTGCAGGAAGACATTGAGAAGAAGAGAGAGAGAAAGGCGTGTGGTAAATAGAGAGACAAAGACAGAGAGAGAGAGAGTCAATGATTTCCCCCAGCGCCTGTTTCAATAGTGTCTCCTGTCGCTCATCTGACCCATTCGTTATAGTGAGCCATGGGGAAATCTGATTGGGCTCATTACCCTCTCCTCAGAACTGATACAGGAAGTGCAAGACGAAAAAGAAAGAGAGGGTGTCTCCTCCCCAGCTCATTGTGAATGGACAGCATCACAAGTGTTGTCACTATCAGGAGTATATGGCCATCTGCCAAGGCTCTCCCTATCTAACCTGGCTCTCCTCTGCCTCCCCACCTTTGCTTGGTGGAAACATATGAGCGTCATCTCCTCTGTCTGTGTCGTGGTGCAGTCGGGGGATGGACGTAGTGAGCTGAGACTATATATTGGCATGCATTGTCTCATTCACTGGTGAACGAGAAGGGACAGACGGCAGATACCGTGAAGGGCATGTGAGGTAACAACGTCCACATCAGCGCGGCACATTAAATGAACTTTGCACCAGGAAGGATTTATCCTCTCTGCTTTGAAGTGAGGCTTTAAAAAAAAAACTATTTCATCCTCACTGTAGATTCACCTTATTTCCCCGAATTAAATTCTGATGTCATGTAAGGTCAGTGGGAGGATATTACTGCTTAACCTTTTCCTCATCACACACAAACACACACAAAGGAGATATTTAGTTCTGAGAAATGTGCATTTACTGATAACACGCCACATGCTGTCTATGTTGAAGAGTTTTCAGGTGGTGTAACAGCCTGGTGGCCATATGGACTTCCTCAGCAGCATTACAGTAGCTCTGTTAACAGCTTACTGTGTTTCTAAACAGGGAATCCTATAACAAGAGTAACATTAAATACATTTACCCAAGTGTACGGCACAATTTGAGGCACTCATACCTTACTTGAGTGTTTCTGTGTTCTTCGACCTCACTGCATTTATTCAACAACTCCAAGAAATGCTTATAAAATACACTGTGTTAAAATTTAATCAGTTGCTTCAAATCTTTTTGCCCTGTGACCCCTTAGCAATGTCTTCTTTTCCCCATGACACATTTCAGATGAGTTGTAAGATAAATTTCCCCTCTGAACTTCTCAGATGGTTTCATTTACATAACAGTTTGAGGGTTAAGGACATAAATGAACCAATATTTCAGAGAAAAACAAAACATAGAGAACAATTCAAAAACAACCGACACATTTGAATTGCCAAGGTTTTTTTTTTCATCGTTCCTGCTCTGTTAATCAACCCTTTGTCCCTATGGAGGGGCCCAACATTGTAAAACCTATTATAATATGTTTTACAGTGTTCTGACACTTAAGTAAAGGATTTGAAAATGTATTCTACAATTCAGAATAGTGCAGTTAGACAAATATAGCAGATTACTCACATTTACTTGCTAAAAAGTTCTTTTCAGGTGGACTACTTGTTTGATTGTTAGTTAATATTTGCACAGAGCTCATTTTCTCTTGACCTCCAGGCCAGCCCATCACGGCTGTATGAGATTTATAGTGTGACACCTAAAATAACCAAATGTTATTGCCGTCATTTAGGTATAATGATGTGCAAAATTGCCTTGAACAGCTTTTTTGGTAATAGAACACACCACTAGTATTGTGTTCAGCATCACTGTGCAAGCTCTCTGCGGTGTATTTTAATTTACAAGGTTGAAAATATGCTGTACCTCTCAGCGAAAATCAATCACTGTACATACTGTAAAGCGCTAACAGAAACGGCCTCTGATGTTATACACAGCTCATTCATAAAAACACTGCTGCTGATTCATAAATCAGACCGACGTGTGCATGGGCCCGCGCTTCATAAACCTATCAAAAAGCGATCAGAGGTGGCATTTGGAGGATGACCTCTAAACTGCTCTGCTTGCCACTGTGCAGTTGATTCAGCATCAGAGTTATTGAAAACATGATGATATTTTCTGCTCAATAGCTACTTCCTGAGACATTTGAAAGGAACTGTGGTCCATTGAAAGGGAGAAGAATTGTTTTTGAGGGTTGCTTTGAAATTAAACAGACCTGAAGAGCTCTACACATAAAAGCTCTATTCTGGCTGTGAACTAACTTAAAAATCCTTTGACTGCAGAATAAAAGGGTCTATTAAGGCTTTCATGCAGCCCGGCGTTGTGTGCACAATCAGCAAGCACTGAGGATAGTGCATAGAATGTGACTCATGTTTATATTTTACCATACTTTTTAGAGATGGTAATGACAGTCTATCAGTCCATCTGTCCACCACTATAGTCCAGACTGAAATATCTCAATATTCTTAGATAATGGATGGGTTGCCAGTGGATTTTATTCAAACATTCATGGTTCCCACCCAGAGGATGAATCCCTCTGACCTTGATGATCCTCTGACTTTTCCATTGGCAACACCATGAGGTTAACATTTGTGTTTTTTAAGTGAAATGTCTAAACAACTATTGGATGGATTGCCATGGAATTTGATATAGACATTCATGACCCCCTTAGGTTGAATTGTAATAACTTGGGATCGCTTAACATTTCATCTAGTGCCCCCAGAATATGTCCAATACTTTGGTTTATGATCAAACATCCGCAAAACGAATGACGTTCACACCCTCAACTGCACTCTATATGTAATTGTGACTGTGTTAGCATTATATTGTGACATTAGCTTTTAGCTGAAAGCCCAGCTGTGTCTAAGTGCCACCTCACAGAACTGCTAGTCTGGTTACCTCCTGTTGGTCTTTGCAGAGAATACATTACTGTACATCAGCACTGTTTATGGAGTTACGTTAGCTTACCTGCAGGTTTAAAGTCTAATTGGTAGCATTACAGCCCATTATACTTATAACAAATTTACAAAAAACTGCAGGTTACATCATAGTCAAAATGATGAACCATTTGGCAACTATATATAAAAACCATAAGTCTGCTCCCCATTGTGTTGTAAGTGGAAGATAAAATGGCTCTTACTAAGATGAGCACAACTCATGTTGTTTTCTCAGATATACATTCACATGAGACACCCGCAAAGGAAATCAATTAAATATCAACCCGCTCGCTTCTAAACCTGTAGATGTGGAGTGTTAACAGCAGCTTTTTCTCTAAGGACACTAAATTTGCTTACGCTGTAGCGGCCTCTGGTTTTGAAAGCTTGTGACATATTGCACATACCGTATGCATCTGTTAACGCTGATCCTGGTATCTCGTTGCCCACTGGGCCCTTTGACTTGGCAGAAGCTGTTGAGTGGGTGGTGTAGACCCTCGGCAAAACAGGATTATCAAATATACATTACAGGCTTTTCAGGGCCCCAGTGTGAAAGCTTAGGCTCCTGCGTGTTAATTGCTGGCCTCGCTGTGCTCCGCAATTTCATGCTTGATGTGAACATTTGTCTTTCACGCTACAAAGGATCTGGATACATTATGTGTACAAATGCAAGAATGAGCTAAGATATGCTGCACCAGCCAACAGACCCTTTAACACCACTAATTTTGACACTTTGGTAAACACACCAGACAGCCTTGTTTTTTTACTGTAAACAGGGCTTCGGGGGCCTTTAAAACAATATAGACTGATTTGAAAATGGTCTGGATAATGACCCTGTTGGCCGAGGGAGTCATTTAGGGCCAAATTGCTGCTTGTGTTGGGCTTCAGTCCGTAATTAGGTCAGAATGCAAATGCTCGTATTGTGATGTTGGCCCACGAGGACTAGCTCGGCTCCAGCCTCAGTGTTTAGAGTGTATCCATGTGTGTCAGAGTGACTCATTGAGCCCCTCTAGTGCTGTTGAGCTGTGAGTAGAGAGAGAGCACTGGGGGCCGAGCTCATTCACAACCTTGCGCTCTTATCAAAACATGTTTATTGCACTGTAATGTGGCACCCTGTTTATGCAGCATTTAGCTCTATGAAATCGCCGCCGCTGCAGGCCTGAGTGTTGCTTCAGGTCCTTGGAGGAGAGAGGCAGGGAGAGAGGCCGTCTTGACCTCAGGCTCACCCTCTAACCTTCTAACATGAAGTTGTCCTACCTCAATTTCTTCCTCCCTGCTTTTTCCTACTTTATTAATACCCCGCTACTTCTGTCTACACTCACTCCCCCCCTCTTGCTGCCTCTCCCTTACCTTTCACTTTTATTGATCATTAGCTGATGTTAGGAACAGACAGGGGGTGTAATTAAAGAGCCAGACTGGGCTGTCAATTCTGCTCAGCGCTGCATGGAGAGCACCAGACCAAGCGATAGCCCTAATAGGGCTTCATACTGTAAACAACACGCACACCTGGACAGCAACAGGCCCCGGGGAGAAACAGGAGAGAGCCGCCACTGTCTGCGAGTTAACTCTGATAAGAGAGGAAGTTTATCACCAAAGATGTGTGTGCATGTGTGTAAAGGTTCGTGTTTGCTTCCTGGTGTGGGCGTGTATGTGTTGTGGCGACAGAGACGGAAAAACAGCTTTGTTTGCATACTCCTGCTCACTTATGCTTCGTCTCTGTCCCCACGTTGGTGATGCTGATCCAGGGTTTTAATCGATAAAACTATCAAAACATCTCCAGCGCTGCCCTCTTGTTGACTCTGCGTGTCTCTTGTCTCTCCTCCAGAGAAAGTCAGTATGCTGTCAGCATTGATCGCTCCCTTCAAGTACATAAGCCCTGGGACCAGCAGCACGGAGGACGAGGACAGTTTGAGTAAGCTGCTGCCTCTTTTCTTTCTCTCTTTCAGCATGCTGCACTAACTCCCTCAGTGGCCAGCCTAATATGGAAATGATCTCTCTGTCACCCTTATATTTAATTATTTGGGAAATGGGGTATTTGATTACTCACGGGTGTCAGCTTGTCTGATAATCGTTACAAATCTGTATTATCTTATGAAAGTGGGTTATTAAATATTAAAATTGAATGTTCATTATAAATAAGTCATTAGATAGGTGCATGTGTGCCTGCATATGCCATCATCTAGGACTACAATCAGCCCAGCAGTGAATGTCAGCACTTGATC
The DNA here is from genome assembly GCF_963691925.1 of Scomber scombrus. NCBI lineage: Eukaryota > Metazoa > Chordata > Actinopteri > Scombriformes > Scombridae > Scomber > Scomber scombrus. The sequence continues at coordinate 7,315,218 of NC_084989.1, forward strand.
CCAGCCTCCCGTATCACCATTAACATTCTTGTGGCAAGATCTGAGCACCCTATTTTTGTTCATTTCCCATCAGAAATGCAATACGCCACCACTTCCCCGTAACTAGGTTTGAAGAGCGTATCACAGCTGTTCAGACTCAGCTCTCATGGAGGATAGAAGTGTGAAATAAAGCAGGCTACAGACATTTCTCTCATCCTTTCTCACAGTGTCTGCTACTCGTGCAATCCCCCCACCCATTACAAATAGGATTGATGCTTTGCATTGGCCACAGGGACCGATGTTTCCCACTTACGACACAGATTCGGAACCAATTTGGAGGCAGATTACAGAATGATTTGGCAGATAATGTCCCCATTTTTAGGGGATTTGTATTTGTATTTTAAAACACTTAAATACGATCGAGCCCTGTGGTATGAAGTGGGCTCGGCTCAGGGAGATGATTGTAGATTTGTTCATTACCATTTCATTGTGTATCAAGTGGCTGAATCTGCCTGGAGAGATTTTCCTTTATTCATTTGTTCAACCAGGATGAAGTGAGTTTCACACAGTTATAACTATGACTGTAGTCAACCCAAAGAAAATCTTGGTCGACTGAAATCGTACCCACTCTTCAACCAATCGATTGATAGTAATACGTTATATAGTAAACAAGCCAAGTTAACTTCCAAACTAAGGCATGCAAATTATGATAACTACAGTAGTGACTAGTTGGCACCTGGGGTGGGTCCGGGTGTAACACCAATGATTGTCCCATCAATGAGAGTTTGGTCAGACAAGAGCATATCAACCAACCAATCACAATCGACCAGACTACAGCCCTAGTAACAACTGCTTTTTATCCCACTCGTGTTTTTTGAAGATGTTCTATCACTTTGAATGACGTTGTTTTTCATTCCAGGTACCAGCAGTGCAGAGGTGAAGGAAAACCGTAATTTTGGTAACTTAGAGGATCGTTCCATAGGATCTGCAGAGTGCCAATCACTTTTCTGCTCCGACTCTACAAGAAGCGGGAGCTCTGGTCTAAAGAGGAAGCGCCCACTGGAGGAAGACAATAACGGGCACCTGTGCCAACTCCGTCTCATTTATAAGAAACTGTCCTGGTCTGAAGCACCAAAGAATGCTTTGGTGCAGCTGAATGAGCTCCGGCCGGGTCTGCAGTACCGCATGGTGTCTCAGACAGGCCCCGTCCACGCTCCTGTCTTCTCCATCGCTGTGGAAGTCAATGGGCTGACCTTCGAGGGCACAGGCCCCACAAAAAAGAAAGCTAAGATGAGGGCAGCGGAGCTGGCCCTCAAGTCCTTCATTCAGTTCCCCAACGCTCCTCAGGCCCACCTAGCCATGGGAAACATCTCTAACCCCTCGGCCGACTTCACATCGGACCAGGCTGACTTCCCTGACACGCTCTTCAAGGAATTTGAATCTTCGCCATGCTCTGATGGCCTCTCGCTCTGCGACTCAGCAGCAGAGAGCGAGCTACTATCGAGTGAGCTACTGAGACATGGACGGTTGCTTCGCCATACCTTGGACCTCATGGTGCAGGCTCAGCAAAGGCTGGGTGGGATTGTTCCAGATCCCGAGTCCCCCAAGAGCCCAGTGGCGATGCTCAATGAGCTCCGGCCAGGCCTGCGCTATGCCTGTCTTTCCGAGCAATCTGAGGGTCGGCGGCTGCGTAGCTTTGTGATGGCAGTGCGGGTGGACGGGCGAATATTCGAGGGCTGCGGTCGCAGCAAGAAGCTGGCAAAGACACAAGCGGCCCAGTGTGCTCTTCAAGCCCTCTTCAACATCAGGACAGCCCCTGAGGGGAGGACAGGTCTCAAAGCCAGCAGGAAGAGTTGTCCTCATTTACCCCAGGTGAGTACAGACACATCCCAGCACCTGTCTTCAGCTAAGCTTCTTTGGCAGCCACTCCACTACCGACAGGGGCCTGTAATGACCAAAACAGCAGGCGTGCAGCGAAAAGCCAAACATCTTCCAACAAGTAATTAAGGGGGAAATGAGATAGGAGTTAAAAGAGTGGGGATGGGAGGAAAAATGGTGGCAAAACTGAAAAAGCTATGTGTGAGCAAGCTGGCATTTACTTTATGTCAAAAAATAGGGCATGCAATGAAAATACATATCACAAAACTGGCGACATGTATTTGTGGCTGTATTTGTGTGTGCACTCTGCAAAGCCTGTGCCTTGGATAAACAATATCTGTTTTTTGTTTTATTTAAATAGAAAAAGCATGTAAATGAAGCTAATTATTGTCCTTGTGCCTGTGACACAAGAGAAATCTGCATCACAACCCAAATGGGGTTTTTTTCAGAGTCTTATGTGTATGTAGAGCTGTAATTGGGAAGGTTTCGTAATTTTGCAGAATCTCTTGTTTCCTCATGTGTGGCATCACAGTGACTACAAACATTAATTCAATCTGTTGCCCAAAGGAGATAGAAAAGCAAAGAGCAAATCGACAAACAAACCACCGAGCCCAATCCCATGCTCATTTACCCAAATATGTAAATAGCAATCAGAGCGAGGAAACTAGTTTTTGAGAAACTTGAGGAAATTGGAGAGCCTAAAGACACAGTGGCTGGATTGGCTGGCACTTGTTGACAGCCATTTAAAAATTCATTTCAGCTGCAGAATTTCATCTAAAATAAAACTGCCCTGAGTAGATAGTCACACTGATTTATTTTGTTGTTTACTATTGTTTGCATAGAGAAAAACCTCATACCCAAGTAATCCAGGTCACTGGTATAGTGGCAACTTAAAGTTAAACTTTACATTTACACTACTGTTCTAATACACCACAAAAACATGTGTAAAGCACCAAAATTAAGTTGTACACGTCCAAAGCGTCCTTTCCCTCCATGAACCTGTTGACACACGCCACCATATTTGTGCTTCTGCGCGTCCTGTAGGATATGTGTCATATTAACATTCTTTTCCATCCTTGAAGAAATAAACTGGCGAGTGTCCTTCCCCAGAGCATGACATCAACCCAACAAACCTGCACGTTTGCCTGGGAGAAACTTTTTCTTTTTCTCCCCGCTGCCACGGTGTCTAAAAGGATTTTAAGAGGATTTGCCGCACCCGTTTAGTTCCAGAAAGCACTCGCTTGTGGAATTTCTTGAAAGTCAGCCGTGCTGTCTGCCAGACTCAAGAGGCATTTTATTTTCAGTGGTAAAGGACAAAAGCACAACAATATGCATGCATACATGCGCAAATAAAACATGCGACCAGGCATGTGTTTGAGTGCATGATGTGTTACATGTTTGCACTTTTGCGTAATGTCAAGGCAAAGTCCACAAGCTCACATACACTCTCTCTATTTTTACATGCAAGTCAGTGTTCATGCCAAGCTCTGATTGCAGGGCCAGTGGTTGACTACTGTACACGGCAGATGTGACATGCAATGTGTGGGTGGTTGCCAGCTGTAGCCTGAGGGTAATGGAGGCTTTATCGTGGTATGACAATTTATGTGTGCCATCTCCATTCTTTCCTCTTGCTTCACCTGTTGCAGGATAAAGCTATGCTGAGATGTTAGTGGTCCCATACATTACATCGTAATACCTTTTGATAGATTATTTTTTGTCAAACATAAGTAATTTGTATGTTTTTATTTTTTAGTGTTATGCATTATTGGCCCTATAATTTTTATTTCCAAAGTTGTTCTCTAGTTTGGTTCTCTAAGGCTCTCTCTGCGAAGTTAATATCTCTGTTCTGGTGACAGCTAAAAAGATCATGAAATGATGTTCAATCTAAGGGTTTAAAAAATAAAGATTGGTGATTTTATCAGAGACCTTATGAATGACTGTTACAAACTAACCAACTAGGTTTGAACTTGATGAAACGTTTCACTGTTAGCTACCATGCTAGCAAGCTGATTTGCTAAATGTATTTACACAGCTCATTAACAATAAATATTGGCTTTATTAAAATGTATTAATCATTTAATTATTTTGGTACCAGTGTGTAAGTTTAAGTGACATCTAGCAGTGGGTTTGCAGATTGCAGCCAACTGAATACTTCTCCCCTCATCCTCCTCTTCCAAATGTGTAGGAGAACATACGATGGCTATGAAACTCGTGGCCCTCTATACAGCCAGTGTTTGGTTTGTCCATTCTGGGCTACTGTAGAAACTATGCAGTGCAACATGGTGGGCTCCATGGAACAGGACCTGCTTCTCATGTAGATATAAAGGGGTCATTCTAAGGTAACAAAAACACCACAACTCTTATGTTCAGGGGTTTATACACTAATTAAAACATACATACGAATATTATATTCCATTTCTGCTAAGTCTGTTGCATTAGATATCATTAAACCCTACACACTGGTCATTTAACTCAAAGTTACTGGGACATTTAGATCAATTACAGCAAATATGTGGCCAAAATTTCAACAACCTGTAAGAATTTGCGATGAATTCAGATTTTTAGCTAACTAGTTGCTAAACCATTTCATGATTTAATGCTACTTCTGCCATTTGCCCGGGTTTCTTGCCCTAACATTATTTTTAGCAGTGTTACCCCTTTCCTATTTCAACAATAAACTTGATGGCTACAGTGTTATTGCTGATAGGGAATTACGACCAAAGCTGCAGACTCTGAACTGTGTCCTTAAAAACTGCACAGTGTCTAACTAATACCACCTTCAGTCTGAGTTGTGAAAAGATCCACCAAAAAAGTCATTTTCCAGATTTAACCAGATTTTGTTTCCTTTGAATAATTGAGGCATGACAAAGTAAGATTATCAAGGATTATACAAGAAAAAAGTTAGAGAAAATCCTGCATGCCTGTAGGTATTTAATCTCGAAAAACACTATCTCTTATATCACTGCTGTTTTGGAGATAAACTCGCAAGCCCAAAAGAGGACCTGAGGCAATTTAGCTGCTGTTAGAGCCCGTTCCTACTGAGGCTCATGTGTATACACTCTATTTACACTGTATAAATCTTCCTGGCAGAAGAAGCCATGGGTCATCTTAATCATACTCTACTGTTTAATGACAGAGAACTTTCACACACAACCTCTTGATTGATTGGTTTGCTTTAAATAAAGACCAGCTAATGTCTAACAGGGTCACCGGGGAAGCACAGGGTTAGGATAACAATGCCACGTCCCTCTTGTGAAGCAAATTAAGGGACGCAGACAATAAGAGAGGAATTCTACAGCTGAATGAAATGATGGGGACAATGAAAGTAGTGGAAGACAGCACAGAATTAAGAGTCACCTTTTCAGAATATTACATGAACTCACCAGAGTGGAACTTAAGGATGAGGAACTGTATTACTCCTTCAAACTTGAGCTGAGGCTTGTAGCTCCAGAAACCACCCCAATGAAAAATTTAAACTCGCCAGAACTGCACGGTGCTGTATTCTTCTCAGACCTTCCCTGCTTCACATCCATACTAAAAGATAATACAGCAAGATTGACAAGGCAGGCATACTAGGGCACATCCACACATGCAATAAACTCTCTCTCTCTCTCTCCCACAGTAATATAATCTGTACTTTCATCCATCCCTCCTACGCTCATGTATATGGGAATTGACTTTAACAATCGAACCAGAAATGAGGCAATGGACTGCAGTCTGCTTGACATTAAAGAGCTATCTACCTCCGTGCAAGGACTTTATCTTGTATTCCTTTATTTAACCTTTATTTATCCAGGGAAATCAAATGAGAATGTATTCTGGAGATAAACCATACCTTACATTCACTTATTCCACTTATTCATGCCTAAGAAATGACCAGTACAACCACAGTCTTCAACTTTTTGGCCTCAAAGGGAGTTGCTGCCTTGCTCAACAGCACATAGATCTGGAAAGAGAAATATTTGAGTTGGTTTGAAGATTCAAGGCAGCAACCTTCTGGTCAAAAAGCCTTTTCTAAACATAACTTTAGTCTTTATAATTAATCAGTCAGTAGCTGCTCTAATCCAACCCGGAGCACTCCAGTTTCCGGAAAACGTATTTGCCCTATTAACGCCTGCACAGTGAAGTGAGAAAGTGCCGGAGTAATCCTGACACCCATTTTACCAAGTGGAATGATTACTCCACTGTTCAGGCCCTGATTGGCCACTTAATCTCCCCTCGCCGTCACAACGCACTGCGGTGTTGCCAAGTCAACTGAAGCCGGAGACTTGTGTGTAGCGGTGGGAAGGTAGAGAAGTCAGCGGGTCCACGTGGGAGGACAGCACAGAGGTCAGTGGTCAGGACGCTGCACTCTGCCACCTTGGATTAAGGTTTATTTGAATAGGGAAATGTGCTCGGCGGCAGAGTAGAATGAAAATGAAGGTTGAGGAGAGAAAGTATGAAATGACTGCAGATGAAAAAGCAGACGTACGGCATTTTATAGTTTAGAATGTTTTAATTTGTCACATCAATTTAGATCTGACACGACTGTATATCGTCCTTTAGTTTATTACAGTTCAAGATGATTTGATTTAGTTATCTCTAAACGTGAACCATCCCAGACAGAGAAGGATACAGACTGGTCAAGTGGAGTAATTTCTCTGCCTCCACCACGGCAAATTGAATATGATTTCAGACACGTGAAGGTGACCCCTGTCAGCGGCTGAGCCTTTCACAGATTGTTTTCTTTGTCTAATCTCTCCCACTTCTAATCTGTCTCAATATAAACAGCTGTGACAGGCCGATCATTAATTAATATTGCCACAACAAATTAGGGACAGCGATCGCCCAGCCAGGCACCCTGTCTAAGATAGAAATCCACCAACTCTGTAGAGAGAGAGAGAGAGAAGGTGTGAACAACACATTAGAGAGGAGTTGATTAACAGCTTTGGAGACCTTGCAGATAGTGTTACAGCCTCAGCATGTGGACAGTGACGGCGACAGATACACATAAAGTGACAGCAACTGAAGCAGACTGTACTCACAGGATCAACTGTGATTAACAGCTTAAGTGGTGCAGTGCAAATTGCCTGATGAAACATCTGCATTCATCATTTTCTGTAGATTGAATCACAGGAAATGTCTCTTACTGGTGTTTTTTCAGGCAGGTTTAAACACATGGAGAAGAATTCACAGTGCATCAGCAAGTGATGTAAAGTATCCAAAAATAGTTTTTTTCACAAGGTTATCTTACATTTAATTAATTGCTGCACAGTACCCAGGTTCAGTTAATGAATATAAGAAAATGAAATGTTTCCAGATGAGTGTTTTTGGTAGTTAAAGGATAGTTCCAGGTTATTACAACTTTATTTATTTTTTATTTTTTTGGCCTAATTTTTCCTCATTAATAATATTTACTTCCCATAGTAGTCACTAGTCACTGCGATCCATAATGAAACACAATCAGATCCTCAGTCAGACCCACCATTTCACTGGCAGATGATCCAGTTTATACTGAAAGTGTCAGTTGTAAACATCCATCTGTGACATCTAGGTTCAGCTTTGATTTACTATATTTACCTTAGTTACACTCAGACAGTGTTCCTGTGCAATGACAAACGATAATCAAACCATCAGGTGCACTCGGCTTCAGTTTAAGCTCCAAATGAAGTGGTTGAAATAATTTGGTTAAACTGTTGGCCTGTTTACCATCTGTGTGCCTGCTTGTGTTTCATGTACTGTCAAACTTTGTTGTAGCAATGAAGTGAAACAATTAGGCGATGAATCAATTATTGCACTCAATTAATACTTGATTTGTCATTTTTCAAGAAAAAGTCCCAGAAAGTCTCTAGCTGAAGCTTCCTTAATGTAATATTTTGCTTATTTTTCTGTTTTATATCATTATGAATTGAATATATTTGGGTTTTAAGCAATAGGAAGATGTTACATTGGACTTTAGGAAGTATTATGAATATGTTTCTCTATTGTCTTATTTTTGGTATGAACAATCTAGGGACTGATCAAGAAGCTAATTTGAAGATTGTCAAGTTCTTAAAAATAAATACATTCAGTAATAGTAACTGATGGACCTAAGTTGTAATAAATCAGACATTTAAAAACCACTAGTAGGACCTGCTATATATCAAAACTACTTCTGATCTCTTACATGTGTAATTGAGAGCAAAAAAAGGAATTCCTCCATAAAGTATCTCATTACAATATGTCACTTATTTTACAAAAATGAATGTGTGCAAGGAGCCACTGTTTGCCTCTGGACTGTCAAGCTGCCCTTTTAACAGCCACTTAGCTCATCATTTGCCGTTAAAGAAAAAAAGCAGCATGGAAGAGTGGAGATGTGTGTGTGAAATTACCGAACAATAATGTTTCCTCATCTGAATGAGAGCACCCTGTACATGGAAAGGTTAGAATCATCCTCAACTGTCTAATATGTATGCAAAATATGACCTATGAAGCTGCAGGCTGTTGAATCTAATGTACCGCGTCAGCATGCGGCTTTCAGGGGAAAATCCCTTAGCGGGTAGGGACCGAAATGGGGTTGGTCGGGTCAAGTCACCTCACATATACAGTAAAACACCCCTGTAATCTATTCCTAAAGAAGCATGGCACTCTTCTCTGCACCTCTGCTCGCCCTACACTATCCTGAGTCCCTTCTACTAAGTCTTCATTGTTTGTGACAATCCTCCATTCCTCCTTCTCCTTCTTCCTCCCTCCTCCGTTCCCCCTCTAAAGCTCCTAGCTGTGAGCCAGAGCATGGCTATAATCATTTCTGAAGAACCCCCCACCCCTCACACTTCATTAAAAGCATAATCAAGTTCATTAGAATTTCATAGGCATTCAGGTACCAAATGGCTTCCGATAAATCACGACTATTGGTCCTGTGTGGCTGGCATGTGTAGGTTTATCTCTGGCTCTCAGGCAGGGGAAAGGGGAAGGGGAGGGAGGAGAGGTCTGGATGTCTGGCCTTTAAATGACCTTCCAGCCTGGAGCGATGGACCGCTCTGTCATACGCGCCGAACAGAGATGTGCACACAGCCAAAAGTCAGCACACGTCACAGCTGGGAAATCAGATTGTACATGAAGGCGTCGCGGTGAGATACAGTGAGCAGATCAACAGATGTGGCGACGTAGTATTATTTTAAGACTCGACAAAACAAGCAGCAACCTGTGATGTTTTAGCTATTTTAGATGTATTATCCTTAATATACTCTTACTATATCCTGTCTAAATTGTAATTATACCATAAAAGTTACATTTAAGACAGTAAAAAGAAGAATATATAAACACAAATGAGATTAAACATAATTTGCTTAGTTAGGATTCTATTCAGGGATACTGATCAATGCTACAATAAATATGCAATCAAACAGCATGATAGTGATCAAATTAGCATTATCTGACAGTACCTGATTTCACATTTGTGTTGGCCTGCTTGGTAATGTGGTTGCATCAACTCACACAGCATGTTTTAATCGTCCGGTCTGCACGGTCAGAACATATGATTTATTTACTCAGACTGTACTTATTGACATGTACATGATGCAGTTGCTTCCTATGAACCCACACAAAACTCCTCCGTTTTTGACCCTTGACAATTCAAAGTTTGATTCAAAAAAGACGCTGTATTCTCAAAAAAAAAAAGGGCAGGCAGCAATTCAACTTTGAATTGAAAGCGGAAATAAAAAGAAGAATATGAAGTTGCAGAGGTCTTCGCAGATGTGGACAATATGATCTGTCTGTTCTGCAAGGAAGTTCCATTTTATTTCTATCACAGCTTAGTCTCAGTCAAGACTTATTCAAGTAATATTAAAACAAGCACACAAGAGTTTATAATGGAAGTCCTGACAACAGCCATGTGGTAAATCAGCCTTAAACTTCGGACAGGCCATTGAACCCATCTGGTCATCCGATAGCGAGAATGTTTCAACAGCTGATCTACTAGATTATTTGTCTTGATTCTCAAATTAGTCAACCAATTCTGGTTTAAAATCAGGCTTGATGCATACAGTATCTGCCTAGCATTAGCCAGCATAGTTGAAAGAGCATGTGTCTGATGCCTTGACTGGAAAAACCAGTGACATCAGTGACGTCAGTGAGAGGAGCAGTTTCTGTCTTTTTTAAGCCTTCCTGTTTAAGTTCTATTTATTCATGAAAGTGGCTTATTAGTGTTATCTTCAGCGCCTTTGGCTTTTCAAAGGCAGTGATTTCTGAAGAGTCAGTGTTCTCTATAGTGTCTGTTTGCTCTGTAGGAACTGCCGTGGCAAAAAAAAAAAACTATATCCAACAGTGGAGGAATTTGATAGAAGCATTGAGCTATACTTTATTTACAAAGATCTGATGTGCAGTCATAAAAAATTAGATCATATTTGCAGTTACAGATACTTATTAATATCCTGCCTTCTGATTATAAAGTATGTCTAATTGTCACAATTAATCCACAAAGTTGGTGTCAGTCTCTCCAAGATTCCTGAATTTATCTATTCAGACGTCTGAGAGTTGCTGATTGTTGATTTGGGTTTTCATGAAATAATAATCAGCCATGAGACCGCGTCATGTCCTCAAAACAAAATGTCCAAACCATGCGTCCTGCTGTACCACGTCAACATGCGGAAACAAACACACATCCCCTGACAGTGATTGTCCCTCTCCACCCACTCACACGCCTGACTGATCGCTTTGGACCCGCTGGACCTCCCAAACCTCTGTAGATGTTTCCTCCAGGGGTTTTCCTCGCTCGCTTCCAGAGCTGAGGCAACATGTCTTGTGTTGTTGATGTGCTCTGCTTCCCTGTGGAATGAAATGAATTATATGAGCAGGGTTGGGGTGTTTTTTTGTTTTTTGTTTTTTTTTACGGGTATTATGGTAAAATACTCATCTGTCTCGTAATACCTATATTGAACCAAGGTAGTATTTACATATCCTGCCCTGAATCACAGTATGTTAATGTTTAAAATATATTAAAGGAATCAACATTTTGGGAAATCTACTTATTTTCTGTCTTGTTGAGAATTAGATGAGAAGATCGAATACTGCTTATTTCCCCCCAAAAAACCTTTTAACAATTCCTTGAAAATCATGAAGACTGAACCCTCTGGGATTGCTTTGTAAATACACACATCTGTGCACCGTCTCCACAATACCAGATACCTGCTGAAACCCACAGAAGTCTCTCATATGAGTTTAATATAGGTTGAATACTGGGAATAAATGTAACAACAGTCATACATTTTTCTCTCGACTAAATTACCCCGACGATGGGGGAGAGAAAAAAAAAAGAAAAGTAAAACATCTGTTACCTCTGCCCTGCTCTCTGGGACTGTACCGCACCTCCCTTGGGGGAAGACAAAATGGGAGAGGCTGGAATACGGTGCATGTATTAATGTGTATGTGTGGGGGTGTGTGTGTGTGGGGAAGGAGGAGGGGTAAAAACCCGAAGCTGGCAGGGGGAAGGATGAGAGTCAGGCTGTGGGGGGAGCGAGGGAGGTGAGGATGGATGGAGTGCAGTAGGGGGAAAGAGAGGAAAACCTCAGCGGAACAAAAGACCTTCAGGATTAATTAGGCGTCAGATTGGTTGCAGGGCACAGCGGGGGGAGAGAGAGAGAAAGATAGAGAGGGGGGGGGGGGTTTAGCATTCTGGGAAGACCTCATGTCCTCAGCCCTCATATTTCAGCCTGCCTGCCCATGAGTATACAACAGCCAGCTAGTTAAGGCCTGCACTGTGCCTGGAACCACTGTCCACTGGGTAATGGATGGAGCACCTTCTCCGTCTTCATGTATTTTTATGTTATCCCACTGGGCAATAAGAGGAAATACAGAGGTCATACATGTAACGCATAATGTTTACATGATGGTTCTCACGCCCCCGTGTCGGCACCCTCACATAGTTTGCAAATAGGATTGCAAGGGTAAGAAGGTGAAATATTTCATAGCATTCAATCCGTATAGCAGCATTTCTCCCTGCCCGAGTTCCCCTTCGTGAAAGCTGAGCTCTGCCAAGTTAGGAGGTGTATGAATGCACAAAATAAATGCAGCTGAACTCTGACTGAACTCGACTGGATTCTCACTTTCTATGCTCTTATCAGCTGTTTTTTTTTTTTTTTTGGTAACAATTGCAGCTGAATTGCCCATTCGGGTCACAGGCGTCACCTTTAAATTTAAGAGTCGGGACCCGGAGCTGCCTGTTAATACCGTCTCCGTTGTCATTGTCACAGAAGGATGTTACTGGGGCGACCTTTGACGGCGCTTCTTCCCCTTCCAATACAGGAAGTGATGAACTCTGCATACAGATGACAGGCGGGGTTGCCGTGAGTCATAATACCGTCGCCCGATGCTGTCTCCCTGCAAAGCACTTAGCAGATCAAATAAGAGCCATCCTGGAGGCCAGAGCAAATCATGCCCTCACAACGTTTGGAGCAATCACTCACGCTATCACAGAGGTGGTTTGTACATGCAGCTTCAAGATATCTCGGCAGGGTGAACTTTAGAACAAAGTCTTCTGGGTAGATGAGCTGATTAGCCATTCGATTGGTGACACAGAGCAGTGATAAAGCTTTGACAGATTCAGTTATATGTAAAAAAAAAAAAAAAAAAATCCACAGCTCACAGCATGAATAGTTATCACATGCTTTAGTCGGAGCCTGAAAGGAAAAGTTTTCTCTCCTGGTGACTTTTAAGCTTTTATACTAAGAAAAGTTTGACCCAGCTCGCTGCACTTATCCATCACTTTCAGTAAAAAGATGATGAATTACTAATAGTGCTGGCAGAGTTATCCTCACGGTTGCATATAACTTTAACCGCCAGTGCAGAATGCACACGCTCAGACTTTTAATGCATTTCTTCAGTTTCTTTAGCACCTGGTTGTACGTCAGCAGGTACATAACAAATCCATTCTGGCTGCCCCGCTTCCTGTCTCTGCATGCCGACTGAATCTCGGGACCCGTGTTGCACTCTCCTGTGCAGGATGATGAAATAGCACTGTTCCCGCTGATGATGAAATGGAACGCCACAGTCGCAGACAGACGCACATAGTTTGACAAGTTTCACAGAAGATTTGGGGACTAGAGGCAAAACAACAAAAGTCAGCTCAGGTCAAAACTTGCCAGTGGTGTGTGAGTTTGCAACAGCAGTAACTTAATACGGCTCTGGAGAAGGCTGATTTCAAAGATAGAGTTTAAAACAGTATCTAGATTACCTGCCGCCTTATTTCCTGTGAAACCTATTTAAGTCCAGTGTGAGAATGGTGGGTTCTGCCACAAACTATGAAAACTACACGAAGAGGGGCAAATACAGAATGTTGCTGAAAAAATACAGACCATAAATAGTATCAAAAACAGGTTAAATGTCATGAAAATCTTAAAAAACTTTAAGCTTAATAAATAATTTGCAAACACGTTAGCTGATCTGAAAAATGTATAATCACAAAGCTGAAAACAGGGCAGCTTTCTAAGCTCATGAAAAGTTGACATTATGGGACATATGAATAACGTTGATTTCAGTGTCCTCATTACTTATTGAAGTATGTTTTTAAAATCCATAAATGTTTCAATAAATGCACAATTACTTGTAAAGGCTTAATCTACAGCATTTTATCTCTCTTTTTTTTTTTCTTCCTGATTGCGGCATGAAATGTCAGCATTGAGCATTACAACATCGCGTGCTGCATCACCTCATTTCCGAGTCTTCCCATCTCATAGAAGGATGCACGAGTGCGCACACTTAACCTATACAGTATACACACAGCGCGTTGTCATCCGTAGACACTACGCACTACCCGTTTCTCCCTCTCTTCAGTTTGTCCCACTTGTTTTCTCTTTCTGTCTCCTCTACAACAACCCCCAAGATGTCAAGCATCCTCCCCCTCTGCACTGCTTTATAGTAACACATTTACAGCTCCGGCTTGCTTAGATGTGGCAGCCACTTCAGACAAACAGCCAGACACTCCAGAATCCCTCAGTGCTATTATTAAAACCTAACCCAACAGGTGGTTGACAAAGATACATGCACAGTTGCAGAGGTGGAGAGACAATGATCTCTTCTCTCTTAAGGTGAACCAGTTATTTGTCTTTGTTTCTTTTTCTGATCACCGCTCACCTCTCTCGCTCTCCCTAGCATAGCAACGGCATGCATTATGTGCTTCGGGGAAGGACAAAAAACATGAAAAAAGGAATAAAGAAAACAGCTAGTTATATCTCCTGTAAAACGCTTAGAAACTTAACAGGCTTTCATTGTAGAAACCGTCTGACACATCAGACAGCACCGAGCAACCGTGTGTAATTTTCAAAAGGAAGCACTGACTTAAAAGTACAACACGCACACACACACACACACACACACACACACACACACACACACACACACACTCTCACACACAATAGGTATAGACCTTCAGTGTTCTTTGGATCTTTTTTTTCTCTTCTTGGTTCAATATTGACTCTCCTTTCAGTCTATTGTCATGCCTCTCCTGCTCTCTCTGCTGGCCTACTGCAGGAGCTTATGAAGAGAGCGTGTGTGCGTGTGCGCACTTGAAAGGATTGGCGGAAAGGATAGAAAAGGTGACAAAAGAGAGCATGTGCATTTGTTACAGTCTATCTAGCATTCTGCTTACTCGGCAAACGCCACGTGATGGATCTTTTAGTAAATGTTAAAAGAGCAGGGGGCCACAGACTGATTTCTCTGGCACGCTCTAAAGGCTTTCTCACACGCTTATTTGCATTCATTGCATCCGCGGGCTCTGAAGTGCATATTATATTGTGTCGCGCAGCTGTGTGTGTGTGTGTGTGTGTGTGTGTGTTTGTGTGCACAGCGGTTGGCGGTGAGAGGGGATCATGCACTGTTTAAGCCGCTTCTGTCATGGGATGTATTTTAGAAGCCACATTCATCAGTGCAGAAAAGAGCAGTGCTATTTTCTCCAAAGGGCAGGTGTAAACTTATAGAGACTGTCTGCATGATAAACATATCACTGGTGTTTTTTGAAGGTGGGGGGGGGGGACTCACATCTCCAAAATGTCAGCAGCAGCGTTTAGAGTTTGACATGTATTCAGTTGGTACAGGGGCATCTGAAAGGTTGCCATAAGCCCCCAGAGGTGAACTTTCTCACACCCAAAAAAGAAGCATGTCATCTGTTAATGGCAGCTTAAACATGACAGTCAGTTAAATTTGGAGTTAGGAGATTTCACACACTGACTCATGAATCTAGGGTCGGGATGTAAATGAGATGTAGACGGACACCGATGAGCTGAAGTTTTGGGACTGTCTCAAAAGCACATGCAGAATAGCCGAAAGAGCTTTTCAGATTTGTGTTAACACCTTCAAACCAACTTTACATTCATATGAGCCTCTTTCCATTATACTCACAAACCCTGGTATTTAAAAATAATCATGCAATATTTACATGACATAAAATAAGATAAGAAGATGTTTTTTGTGGGCAGTAAACTTATATATAAGTAGTAGGACTAGAAAACAGTTACACAATTAATGAAGAAGTATAGACATTTTCTAGATGTGATTTGAATGTCCCAATTTTTTAAGCATTTCAAGCAAAAAACACAATTTTGTGTACTAAAGTTTGGACTTGCTGTGCTTTTGTTTACATCCCACTTACTTCAATGTATGAGTCACACATATTGGCTCAGGATGAAGTACCAGAGCTGGTGCTAAAGTGCATGTGAAAAAAATGGATGGAAGTAAAAGAAGTCCATGTAAAATAACAAGCACGTGCTGCATGGTGTAGAAAATTGTGATGTCCTCATTTGTAGTCGTAGTGACCCAGAATCAGCTAATGCTAGAACATACAGCAATAAGCATAATACTTTATTTTATGTGCCCAGTATCCCCAGAGATGAAATCCACATGGAACCATTCTGCGCCTCACAATATACCGTACGTCCAATACAGGAGGTAGTGTGTTATTTATAAATGTATAGTGCATATATAAGTGTATGTAGCAAAGCAGGAAGTAAGAGTATGGAGGTCAGGTTGGTGCATGAACATGTAGCTAGTCTAGAGTTTGTATTTCTGCACACGTTTCTGCCTTTTTATCAACTATAACCATGATCTTTCCATGAACCATACCACAGGTTCCATACAGATAGTGTAGAAAGAAAGAGAGACTTTTAGACATTTGGAATTGAATGTTAAAAAAAAAAAGAATTGTGTAATATCAATGTTCTTTTCTGGTGAGAAGGTTGGTTTATCGCAGCCTAAATCTGCTGAAAATAATGAGAAATTGTACTTTCATCATGTTTTAATTTATTTTATTACTTAGTTATGACAAAATTCAGCAGAATTGACAGTAAATCAAACCACAAGATCTAAAATCTAAATGATTTCCAATTATTATTAAATCCAATCCTACCGGCACAAACACTGTCCCACACCAAAGTGCCATTAGCCCAAGACAAAGTTAGCCACCTGTCCCAACCAACTCCATTATTTTATACCACTCTCCCTCATGTCAGAATTGACATTTCCTCATGATCCCTTGTTGACTTGAATTCAAAAAGAGCACCCAGAGCTATGAATCAAATGTCAGCCGTGGTGCTGTGGTGGAACCGTATCAATATCTGATGATGTATGGTTGGCTGTGGGGCCTTTGGCTGCAACAGCACCCACAGACATGACACAGAGGCTGGTCCAGTCCACACTTACTCACCAGCAGAGGGAAGGCCGCTGGATAAATGGACGCGCCACACTGAAAATAAATACAGCTGGATCATCAAATGAACTGAGTTACAAAAACACCATTTTCTTGAAGCACATAAACACATAGTTTATTAACAATGAACGCTGGTTTATTTGTTGTCATTATACCATCTCACAGTTTTAATAAAAATGATTATTATGCTACAGTAAAATAATGCTGGCATAATTTGAGCAGTGCAGGTTGTGTTTCTGCATTGGTAGCAGCACATTGTACCCTTGACGGTGCATTATGTAGCAGGCATTGCTTGACAGGGAGAGAGAAAAGCATCTGAAAGAACCAGTGTTTCCCCTCGTCTGGTTCTCTAATCTCTGCGCCGAGAGGAAAACAGTGCTTGGCAACAGACGTTTACGGGCGCCGTTCAAAGGGTGGCGCCGGGTTTTGAAGTCTCGCTGATTGCCAGGGTCGAGCCCGCCAAAAGAGCTACTGTGGTATCTTCAAGAGCAGCAGAGATGGAGGAGCGGCCGCTGCGTCTGGGCGGAGGCCGACACAGTCTCCCACCCTTTGGAGGCAGCCATCGCAGCGCTTCAGAGGAGCCATTTGAATGGCTCGGCCCTTTCAAGACATGAAAGGCGATGCTAGATCTTGCCGTCCTCCCAAATGTTTAAAGGCGTCGCTGCAGCCTCCCCACGTGTGGAAATAACAAACACTGTTTTGTTGCTGTTATTAGTTCTGTGGATCTCAAAGTATTTGAGTCTGCTCTGACCGGCATTAATATTACAGATTCCAGACTGAAATTGCCTGTTGGGAGATTGAGAATAGAGTTAGACTGATAAATCTGTGAGTGGACACACCATACCAATATATGACTTTTATTAAAAACTGTCCCCCACCTCTGTTATGATACAGGTCTGTCTCTGACCACAGCTAGTGCATATTATTTTGTTATGATTATTATTTTATATCAGGTATCTGACTTCAAATAATCTTTCTAGTGTGGGTGTTGTTGTAGGTGTAGACTAATGTATTCACTTACAGTATAAACCCTGCAGAAAAACCTGCATTTGGGAAATACACTTTTAGATGAGAAGATAAATACCTCTCTTAGATGAAAGTGGTATCAATCATTTCATCTTTGGCAAGAAAGCTAATAAAGGTATTTCCCAAACTGTCAAACTATTGTGGTATATATGTGGTATAACTTAACCAGCAGGATACCATAGCTCCACTATCAGCGAAGATGCTTGTTTTCCACTTTTGTCAAAAGAAGCAAATACAAGAAGAAAACCTTGTATTTGTTCTATTTGACCTACATTTACGAAACATTTGGACATGTTGATCAAAATGCTGAAAATCTGAATACATCTGAGGGGATATCGCTGCAGGGATCTCTTATATGGATTTTCTTGGTTTTAGATACAATACCATATCAGAAAATCCCTCAGTATTCATAAATGTCGACTTCTTGTGATAGTTATTTGCAGCTGATGAGCACTTATTGGAGAGTCCCTTCAAAGTAGCTAATAAAGCTACTCACTACTACTGCAAGTCTTCAATGATTCCTGATGTGCATGAATTTCATAGTACAGTATGTAATATATGTATGTATAAAATGATCCTCTTAATGATAGAGCAAAGAGACCACAACAATTGGTCTCTCTTAGTCTCTCTCTGCTGAATCATGTGCAGATTAATGGGAGTTGTGTGAAAAGCCCTCTGGGGCCTTTGGAGTGGCCTCCCTCCCCCCCCTCCTCCATCCTCTCTTAGTCAGCTACGTACTGTAGATGATAGACTCTTGTTAAATCCTCATCGCTGACCCTCTCATTTCCTCCTCTGTCTCGCTCCAGCCTCCTTACCTCTCTCCGAGTGCCTGCCCGTCGGTCCCCTGTTTCTTCCTCTCTCCTCCCTTCTTCTCTCCCTCTTTCTCAGGGGTAGGTCATGTTATCTTTTCGCAGGAGTCCCTCTGCTGGCCTTTGGTGCATAATGTATAAAGCCGCTGGTGTGTGTTTTACACTGTGCCTGACATTATTAAGTCGTTTCAGGCATATCGCTGCTTTTATCTCCAGCGTGGAGGTTAATCAGAGGGGATTTATACCGAAACGACTTAGACGCGCTCCAACCGTTGTCACCCTCAACCCTTTTTTTTTTTTTTTTTCTTCTCCTCTCGCTCTCTGTCATCTCCCACTGTCTGCCCTGTGCATATTTTAAAGACAAATTCAGGAACAGGATGTTAGTCTGGCCAGTCACTTTAAACTGTGGACTGTCTAGAAAAGCAGAAGTGACATAATCTTTTAAATGGCAGTTCTCCAGGAAAGCTCGGCAGGTCTGGGATCACAATGCAGCCCTGTGGAACATTATCCTGAAAATCTCCTGTTAGCGCGTGTGGTGGCTTTTATGAACATACCTCAGCAGGGAAAATGCCACATAATTGCATTTCTAATTTCTCAGCGTGGTTAATAACAGTAATTGGTGCTTAATGAAATCCAATCTGAAAAAAATTACAGGTATGAAATGCAATGTGAAATATCAGACAAAGCAAAACAGACTTCTTGTTTTCTAGAAAACAGTATAACATCATACACATATTCACACAAGTATACAGTCTTATTTCTAGATTATTTCATTTTGTTTATAACAAAATCTATGTTGGTTTTAATTAAGTAAAAGATGCACTTTCACCCACAAGTTGAAGCCTTTCAAAAGTATACTTCCATCAGTTAGTTTATGACTTAATGTGAGTTATATTTATGCTGTTGATGTCCTCCAGATTAGTTATGTGCCTGTTTTTGTTTGCAGTGCCTCAGGTGATCAGTATTGGTCAGGCCCAAGTAGAAAACAGTCTAGAGAGGTTAGACAGGATTTCTGATTTAGCTCCTACTGTATATATTTTGTTATTTTTTTTTGTAGCAACATCACTATAAATCAAAAGATATCTTTAAGTGACACACACTGTATGTAATACCAAAAGAAAAAACCCAGTACCTGTTTTAATATTTCATTTTCAACAGGTTTGCTGTACAGTATGTAGGCTAATTAAGTTAAACATGACTAAAAAAAAAAGTGAGAGATGTACGCAGCTAATTACCCATTGAGCCAAAGTAATGATTAATACCTCATAGATATGTGGTTCTCTACATCTTGACTTAGTAATACCTGTTAATGTCTGGTGTCTGACGCTGCAGGTTAACATTTGCCCATCTGACTGCTTTTAAAACTTGCAGCCCAATCAGTGACAGCTCAGTGGAATGAACACTGTCAATATGCTGTGCTATACCTGGTGAAGGTTATTCGAGGACCTGGCAAACATGGCTTCCGTGTTACAAACACACCAAACATGGCCCCACAGATGGGCCGGGGCCTGATAGCGTCTATGTTGTCATGACTGACTGTGCTTGTTTGATCAGATGAAGAGAATTTAGATTGATAATGAGTTTTAGAGTCAGTCGTGCTTAACATCTGCGGTTTGTGGTCATGATTCAGTGGCTTCAGTTCATTTTGGCTTCAATGTTGGGGTTTCATTTCCCAAATTAATGTTTGGATTTAGGCTTAAGAGCATTAGTGGCTTCGAGCAGATGTAACCAATCAGGGGACACATAAAGTTAGCTGTGAACAAAGTTTGGGTGACACAATTTCACTTTAGTTTTACATTATCTATAAATTACTGGACTGGTTAGCATAAAGAAAAAAAACTATGATCTCAATCTCTACATGTGTCTGGCCCAACCTTTTCTTCAATGTGTGTCTGCTTCTTTTCTGAGATAATGTCTAGATACTGAGTGACAGGTTGACAAAGGACCATACCTGTCATTTCAACATGATTTGAGATAAGTATGGACTTAGAATCAAAGAAAATCACATAGTATTTTTCTAGGAATATAAATACCAAGACTAAGAGTCTTTATCATCATGCTCACAGTGACACTGCTAACATGCTGATGTGTAGTTAGTATAATGCTTACCTTATTCACCATTTTATAAGTGTGTTGGCTTGCTAATCAGCACTTGACACAAACTACAACTGAGGCTGAACATCACTGGGTTTGAGGGTATTTGGTCGCAAACCAAAGTATTGATGAAAGTCAGTAGACCATTTAAATTATTCCCAATTATCCTGAGGGGGGATATAGATGTCTGTACCAAATTTCACGCAAAATCTATCCAAGTGAGACATTTAATTTAAAATCACTAATGTCAGAGCTAGAGGTCAGGCGAACACCAGAGTCATTATCCTCTGTACAAATTGTGTTTACTAGGTATGATAAAACATTTTACTCACTTGTAGTACTCAAGAAAAATTTGATCTTTAGGGTATATCCCCTGGACACCATCAATGTCTGTGCCAAATGTCACAGCGATCCATCCAATAGTTACTGAGACATGAGCACGGTAAAATGTCAACCTCACAATGGTGCAAGAGGTCAGTTGGTCATCAAAGCCATTAGGATTCATCCTCTGGCGAGCATGAATATCTATACAAAATTAATTTAAGTTTATCCCAGTTGTTGCTGAGTTCTTTAAATCTGGACGAAGGTGATGGACCAACGGACCGGCATCCCTAGAGTCTTGCCATTTGCATGACTAGAAATCTCATTTCCTGTGGCCTTTGTTGTGTATTTTACTTCACAGCTTCGATGGTTCCTTGTAGAGCAAGTGGGCCATAGAGATTGATTTAGTCCCCAAGTGGAGAATAAGAAAGAAATAATGATCCACTTCTATGTTTAGCATCATCACTAGGAAGTAGTGTCCTTGGTTTTTGGATGAGGCCATCATTCTTGTGGTAGCTCATCCTTGACTCTGATCCTTACCACATACACAGACTTATCTTCTTGGTTTCCACCTTTTCAAGCCTAATGAGGAGTCTGCTTGAGCTGTGCTTTGCTGTTGGGAACCTGTGGTGCAGCATCCCTCCCTCACACACGCAGGGGGAAAGAAGGTGGGGCGAGCTCAGGCAAGACAGATCAATTGCACAATCTCTGTCACTCGCTCTCTCTCTTGTGCTCCTTCATCTGCCTTTGTTCTCACTTGCTAACATCAAGCATGTGGTTTGAAAGAGAAAAACCTCTTCTTATGATGACGATGGCCACATGGTGCAGCCCGGCCGCCTGATCTGACTGACAAGGCCCCGCTGTTCAGGCAAAAAGTTTGACACATACATACGCACACACTGAGAGAAATCTGTTCCACGGGCTGCAGGGCCATCTGGCCAGAGCACAAGAAAAGGTTGGATGTAGTTAGAGGCGGGGTGCTGGAGTGTTGCACAACACTCGACAAATCTGTACACAGTTCAGCTTCTCTGGGTTGCACTTTCTGTGTCACATGTCGACAGCAGACATCTTTTACTGTCAATAAAAGACGAGACAACATAACAGCCACTAAAAGAAGATCCGAGCAACAGCACTGACATATCTGTTGTTCTGGGGTTTTTTTCCTCTTGTGATACAGATCTGGGGGACAGCGAGAGAAACGAGAAGGAGCAAAAGATTTAGGAGTGAGAGTGATGCTATGTGTCATATGGAGAACAAACAAGAGGGAAATCTGTCTCGCCGCAAGGAGTCTGGCTTTTTGAGAATCTAAAAAGCCCCCAGAGGCAACGCTTCCACCAAATGAATAGATCTCCATTTTCAAAAGCCTCATGCTTGGCGGCAGGCGAGGGACGGGGAGAAGGAAGGGCGGGGTTGGTGGTGGTGGCGGGGAGGGGAGGGGAGATATCTAGGCAGAGGGCAGACACTATTAAAACTCGGGAGAATGAATTGTTAAATACCTCTATAAAGAAATATAAGACATGGTGGCCCCGTTTTTATGCTGCCTGGGCTGTTCTGCAGGCGGGTGATAAGGTGGTGAGGGTGGTGGGTTGAAGCGTATGTGTGTGTGTGTGTTTTCCTGAGGGCGGGGTAAAATCAAGCCCACATCCTCCACCTCTCCACTCCCACCCCCCCTTCCTCCCCACATGGACACACACAATCAACATGGCTGCCTCAGTATTACACTCCATCAGCTTTGCCCTTCCTGCTGAATGTCTCACCAAATTAACCGAGCTACAATGTGTGCAAGCATATGGAGAATGTTAAGGAAGGCCTTAAAATGTGATCAGTGATGAATCTGGAGTCTTCAGTCTTCATTTCCCTTTGGGGCCTTGAAGCTAAACAATAAATTATACAATTGAACATTTATTTTATTTATTTTTTACATTTTTTTTCTTTCTTTCTCACAACACACACTCATACCATCACCCCTACCAGCATGCACAGACTTCTAGGTCAGGCAGCAGCGGAGAAAATTTCCCCGTTGACATTTTGTGTTTCTGGCACAATATTGACTTCAGAGGGAAGGCAGCAGGAGGATTGTTGGTGACATTCCACATTACCTTGGAGATAGATACCGAAATGTTTACGTGCACAAACAGCTGGGGAGGGGCAGAGGGGAGAAAGACAAGGCGGTGAAGGAGAGAGAGAGATGGATGGACAGAAAAAAATGAAGGGAAAATGAGAAAAATAGGTCAGCATTGCATTGAAGATCTGTATCATTTTTAAACTTTGTTCCCCAAATTTTCACCAGCAGAATCTCACATCACAGCCAAAGCTCTTTACTCTGGTCATGTTTGAAAGGGAAAAGCTGCCATATTCAATATTTTTATATTAACAGTAGATCACATGACTGTGTGTGTGTATGAAAGGATTTGCTCATGGTCACAAATCTACAGAGAGTTATTACCTGAGTCTGCAGTTCACCTCCGCTCTACAGACCTTTGTAGCATTTTTTTTAGCTTTTTGTTTTAGTCGTGCAACTCCCAACTTTACTGTTCTGGTCTAATTATTCTCATAACATAATTTCATAACACAGCAGGCAACTGTTTCAGTGAAAAAAAAAGACTTGATAAAGTACTGCACAATACCTGTTTGGGACTAAAGCAGACAGACAACGCTAGCAGCTAGCTTGTGAACAGCTAGCTATTTCCCTCAGGAGTTAGCCGAGACTGAAAACAGAGCAGAGAGAGGAGAGTGAAATCTGGACTTTAATTCATTGTGTGACCAGAAACACAACACTCTGTATTTACTGAAGGTATAAATAGAAAGTTAGCCATATAATCTTAAAAGATAATGGTGTCAGTGTTGCGTTTACAGCTTGTTTTGCTGCTCATATTGCAGGTTTAAGGCTCTGCTATGCCATTTTATCTCTGAACAGTGAAATGTAACTGTAAAAGCGTTTCTTAATATTTGTGTGAATGTATTTTTCTAAATGTTTCTGTAGTCCATGTATCAACACAAAGAAATTAGGCTAACTGCAGATATTAGTTGGGTAACCTAGAAAGTGAGCATGTGTGTGGGGGAACTTTGTCAGACACAGGAACTATAGTTTTTTCTCTCTCCAGACCCTCATTTCCTTCTCATATATGTATGTTTGTTTAAGTGCAAACACCTAGATGTGTGTTTTTGTTAGCTTGCACTGCTTAGAATGACTTGGCATCAGTTTCTCAGCCTCTTGTTTCTTATTGTCGACTTTCTATTGTGACAAATTGTTTCTCATTTAGTCTAAATCTTAAAATTCTTCATACTAAACAACACAACTGTATTTTGGCAAATACAGGTTAATGCATTGGATTCAGTGTTGTGTACTTAATTACCTCTTCTTGATTCAGGCTGATTGAAGTATTCCTACAACAAATCTCTTCCAGTGCAGCTGTAGCAGTTACTAAATAACCACTGCTGCTTGTTTTCTCCACCCAGAGGAGGCCCGTAGGAATTGCTAAGTAAATTGGTCAGAACTAATGTAGGAAAGACACCAGGTGGGATGAGTAACACAACAGCCACTACAGCACTTTCTGGTTCGAGTGAGCTACCTGAGATATAATCCAAGTGGAGCTTACATCAGTTACCTGAAATAGCTTTTGAAACCAAATTCCCAGATGTAGCTACTGGAGCAGCATTAACCTTGATGCTCATCCAAGAGGAAGCCAGCCAGCCAGCCACACGCCAGCCCTCCTCTCACTGTGTGGCAGGTCGCCGTGATGTTCTGTCTGACTGTGGAGCAAGATCCTTGGCCCCGTTTTTCTGCCATATTAGGCCCACAATGAAGGTGGCACTTAACTCCCCCACTGAGTGCGTGCAACTGTGTGTGTGTGTGTGTGTGTGTGTTGTGTGTTAAGAGGAAAACAAGGAAGCAATACAGACAGATGTATGTATTGTATTAGCTGATTAACTGATATAAACAGAGGCAGAAAAGCATAGGAGGTTTATTTGTTACAAAGAGAACCACTGCTGTAAATCCCAGACTAGTTTCTTTATGTGTCAGGTAATGTAGATTATTTTGTTTCCCCTCTCCAGCTGACAGGATGAGGATATTATAGGGTCTGACTCACTGTTGGTTTCTTAGTCCTGGCACATCACTGCCCTCTATCACAAACCAGCATGAAAGAGGTAGAAAAACCTGACAATGGAGGAGGAAGAGGATGATGGGGGTTTAAAGGGAGAAGAGAGGTGTGAGTGAAAGGCCAGAACAGGAGCCTAAAAAAGATGGGAAAAGGAAGCACTGTGGTAGTCAAATGGTTACAGTGTATGCCACAAAATTACAACGTCCCTATTTGAATCCGCCTGGAGACCTTTGCTGCATGTGTACCCTCTCTCTCCCCCTTGTTTCCTGTCTGCTTCTTCACTGTCAACTGTCAAAGAAAGGCAAAAATGCCCAAAACCTTATCTAAAAAAAAAAGATGGGAAGAGAAGGAGTGGAAGCATGAATTGAAGAGAGGTGAAGGAGGGGAGAAAGGAGAGACAAAGGGAAGAGAGACAACAAAAGGAAAGGAGGAGGAGGAAGCAGGAGGGAGGGACAAAAAAAGCTGGGCCGTGTGCCAGGTTCTATTCCACCTTTGCTCTCCAGGCCTTTCTGAGCTGCCACTTTCTCTCACCTCTGTAATGCCATCAATGAAAAGGCCTTTAGGAGGGATGGAGGACTTGACTCAGGGTTCAGACTGTGACCGACACCAGCTGACGCTGCCAAGCCAAGCAGGATTCTGTTAGAATTAATTGGATGTCACTTTCAGGTACAAGGAACAAGGCAGGTTTTTTTTCACATTTTTGTAGCTTGTACAGAATCAGAAAACTCTGCCACGTTTGGGCTGATGAAATACATTAGATTAACTCAAAGGCTGTTTTTATTCCCTCCTGTAAAAGCTGACACTGGAGGTACAAGGTTTTCTCTTCACAGCCGAAAAATAGAAATCCATTTGACGAGAAAATATATATACAGTAACAACTCTGGTGTTAGGCAGTTATTGGCACTAATTCATTTTTTTAAAACATCTAATATAATATATCAACATTCTCATTTTAGACTGCAGCTTCTGTTTATTGTACTTGTATTCAAATGGTGCTAACTTTTACGAATTCCTTTCAAACCACAGTTTTTGCTTTAGTGTTCATAAAATACAGATATCCTTGTGCTGTATTACGTTTTTAACCACACTACTGATGTGACTCTAGGGATGGCAGTGTCAATCTCTCCATCCACCACTTTGGTCCAGACTGAAATATCTCTGAAGCTACTGAATGGATTGCTGTGAAATTTTGTATACACATTTCTGATCCCCTGAGGATGAATCCTGGTTGTGGTGGTATCATGACTTTTCCTCTGCTCTGGTACCATCAGAGGGATAAGAGCCACATGGCTATAGAGTCATGTTACTTTACAGGCACGAAATTCATCAGTCAATGTGATTAAAGACAGATAATCCACTGATTTTGGTCACAATTTTGGAGATAGTGTGCATGTAATGTAGAAACTGCCCCAACATGCTACATTAATACCAACACTAATAGCAATTGTTTCCAAGAAAGAGGGATCCTACCATAGGCTGTAAAAAAATAAACAACGTAGCCACAGTTGACTTTTGTTTTGAAGCCTTGAGTTAGCATTTTTACCATCACCATTTTATTTTTTATATATAAATTTGCCCTCCATACAGTTGTCATGAATGGGGAAATTAGCTATAGAGACCCAAACTGTTAATGTGTCTATTTCTGTGTATTTCTGTTGTGAAGTTGGGCATTCTATCATGGGCGTCTATAGAAATTGACTTGCTTTTGGAGACAGCCTCAAGTGGCCATTAAAGGAACTGCAGTTTCAAGCATTTATGTGTTTGCCTTATTTTTCAGCCCGAGGTTGGCACTTGGATCATACATTGGGAAGAACAGCAAAACTCTCTACTGCTGTGTCTTAAGTCTGCGATAGAGAGCTTAAACTGTAATATTTCATATGGCAAGTCACTTTTATGCATGGAATCATTTTGTCAGGGGTCACTTTCTGCAAGGGGGAAAAAAATGGTAACATTAACTGAATCTGGACCAATGATGTGGTGAATCTACCCGTCCATGTTATATTGTTCATTTTGTCCCTTATAGACAAACACTCATAGACGGGGTGGATTATTTAACCATTAAGTAAACAACATGAGATGAATAGTTCAGAGGACAACATGTCTCTTTCTCTTGTCCTTCTTGCCAGTTCTTGCAGAGCACTACATCCTCTTCAGTCGTGACCTGTCATATAACTGTTACATAGTTTAGAAAGTTATTCATTGTGTTGACTCCCACTGCAACTCAACCCTACTTTCTGCTCTATTCTCCAAAATTCCTTCAGGCTGACACCAGTGTCAGAGCAACAATATGTACACGTGCCTGCATATACACAGACACACACCACCCACCACACCGCAAGCTGTGAGCACCTTGAAAGCCAGTTCCAACTGTGAGAGTATTTCACAGCCCTGACGAGGGCTATAATGTGCAATATGCTCACTAATTCAGTCGCTCTCTCCCTCTCTCTGTCTTTTTTCACCCTTAATCTCTCTCCTTCTCTCTCACTCCATGCGTCTGTCACAGTGGCATCTGTTGATGTCCTTTTCGCTACCGGGGCTCAATCTGTCCAAAAGGCCCACTCTGCTGCCACTCTGTTGCCATCTCCTGGTGATCCAGGACTCGCCAACTGTAGACTCTACCGTTGGCATGAGGGCAGCTGGGAAACTAAGCCCTTAATTACCACTAGAGTAAAGAGCATTAAAGGTTCTGAGGGGTATGAATGGGATCCACATGTCTTGGCAACATCTGTTGAACAGTGTGGATGTCTGGCAAGAATTCTGTGTTTGGCTGGAGGGATGGATGGAGAACTGGGATAGATGAATGGAAGGATGTAGTTATGCTCATACTTTAAGTTGTCAACATGTCTTTGATTACAGTGTCGGCATTAAAATATGTGGCTACCTGTTAAACCAATGATTCATTTCACTGTACTGATGAGTTTTACATTACCAGTGTTAAGAATAAAAGATACCAACCTCATGTTTTTGATGTGACTGTCACAAGATAAGATAACACACCAAAGGCAAAACCTTATTTAATTTTCTGTTTTGTTGTGTCGTTGTTCTTGTCTTTTTAATACCAGTCTGTTCTAAAACCTTTCTGCTGTCAGTGGACTAAATTTCAAATCAAGCCATTCAGAATTAACTGTACAATATCATTTTTATCTTTAAAGATAGACATAACAGGGAGCACCCTGGTAGGTGAATAGTTACTGTGCATGCCACATAACAGTGTGATTCCAGCCAGGGACTCATCTCTGTCCCCTTGTTTCCAGTCTGACACAACTGTCCAATAAAGGCAAAAATGCCATAAAGTAATAATAAAAAAGATATACATAACATATGCAGAAACATAAGATCTGTAGATAATATGGTGTATGCCTCTTAGGTCAACTTAACCTTCAAGTGGTGAGAATGTTGACACTAAATCTACCCTATGTGTCCCTTGTGGACCCTTTAGCAAACACAAATTGTTGAGTGATAGTAGGATACTGGCAGTTTTGTGCCAGTTAAATGACAGTCTGCTTTCCCTGTATATATGAAAGTAAAAATGTTTAACAAACCAGGAAGGGGGCAGATAGAAATCACTCCACAATAGATAAATACATGTTTTCTCACCTGAAATAGTTCCTAAAATAATGGCTGGCTATCAGCTATCAGGCTGTCATTTGTTGAATAATGTTGTAAACGTGTAGATCTACATAGCAGTTGTAACAGCCTTCTTTCTATTGGTAATGCTACTGTTCAACATGCTGTATGCCTGGAAACATCACTATTATGATTTAAATAAAATGTTTGCATGATTTCTATCTGTACTCACAGCTGAACAGGTAAGTTGGCCTTTAGTGCAATCTCCCCAACACTCACTGAATTACCTGAACAGGTACATTAGAGAAGTGAAATATTACATAGCAAAATGAAAAACCTGTGAAGTCAGTGTCCATAGATTGTGTCTGGTAGAAATTAAGGGAGCAATTGTGTTTTTCAGGACTTTGCTGATTCAATATTCCACTTGGTGAGGGAGAAGTACCGGTCACTGGTGGGCGGCTGCAGTCCCGCGCACGCTCGACACAAATCCCTGGCAGGCATCGTAATGACCCGAGGTATGGCAAATTTCATTGACTTTTATATATCACTTTAAATTATTGAAGTGGCGCAATATAGAGAGAGTGAGTGAGGGAGGGGGGGTAAAGAGATAGAGAGATGACGAGAAATGGGAAAAGAAATGATAAACTGAGGGGGGAGATAGGCAGGGAAGAGAGAGTTTCCACTCCATGCTGTACCTTGCACTCGTGCAGGAGAGTGTACCTTCCTGATGAATTATTGACTATTCAGAGTCTCTGAGGAGAATGAAACATGGTAGTGAGTGTCAGTCATCCCCACTGCATGCTGGACTTGTTGTGCTCAGGCAGCTTTGACAGGAGTTCCAGATGCCACAGTGGGAATCATAACTAGATCATCTTAAAACTTAATCTGAAACCCGACTGAGTGACACACTGAAACAGCAGTGAGGAGGAGGAGGAGGAAGGAGGAAGCTTCACACTGCTGTTCCCCTGCAGCATGAAACAATGAGTTGTTACCGCACATTTATCTTTCATGCTTTATTTATCTTCCACACATTACACCAAGGCCTCCCACATACACACAAGTGCACACAAAAACCCAAACAGAGTCATATGTTGAAGCCCTCACACATCCACACACACATAAGCACACTCTCACTTGCCCCCACAAACATGCACACGCTCCAACATATAATGTGCGCTGATGCATACATAAACCCCAGAATGATCTCACATGAAATTTGTACAAGAGCTGTCATGTTTTGTTAATGCTGTTCATGGAAACATTGCCAAACATTTCAACCTTGAATATTTGAGCTTTACCTAAAATAAAGTTCTACTTTATATTAAAATTGTAAGAATAGTGAAGCTAGATAAGCAGAGATAGTGGTTGGACCACTGAGCAAGCTGTGGCATTCAGATGAAACTGCTTATCAAGCCAGTGGGCCCAGCCAATATAGGTGAGCCAAAGCAGATACAATGATGATATACGGCCTGGTCAACCTATATGCTCTCATCTCAGGTCATCAAATACCAACACTGTGTCAGCACCCCTCAACATCTGATACTGACACATAAGGTACCCTTTAGTGTCTATGAAAAGCACCAGGCTTTCCATTAACCCCAATGTAGACCTGTCCATGGGGATAGTAGAAGCTCAGAGCTGGTGAGGTCTGTTAGGTTTTAGCACAGAAACCACTTGGTTTTGGGTCAGGGAAAGACCATGATTTGGGTTAACATGACTTGAAATGTTGGCATGACAACGGTAAACACAACAACAACAGAAAGTCCCAAGTCACGGTTGGAATATAGATGTAATCAGCCTCATGGCATCTAATAATGATGCAGATGGATTTATATTGGCGTTAGTTGAAAGCCTTGCACATCTCATTCAGACGCCAAAGGGTATCTTGTGCGTCGGCATCAGACACCGAGGGTCATGACCAAGCCCTGGAAATGAGAACGGGCTCGGTCAGCTGCCGATCATCTGCTCTTTGCTTGGGTGAGGGTAAGGCGGCTTAAAGGATTGCTTTGCCCGTTTTCAAGTCCACACTGGACAGTAGAAAGCAACTGCACTGTAAGAAATGGGGTTAAAAAGCTACAGCCCTCATTGTGTACAAATATACACTCAAAAGTTCTGCTTTGGAAGAGTGAGATAAATGGAGTCAGTATCTTCTATAAGTTACAGTCTGTTTAGCACAAAATTCACTATTTTTGCCCTTCTGAAACATTTCTTGCCAAGTTGCTACAGAGGAATACAATCTAGTGGTTATGTGTAGATTTGTTGTTGGATCACCCGTTAGAGGATTCAGTAGATGTATACCTACACAGTCTGATACCTACTGCAGAGTAATGACCTAATGATGGGTCAAAACATCCCTTAACATGAATACTGGACTTCCATTGGGAAATGCTCGCCCAATGTTTGCCCCATTTCACCATGTGTCCTGACAACAAACCCCCATAATCACCTTAAACCTAAGTAATGGATGTAAAATTATAATATTAGATAGAACATACATTAGTAGTAATCTTAAAAACATAGAGCTTTTCAATTTTTCTGGAATATAATTTTAAAAAAAGACCATGCACACAGGTCTACACATGTCGAGTGCTGACACACACACTCATATCCATGCACACACACACACACACACACACACAGAGGAGTGTTATCTCCCTGTGCGACTGCAGGCTGTTGGGGTGCAGGGGTCAGTGAGGAGGGATTGGTATCTCCGCTGTCTTTGGAGTGCTGCAGCTCATCAGTTTAGACTTCAGTGAGACCCACGCTCATCCTGACCTAATCCAATCCCTCTCCTCTCCTCTGCCTCCCAGTAATTGCTTCTGTTTGTTTATTAATAGCACCCGTTATCTTCAAAGATCCAGACATAGGGCTGCCAAGTATTCGCAGTGAGGCGGCGGCGGTGGCGACGGCGGCAGCGGTGCGGTGGCCAGCGTCCATGCAGTCAGACACCAAACTTGACAGGAACACTGGGGAGCTCTGTTCTATGTCTCCCTCACCCCTTTTTTCTCTCTGTCTCCCTCTCTGTGTCTCATGCTTCTGCTTTTGCCTCAGGAATATTAATCAGGGTCCGTCTTTGAACCATAGACAGACAGTGAACCCCCCCCCCCTCCTCCTCACACCCCGCCCTCGCCGGAGTCCCGCTGAGACAGTTGAGCCCCAACCTGAGTGAGATTAGCCTCGCCACCGGGCTGAGAGTTGCGAGACTGCCATTGTCAAATAGTGTGGAAAATGTCATTTGAATCGATCTGAGATAGCATTGGGTGTCTGGAGATGATAAACAGTGTTCAGATGTGCTTAGAGACATGAAAAATCAGGAACATCCACATGGAAAAATGCTAAAAAGACCCCCCTCCTCGTTTGTATTTGATATTTTTTTTTACTTGTTTGTTAGATTGGATGAGAAAAGCTTCTTCTGAGGCTTTTTTTTTTTTTATATTGAGAGAGACGATGAGTGGGGAGAAATACCACAGGGACTCAAAGAAAGAGATGAGAGCAAAGGGTTTCAAACAAGTTGATTACAAATGACGGTTAAGCTATGGTTCTTAGTCTGCATATTCGTTTTCAAACAGGGATTTTTTTTCTTCTACTTCTTTATCTAGTTTTCCGGATGCCACAAATTTTTAACATTCAATAATCACATCCGGCAACAAAACAGCTTGCTAAGAGGCGAAAATGAGCAGAGATGTGCCCAGGGTATGTTGCAGGCGAGAAAGAGAGATTTGAGTAGCTTCAGCAGCATTTTCACAAAGACGCCCTTATATGTTCAGAGCGGTTTGCCTGTTAAAGCTAATAAAGATTCAACAGGGTGCATTCTCTGCTCATGCCAAGTCGTTTCTTTCCCTCCCTCTCCCTCTATCTCTCTCTCCCCCTCTCTCTGAAAGTGCTGAGCGTTTTTCAGAGATTTTCCGAGATTCAAACAACACGCGTCGGATGACATTCAGTGTAATCGTCTAACATCTTGCGTTGAAAGAGCACATGAAAGATGGGATTTGCGGAGTTTGTGCGAATTTACCAAAAGCTGACCTTGAGAGCTCATTCTGCTTCAGAAGAAAATGTTTTAATGTCTGCTTTATGGTGCTCAGAGATAATGGGTGGCTTATTATGGTATTTTTTTTTTCTTCTGTTTCATAAGCACAGAGAATAAAGGGATTCAGATAATAGCTTCGCAGTGTCTGTCTGCGGTTGCCTTGTGTTATAATGGATCATTGTAAAGTTCATGGTCCAGTTTTTTTTTTATCGGGATTGTTCTATTTGAATCTCAGTGGTTCCTCCTGATGATTGCCAGTAAAGTGTTCTTCATAATCAGCCCTCATCTTTGGACTTCAAATGCATCTATCAATTGCTTATTGTTGCTTAAATGGTCAAGATAGATAAAACTTGCCTATAGACTTCACTGATCGTTGGGATGGGATTCCTGGGGTGTTTTTATGTGTAAAATGTAATTGGTCACTCATTTCTAAACTAATATTACTAACCCTGGCAGCATTTTTACAGTATTTTTTTAATACAGTATGTAATAAATCAACATAACACGCTGGTAGAATACCACATATGCTTAGACATTCATTTTTATCTTCCTAAGTCCCTTTTGTGTCCCAGGTTGACATTAGTAAAGATCCCCTCACTGCACTGCTTAATTTGTTTTCCCAGACAGTAACCAGCCCCGTGAATCAGAGGCCCGGTCTGTTTAGTCGAAATATAAATTTAGGCGATGCTGTCTGATCTGACATCCCAAACGACTGGCTCACAGTCTGCTGCAGTGCTGTGTAGTGTAGTGTGATGCAGCCTGGTGGTGAGAGACCGTTTTGCCAACATGCATGTTGTGGGGTGGAAGTGATGCAACATTAAGCAGAAACACAGAGGTAGCACATACAGTATACTGGAGCTGCTGGATGATGATAACAATACTAATAATAACATTTATTTATAGAGCATTTTTCAATATCTGAGTCGCAAAGTGCTTCACAAGGCAGCAAAATAAAAGAAACAATTTAGTGCATAGAAGCCAGTTGTGTGTAGGGAAAAAAGAAAGCAAAAAAAAACATTTTTGAAGGAGATAAAAGACAGTTTCAAGAAAATTAAAACCCAAGTAAGATTAGTAAAGGCTCTCACATAAAAGTATGTTTTAAGAACAGATTTAAAAGAGATCACTGAGTGAGCTGACCTGGTTTCCTCAGGCAGATCGTCCCAGAGTCTCGGGGTCACGACTAGAAAATGCTCTTTACGTCCCACTTTATGTATGCACCAGTATAGACCTCATCTTAAAATCAATTCTAAAACATGAGGGACACGATGTAAAGAGGCTAAAACAGGTGTGATGTGATTACGTCTCCTGGCTCAGGTTAAAAATCACTGAAACACGACTGCAATTTGCTCAGTTTCCTTTAATTCTCAAGAGGAAAACTGCGCTTCTTTGCTTGTTTGTTACCCCCCCCACCTCACTTTTCCCTTCATATAGGCATGGTCAAATTCAGGAGTAGTTTGTTTACCACCTGAGTTGCCACAGTGAGGACAAGTATGCTTTGCCTTGCTGTTAAAGGCCGTTGACAGTATTGTGCACTGAACAGTATATTGCATGTGAGTAGTTCCAGGTCTCCGTCTGTGATGTACACGCTTTTTGACAGTGCTGTTATCCTGGGGTGTGACATCTTTGAATCACCAGTAATCAACAGATATATTTGTGTGTGAAGAGAGCCTCAGGCCTTTGACTCTACTCTACCTTGTTCCTTTTGACCCTCTCTTTTTGTAGTTCTGTGATGCAGCTGATTATTCCTGGTTTAAAAACAGCACACTGCCTGTGGGTCTCTCTCTCTCTCTCTCTCTCTCTCTCTCTCTCTCTCTCTCTCTCTCTCTCCCCCTACACCTCTCTCTCTCACACACACACTCCTCTCTCTCTCCCCCCCTACACCTCTCTCTCTCCCTCTCCCTCTCTTTCATTCATCTCTCCTCCTCCTTCTCCTCTCCTCTCTCCGGCAAACTGAAGGCAACCTCAGTGCCAATTTCATGGCAGGGTAGCAAGCAGCGCAGCAGAAATTATCCACTGCAAAATTGATCTAAACAATCGCAAAGTGGAACGGCGAGGAAAAGCAGGAGAATGAAATTGGGAGAGTCTGTTACCTTTTTGAACTTGCTTTATCACTGAGAAGGAATTGGGTTGCATTGCTTACAGGGAATGCCAACAGTTGGACTCATGATATAGAGATTTTTATGGAGCTGCACAGTCATACATATTGTCTGTTTTCCATGCAGAAAAACAACAGTTCAACAGTTCAACCTGCCTTTTTTCCCCAGACATTTGCTTTTCCTTCATTAGTGATATTTACTGTCATGTTGATGAAGAGAAAATAGAAGGTGATGGAGAAAAACTGCTTTAATAGTTTGATCAAAGCTCAACAGTTTGACTCATTTGATTCATCACTGCACACAGCTGTACGCCTCTGACAGTTTACACATATTTCTGTTAATGATATGTTTACATCCTTACTAAGGTGTGATGCAGATTTTTTGCTTTGCCTCTGTGCGAACAGCACAGTGGGTTTTTTTCTATAACTCTTTGATTTAGAACAAATACAGATCCAAGAACATAGTCCTAAAACCTATAAATAAAGAAAGCTATAATTATTAGTCTTATATAAAGGATAATGGCAACTCTTATGTAGGTAATTTTCACTCAGAATTACAGTATTATATATATATTCTTTTTTATTTTATTTTTTTGTTGCAAAAATGTCTTATGTTTTATGTAATAACAAAATATGTTGAAAGCAAGAACAGTACCAATTCTTATATAGGTCATTTTCAATGAGAATGATAGTAATGTTTTTATGTAGCTACAAAATATGTTTAAAGCTGCTATAATCAATATTTTATGCATGTATGTGAGAGATTCTGCTTGTACTGACAATTATCATCAGACTCTGCAGTTCCCTTCAGCTTTGTGCAGCTTTTTAGCATCTTTCAGCTCATTGTTTTGGTTTTCAGCCCTGCAACTTCACTATGACCGCTCTCATCAATGCTATTTTCAACAGCAGGCAACTGTTTTCAGCTCTGATAAACCCCTTTACACACTGCCTGTCCAGCATCACAGACCAGACAGATACAGTTAGTGACTAGCTGGGGAACATAATTGAGTGTTCAGCAGCCAAAGAGTCAGATCTTTCCATCAGGAGTTTGTGTAAATCACAAACAGATCTAAAAAGGACGTGGATATTGGACCACCATACCCTAGGGGACCAGAAACATGACTCCAAATAAATGCATAATAATTTGCAAATGTGATGAGAAAGTGTGTACAGTAGTGTGTGTGAAGAGAATCCACTACTGTTTGGAAACAAGTGAAATGATCTCTGTCTACTGGCAGAAACAGGATAAGAGAAAATCCACTTATTGGCCAATAAAGGTCACTCTGATGCTGTATTTGATTCAAACAGCACAACTGACAATGTATTGAACTCAATGTTATTTGCAGTTTTCTTCTATAGTTTCTAGAGGAGAAAGTTGAACTTGTTACCCTACCTTAGACTTTCCTTTCTTCTATGCTTTGCTCTTTTTTTTTTCCTTAACTGCCCGCACACGCAACACACACACACATTCCTCCCACCCTCCCGACTTTTTCCTTCTCTGCCCTCCTTCCCTCTCCTCATCAGTGGAGGTGTCAGGACTCTACCGCCGCAGTGCCATCTGGGCCGAGGCTGATAAAAGCTCATGTGCCGGGCCGGCAGCGCCTGCAGGTCTGCCAGAAGCCAGTGAAGCCTGACTTTCAGAGGCGATGGGAGAGATTTGTGGCAGCCAAGGAAGGAATGGCATGCTGTTAACGTGCTGATCCAGCCTCCTCCACCGCCCCTCCCCTCTGCACCACCTCTGTCTATCTGTCAGTCAGTCAGGCTCTCACATGGCTCTGCACTGGCCTAGGAATCATCCTCACTGAGAAAAGTGTCTTTTTTTTCTCAAAGGGAAACAAACACGAGACCGGATGTCTTTGTCAGCTGTGATCTCTTTCATATGATTGTCTCATGCCTCCATTGGGAAACCTGCTGAGGTGACCTCTATAGAAGCTCCTATCGTACTATCCCAGTCAAAACTGGCTGCAGCCAAGATCCTGAGTGTCAGGTAGAGACCCTGACACCACACCATTGCTGCCTGAGATGCCTCATCTCGCTCCAGCTGGGTCCTTCCTTATTCTCTAAACACAACTGTCCTTTAAGAACTAAACTAACTCCTCTGACACTAAACTTTGTCACCAGCCACCAACCAACCCCTTTTGTTCTCAGTCTGAATGGTTCTTCAAGGGACCCACACAGAAAAAAAATCAGTTTTCACTCTCAGGGAATAAGTACAGTTCTTTCTCTTAGTCTGTCCTAAAACCCACAGGCATTTGTCAAATGTAAGTGTCCTTCTTCTTTTTGCTGGTTTTAGACTTAGCCCACTCCAGTGGCTGAATGTAGAAAGTATGAGGCATTTGTGAGCATCTCACAAGGCCATGCTCTTTGCTCTTGCGCTATGACAAAGAAGTTTTAGCCCAGTTTATAGGTGGAGGTTCTGTGCACTCTCTCACTCCTTGGATCCAGCTAATCCTGGCTGCTGTAGTTTGATAGGAACTTCTGAAGGGACTCTCATGCTACTCAGAGAACTGTAGAGACGGAAATAAACCAAACTTAGCGAGAATGACCTTTTTACTCTGTTCGCCTTTGAGTTTTTGGTCTTTTTTTCCCTGTGTACAAGTGGGAACTCTCCCACTTTGTCTGATAAAGTTTTAAACATGACAAACTTCAGTATAAAGTTCATTTTTCCATCCATCTATTCCTATTAAGAGTTGTGTAGTGGCTTTATTTTAATATGTAATTTAGCAATCAAAGAAATGTAAGTTTGTTTTCTATCTTTGTGAAGGGCTGTTAGTGTATTCTGCAACTTTGTTCTTAATGATGACAAAATACCTCCCGCAGACAGAAAGGTGAAGAAGTACATGCATTAGATATTAGATGCTGAGGGTTACCATTAAGCTCCTGGATTGAGGAATCGATGTGCTCAATGGAACGTATGACGAGCACAGTATGGTGAACATTTGTCTTTCAATTGTTCAACAGGTCTGGACTTGAGGCACGCCCAGGTGGTGGCGTTATCCACGGGCACCAAGTGTATCAACGGGGAGTATCTGAGTGACCAGGGACAAGTTGTCAACGACTGTCATGCTGAAGTCACGGCCCGCAGATCGCTGCTACGCTTCCTCTACTCTCAACTTGAGCTCTTCTTGAGGTAATACATCTATCTTTCGTTGTATGTTTAAGACACACAGTACATACACTGCCTGCAGTATTGAAATCCCTGTGGTATTTAAATTCTACTACAACTATAAACTTGCTGACATAACCAGATAATGCTCACTATGACTAGTTGATTGGTAGTATGGAAGTCTGGCTTGTTATAAACCAATCAATCACCTTCATCCCATGCTTCTTTGCCGACCATATGCAGGTTGGAGAATATACTTCTTTGGCCAAGAAGCCAATATGAAAATAAAGAGACTATGCTAGGTGAATTTATGGGGTGGCTCATTGATTCCCCAGTGTGACAAGAATATTTGCCTCTAAAATCATCTCTGTGAATCCAGTTGATGTTGTAGAGGTGCTACAGCTTCTATTACTGGGGTCATTTTGGCTACCAAAAAAGACATTTAATGCTATTAAATGTCTTGTTTGGTGTGACCTCCCACTGCAGTGCCTCTATAACAAACTGGAAAACCGCAGAGCTTTGTTCACCAGAGACTTTTCAATAATCAACGAGCCATATGTGCGCTGTTCTCTCCAGCTAACTAAGCATATTATCACACACTCAACTGGTTCAGCTCGGGGTCTCAATGGCCTATTTGTTTTTAGCACTTTTTTAAGTGTAGCTGCTTTATGTGCCTTTGCAACCTGTACAGTGTGCTCTGATGCACACAAACTCTCACCAAGATGTTGTACCAGTATCAAGAGACAGCCTTGATGAGTTTGACTCCTAACTGCCTCCGGTGTGTAAGCATATATTATGTTTTTTCAAGCTCCCCCGAGGAACTCGATGGCAAGGTTGATTCATCAGATTACTGGCTAGAAGTCTAGATCGTTGAATGTCATATTTGCATACATAGCACTGACTTTTTATCTTAGCACAATGCTGGATGGCAGAAACAGAGACTTTGCGGCTGAGTAAAATGGCTAATGGGGAAGATAACTCATAATGAAATGACCAAACAAAATGCCAGAACTGCCATATTTACACTCTGGGAAAGGACATTGGAGACAGAGGAGAGGTTATATAAAGAGTGTAGTCGTGCTTTGCATTGTGATGGGAAGTTTAAATATATCATACCTAATGTGTGCATGAGTGATGAAAGCCTCATTCCTGCTCTCAGCCTGTCAAACAATGACCCAGTTTTATAAACTGATTTTCAAGTTCGACCATGTGTCCGTTAGTCAGCCATTTAGATCACTGAGCAACGTATGGAAACAACTTTTCTGTACTTCTGGTTAAGTCTGTCTTGTTCCAGTGTATGAGCAGATAGAAGACAGTCGCCACTATTGGAGTTGTGTTCAGACAGAAAGCCAAATGTATTTTTGCCTCATGTTATTTGTGCAAATTTGACTGCTGGACTGTTGTGTCATCTGTTTATTTACCCCAAACAGCCAATGTACAGATGTTAGCTATCACGTTAGCTAGCTAACTATGTACGTTAGCTACAACGCCAGCTAGCTAACAATACATGTGAAAAGCTTGTGTGTGGTCGTTGCAAGCCTGTCCGACCTCAGTTATTTCTGTTATTTTCTGTCTTATTAAAATCTTAAAGTGCTATAAATAAAGTTTATTATTATAATTATTGTTATTATTATAAATACACGGGATAAATGTACGTTTTTCACTAAAGGTAAAATCATTTTAACTTGTGCCTGCTAATTTTCACCTCAGTATGCTCTGCTGAGGGTGAATTTTGTCTTCAACTCTGTCTGAACACACACCTTAACAAAGGCTATCAAACTATTAACGTTTATTTCCAATGCCATTATCCAAACCCTCACAGCACTGAACACATTTCTCATATTATTCTCATGTTAACTTATATTTAACAGTGATTTGCACCCAGCAAAATCTTCAGTTGACCTTCATAATGGGCCTGGTATGATTTAAATCTGTAGACCAGCAGGTTAAACTCACTATCTCCTGTTTCCCCTGAGATATTTGGACAGCCTGAGTAATGTCCAGGCGTCTGTGTGACAGCAGGAGAATAGGCTGTGGTCAGAGAGAGGGCCAGTGTCCGTCTCTCTCTGCCTCTGCCTCACTTCATCATTGCAAAAGAAAAGTGGAAATCTATTTCCTATGCTGTGATGAATGGTGCCACCTTTCTCATCAGTCTCCCTTGTTCTCGTTGTGTTTTTTTCCCCTCCCTTTTTTTCGCCTTTTCTCTTTTTCACCACCAAAAGTAAAAGGCCAGAAGACTGGGAGGAGTCGATATTTGTGCGGCACAAGGAGTGCAGCTACAGGTTAAGAGACAACATCCATTTCCACATGTACATCAGTACCTCACCGTGTGGGGACGGGAGACTCAACTCGCCATATGAAATCACCACTGACCGTAAGACCTCAAGCCCTTCTGTTTCCTTTGTTCTCCACATATGAAATGAATATAAAAAAGC
Organism: Scomber scombrus; assembly: GCF_963691925.1. NCBI lineage: Eukaryota > Metazoa > Chordata > Actinopteri > Scombriformes > Scombridae > Scomber > Scomber scombrus. The sequence continues at coordinate 7,355,311 of NC_084989.1, forward strand.
TATTTCTATACACACATACACATCTATTTCATATCTTCGTGTCATACTTTCTCTCAGGTTTATACAGTGACCATTTTCTCTAGTAGATATTGTGAAATCCACTGCCCTACTTTTTTTTTTTTTTTTTTTTTTTTTTGACACTGTCAAGAAGCTGGCATCCTTTTCATGTTACATTCTGTCTTTGGCCTCTTTCAGCCACACTGTGCTGACTAGATGACATTTTATTGCTTACCCACTGAGAAAAAAATTGTATATTCATTTAGATGATTTGCCCAGCATTTTTCTCCCAGCCTACAAGTTAAGAAATGTAATCTGGACTGCAGTTTCCATCAGTGGAATGTATATATTTCCCCCTTCCTTTCATTTCAGACTGAAGCTCCTGCTTAATAACGTCTGAGCCTGACAAAGTTAGTAAAATGGTCCTCTGAAACAGAGTATGTGCTACAGTGAAATACATGTGGAGGTTTTCATGAAACCAGAGGGGATGGAGGGAGAAAAAGACGAAGCTGTCATCGGAGAAGCCTTTGAACTTGACGTTTTTGGTCATTAAACCTTTTAAATGTTCTGCTCTGTGCTCTCGGAGATTACAAAATTACTTAGTACCTTTTTCCTGACTTGTTCTTAAAAACATTTCTGAGCTGGAAGTCGGGGCTTAATTTTTAGAAGCTGTCAGATCAACTGAAGCAACAGCCATGGAGCAAGAGAGGGAATGGAAGAGACTAGTGAGGAGGGTTTTAAGCCTGAAGAAATGAGAGGTCGTTAAAATAAGAACAGTTCTTATCCACACTTTGACACCATATTAGGGAGATATGATATTGTTATTTTAGAAGAAGCAGGAAAAGCGTAATCTTTTATTTATCCCATGCTGTTTGAATGTCTCCTTTTTCCTCAAAGTGAGGAGATTCTGTTTATTTTACAATATTAGTGCCTGCAGAGGTCATGCTGCTCTATATTTACACAAAACCACATGAGAGTGATCATAACATGGTTAACTTACAATATCATTATACAATACTCCATGTACAGAGGGTGCATCAACAGTACTTAGTGGAGGAATGTTGTTTCCTCCCTCCAAAACATCATACATCCAGCTTCAGTCTAGTCAAATCCTTCCTCATTAAAGATCCCCTCCCCACATTTTAAGGCATATAGAAATACTCCACTTTAAATAATAAATAGTGTCTGATTGGTGTCTGTTTTGTGGGATTGGTTTTCCTACAAAACAGATCAATGATCACTTCAGTTTTCTTCTTAAAAAAAAGACTTCAAATGATTGATTATTATCAAAATAGTTGGCAATTAATATAGTAGTTGACAACTAATCAATTCATTGTATAATGGTTGCCGCTTTAATCTACTTCTTCTCCGTCATTGAAACTAGAAATGCAATTATAATTCATTTCAGAAGCTTTATCTCCTACTTCAGTGTTTATGCACTGGAAGCCTCAACTTCCATAATGGCTAAATCCATACACGCCTTAAACTGAGTACAGAGAAACCTTGGACAGCTGTGAAAACAGTGGATTGTATTAGGCAGTCAACAGTTCCATGATAATATGTTGAATCCCTCAAAAGAAGCTATTAGCCTCATTTAAACTGTCATTTTTCGAAAACAATTGCAATATTTGTCTTTCAGTAGAAATGAATATATTATTGAATAGATTTCTATTTTTATGTAGCCAGACAGATTTTAAGTATTGTAAACTGAACCTGTGGCCTTATTTGAATATATACCAATAATGTTTTTTTTTGCTCATCATAACATTGGATAACTTTTGAATACATACAGCCAGTTACACATGAACACCAATTATTAGCAGCTGAGGACATCTCTGATTATGCAGACAATGAAACCCAAATGTGTACTATACAATGGAGAATTTTCTCTAATATATTAAAAGCTGATGACTTTCAGTTATAATGTATTCTAAGTTAATACGATCAGAAATCCGCTAAATGAATCTGATTTCTTGACTGCTGATTGACATGATTAGATTTGTAAAGCTTTGTGTTATTTAGCAATAAAAGATTTAACTGGGTGATTAAATTGAGTATCTAGTAAAGCCGTGTAATGAGAAATGACATAATGCAGAGTGATGATGACACTGAGACTGTGCTTGTATGTGTGCTTGTTTGCAGTACACAGTAGCAGACACCTCATGAGGAAGCACCGCAGCCACCTGCGGACCAAAATCGAGTCCGGCGAGGGGACAGTTCCGGTGCGGTGCCGGGGGCCCGTCCAGACTTGGGATGGTGTATTACAGGGCGAGCAGCTCATCACCATGTCCTGCACTGACAAGATCACCAGGTTAGAGTTTGAGTTATTTTTGCACTCTTCTCTTGATTTAGCTGTCTGTTAATTGGCTTAAAAACTAAATCAAACAAAATTGCCTTTCTGCTCTGATGCCACACTGAATATCCAGCACTGAACATTTATATTTATATTTATATTTATCTCTCTTGGTGAGTGGGAACTGATAATCTGATCTGATCCTGATCAGATTAAGTGTTGTCCTTGCTGGCGTTTGTTGAGATGGAGCAGGCCTGCAGGTTTAATACTGGACTATTGAAGTCTGGAGCCACAAATTTGACAGAAAATCTTGTTTGATGCTGTTTTATTGCCTCTGTCTCTCCAATAAAAAGGAATTTCCACATTTGGACTGTTTAATTAACTTGATCCCAGGTAGATTGATTAAAAACAAGAGTCAGAGGAGTTCAACATATTCTACTGTTAAATTTTCTCTGAGCATGGCGATTTTTATTGTGTGGATTTGGGTTAGGGTTAGATGGTGGATTTTGTTGTAAAGGTGAACATATAAACACCCAACAAACCACGTAATCAACACATCGCTGCCTTCACCTGTGTCTCTGGCCTTAGTACAAAAAGACAGGATTGGTGGAAGGGTTAACTTTATTAAGAGATTAGCTTTCTTATGAGAAGAAGTGATCTCTGTTTAAATAAAGCATTTCCAAATGTGCTTTATGAGCCAGGTATAGATTTGTCTGATATTTACCTGAGCGCATCTGTCTGCATGCATGTGTGTGTGTGTGTGTGTGTGTGTGTGTGTGTGTGTGTGTGTGTGTGTGTGTGTGTGTGTGTGTGTGTGTGTGTTACTATGAGCCACGCTGTATGTGGCATCTTTGATAGTCCAGGTAGAGACTATTGATTTCCCATATGTGATTTCAGCAGCTAATCCCATTCTAATGAATTTTAGTGTATTAATCACGTCATTGTTCTAATCTCCAGATCTGTAGGGCTCACTCTTAACCAGATAACATATTAGTCACACAAGCCCTCACCCACTGTGGTCTCTTTATTTATTTATTCCAGGTATGTGCTCAAATGTAAAGATACTATCTCTGTACTAAAGATTTTCCCGTGAATTTTATTTCATCTTTTTCTAGCGTTGCTGATTTATTATGAAGCACAAACTTGATTTAAGGAATGACTGTTAATATGTTGATATTTTATGACTCAATAATGTTTGGTGATAGATGGAAACTGATGGTAACAGTACTAGATGGCACAATGCTCGCCTGTGTGTATTTTTAAAATTTCCAATGTATCGAATGCAACATTGGCAAGCCGGCTCAGGACAGACGGCAACACTACATCACGACAGCTTTGCTCTTCCGCCTCCATTTTCACACCGTCTTCACGTGTGAAGAGCAAAAACATCGGTGTGTACACACTGGAGCATCTTTACAGGCAGAGGGAGTCGCGCACACACACGCACAGTGATATCATTTGTTTAACTAAATGTTGTAAATGTAAATAGTTAAGCTCTTTATTGGAGATGATACCTGATGATTTGAATATCACACAATATCTACACTTGCAGGCACTTTGACCCTCTGTGAGCTACAAAAGCCTTTAATTAAGTAAAGACGCAGCACTTGCCCCCCCTCATTACCACCACTGAGGTGCCCTTGAGCAAGGCCCTTAAACCCACCTGCCAAGTGGAGCTGCTCAGTGGCCAGCAGATCAGACTGTGGTCACACTGGCCAGCTTCCAGGTGTGAAATTTCCCTTAATAAATAAAGGTTAAAAAATTAGAAATACAAACCATATGTATATGTTGGGAATATTTCCAAGCCCAAATTGAATGAAATGTATTTTTGTGGTAATCCACACCCTTAATTCATTACTTTCACAATTATGTGAATTTTGTATTACTTTTTGCTAATTTTAGGAGAGCAGAACATTATAACACTTTACATACGTAGCACATGCTTTCACAGTAAATGGATTGTACTTATATAGTGCTTTTCTAGTCCTTCCACCACTCAAAGCACTTTTACACTACGTGTCACATTCACTCATTCACACACTGATGGCAGGAGCTACCACGCAGGGTGCCAACCTGCTCATCAGGAGGAAACTAGCATTCACACACATTCATACACTGATGGTGCAGCCATCAGGAGCAATTCAGGGTTAAGTATCTTGCCCAAGGACATGTCAGCATGTGGACTGGAGGAGCCTGGATCCGAACCGCTGATCTTTCGATTAGTGGACTTTTTTGTAGTCAGTTCTGTTGCCTTGGGTAACAAGGATGACATCACACTCAGCCAAGATGCTAATGAATAGTAACATATTGATACTGAGTAATTACGCAGTGTCTCAGGTAAAATGATGAAGTAAATCATTTCAATGCAAAAGCCAAAGAAATCTGAAAATAGTACGACTCAAAATGTAGTTACTTATGACACTTCCACCCTCGACGTTGCATTTTCTGAAATCAATTTCTAATATAGTCTGAGTTTTTGTGCCATGACTGGGCCTCACCAGGAACTGAACCCATGAATTCAGCTTAGTAAGCACCGCACTGTGCCAACTGAGCCATACAGGGCCACAGCTGAGCCACTGTTGTGTGTGCGGATTGGCACAAACACACACACACACACACACACAGAGAAAGAGAGAGAGAGAGAGGTGAACCCTTCTCCTGTGGAGCCGCTGTTAATTTGACCAATTTGATTCAGTTGGCCAGGGCTGGAGATGGTGTGATTAAATCTACCCAGGTCACCAACGGGGGTGAAAGCAATTACTTTACAAAAAAATAGAGTGACGGGGGAGGGAAAGAAGGGACAACCTGCTTTTCTTCCCTCCCACCATCACCTCCCTCCATCCAGCCAGGCCAGACGGCACACGCGTTCTCTTTGCTCCACAGCACTCCTCTTTCCGTTTTTTTTTATTTTTTATATCGCTGTAAATGATCGGTGGCTGTCGTTAAAGTGAGTGGGTCACCGAGGGCCAGTTTATCAAGGTCAGGGTGGAGGGTGGAACTGAGAGGAGCTCAGGACCGCAGACTTAACACACACACACACACACACACACACACACACACACACACACACACACACACACACACTGCTGCAATCTTAAAGTGATCCCCTGGATACTCCTTTTGTCCTCTGTCACACTCATTTTGCTAGCTCCCATTACTTTTTTATTTCCCCACTTCCTTCAGTCCCTGCACTTTATTACGGTTGGTTCAGGTCTGACCAAAGGGGATTTTTAGGATCTTTGCTCTAATCATTTACATCTTTGATTACAGCCATCATCGCTTCACCTGATGATCACTCATTCTGTTTTCTTGAGCCAGTCAGAGAGTAGGCGCCCGGATGACGCTCCTGTGCTAATATTTGATTCGAAGTTGACAGCTGGATTTAATTGAGGGGCCTAAATGGCTTTCATAGTACGATGATGTTCTCCATTCCATCGCCATTTTATGCAGATGAACACATTACTTTAATGGTCGGCGTTTACCGAGGGAGAGAAGAAAGGATAGATGAAGAGAGACAGACAGAGAGAGAGAGAGTGAGAGAGAGAAGAGGTCTCTCCCTGCTCCTCTCTTTAAATTCACACACCCAAGCCAGATGGCTGTCTTTTCTTGCATGAGATTAGAAGATGTTTCTGATTCACGGTGTCGCTTTCGGGGTAAATTAATATTTCAGGCTAAACTATTTCTGGTGTGTGTGTGTGTGTGTGTGTGTGTGTGTGTGTGTGTGTGTGTGTGTGTGTGTGTGTGTGTGTGTGTGTGTGTGTGTGCGTGCGTGCGTGCGTGCGTGCGTGCGTGCGTGCGTGCGTGCGTGCGTGCGTGCGTGCGTGCGTGCGTGCGTGCGTGTGCGTGTGCATCTCTTACCTCATTTGGACTTTTTCCGGTAAAAACACCAATATTGTCGGGACCAAAGCCTGGTCCTAATGATACAAAACATAATTTCTGAGGTCCTGGTTATAGGGATAAGATGTGAATTGAGGTCAGGTTAAAGGACCAATGTGTAATATTTAGTGATATCTAGTGGTGAGCATGCAGATTGCAACCAACACGATACGCCTCACCCCATCCTTTTAAGTAACTTACGATGGCCACGATAATCACAAAAAATGCGAAAGGCCCTCTCTAGAGCCAGTGTTTGGTTTGTCCATTCTGGGCTACCGTAGAAACATGGCGGTGCAACATGGCGGGCTCTGTGTAAGAGGACCTGCTCCCTATGTAGATATAAAGGGCTAAGATAATCTAAGATAACGAAAACACAATGATTTTTATTTTCAGGTGATTATATAATAGATAAAAGACAATTATGAATATTATACTGCTAAGTCCATTCCACTAGATGTCACTATATTCTACACACTGCACCTTTAAGGTCAGAGTTAAGGTTTGGATTAGGCAGGTCATAAGAAGGACAGCTACGGAAACTTGTGTGTGTTCGTGTGTGTGTGCACGTTTGAACAAAGATCTTCTTTGTTTGGGAGGGAAGGACAGATCTTGGCGACAGATTACAGGTAAAGCATAGGCAGACGTCCGCTGCTTCGTTAGCCCGTTTAGTGATTCCCTGAAAGCCGTTGATGTTAATTGACTGCCGGGGAAGCGAAAGAAGCCGTAATGAGTGATTATTAAGTCCACAAGGGGGGGAAAAAAACAAAAAACAGGCAGCTACTGTAATTGCATCCATAATAAAGAGACATTGATTAACAAAAAGAACAATGATGGAAAAATGAGTAGCATAATGTCGAGGCTCTGATTGTGCCTCGCATAAGTTCATTAGTCTGACTCGCCGGAGAGTACACAGCTCAGGTACACAGCAGGCTTCCTCTCTCTTTATCAAGGGCAGGAATGATAATAAACACGGTAATTATCATTTTCCATCCATAAATTAACATCTGCTGCTTAAATAGAGGAGATTCCAACAGTAGGTGGCACATAACCAGCTGGCTACAGTATCGGGCACCAGTGGGGCTGGCAGGATTAGCCCCACGGTGATTCTGTGTCACTCGTGGATCTCCCCGCACAAAGCCCGAGGTGATCGCCCTCGCACTGAGCAGTCGACGGAAGCTTGCCTGAAGCCCCGAGCAGTGCATTAACCTCAATGGCACTGATGAATGCACACAAGCTAATGTGTTGTTCCATGTAATGAATGCTGATGTACTGACCTTTGGCAGTGTTGTTGTTGGTGGTGGTGGTGATGGTTGGTGCCTCTAAATTAGGGAAAATGTGTGTCTGTCACATTATGCCTGTGTGTGTGTGTGTGTGTGTGTGTGTGTGTGTGTGTGTGTGTGTGTGTGTGTGTGTGTGTGTGTGTGTGTGTGTGTGTGTGTGTGTGTGTGTTGTCAGTCCAGTGGCTGTTATTCATCACGTCCCACATCAAGATAATGATCAAATTGTCTCTACCTGTCATTGACGCTCTCACATCGGTCTCTCTCTGCCTCTCTCCTCCCTTTTGCCTCCTTTTCTCCCCTCATCCTGCCTTTCCTCCCACATATCCTCCCTCCCTCCCTCCCTCCAACTGTTGCCTCCTCTCTGTCTTTATGTCTTTCTTTCTTCCTTTCCACACCACTCCCCATCCTTTCTGTTTCTCCCTCATCATCATAAACACTCTTTATCCGATTCTGCACTCTTTTCTTTATCTTTCTTCTTTCTCACCTTTTCCCTCTCCCTATTTAATCCCCTTCTTCTCCTCCTCCTCCCGCACTTCTTCTTCCCCCACTCTCTCCTGTCTCAACCCTCCCTTCAGATGGAACATCCTGGGCCTGCAGGGGGCGTTGCTGAGCCACTTTGTGGAGCCGGTGTACCTGCAGAGCGTGACCGTAGGCAGCCTGCGCCACACGGGCCATCTGGGTAGAGTTCTGACCCAGAGGCAGGAGCGACTGGGCCCACTGCCCACCACGTACAGACGCAACCAGCCCCTGCTCAGCGGTACGACCACGACACAGACAGTCAGACATGTCTCAGCAGGATGTAGATTTAGTTCATTGAAGGAGCACATTCACTTTTTTTTTAGGAGCCTAAATACCAGGATGTGGTAGAGAAAAATTGTATTTGCCACGCCTTCTGAAATAGTCAATTTTGGACTCTGTTTCATCAAAACTCAGCTGTATCAAGATGGTTTAAAATGATTGAAAAAGCGTGATTTTGTTCGTGAAAGTTCACCAATGGCAATCTAGTTCCATGAGCAAATCTACTGATCCCAGAAATATTATTGAAATGACTGGCTCCTGGTCAGCTTCCCTGATAACTGATAGTAATTTAAACACCCTGATCACCACTGGCTATATGGCTCGATTCATAGTCATTTAGCACTTTATAGTCATTGTAGGACTGTAGTATCACCTCAGAGGTGATATTTGACATTTGTGGTTACAGCAGTTTTGCATAAAGTTAACAAGAAATATGATATCAAATAACATGTGTTGAACTTTACTTAACTTTACATAGATGGTTATGCTGGCTTACAGCTAAAAGCAGATACATGCGTTTGCTCAGCTGAATCATTTATAAGTCAGCCTTGTCACATTAGCTCTAATTAGTTGATTTAATCCCTTTTTTTTAAACGTGTGATCCGGTATTATGAAAATGACTAACCATTTTTTAAAGGTCAGTCTTCTTAAGTTGATGAAGCTACATTATTACAGAGCATCAGAGTGAATGATCTACAAGAAAAACATTAATTTTCATGTTCTCGTCTCTTAAATTGCAGAAAAATGAGAATTTTTATTACGTGATTATTCTAAATCATAGTGAAAATACACACACTGTGTTTAAGCTAACGAAACCAGGAACTCGTAGGTTGGATTGATTGACCTGGTTGGGAGGGTTTGTTGTTTTTTTTTGCCCCAATTTTAGTTTTTTACAGCTAAATGACAGACTGTGTTTCAGTCCTCATCCTGCCTTCAAACAGTGACTTGTCAGTGCTTATTAAAAGGTGTTTTCAGATGAGGCTATCCCATATAGAGATCATATTTATACAGCATTTATTTCCAGTGATTCCTTTTAAGAAATATGTCAGCTCCAGACCAAATGAATCACAACATATCCCACGTGTAACACCCACACACACACACACACCCACACATACGCCCGCGCCCGCTTAACAAACTCGCGTACCCGTGCCTCTCTACTGTTACATTGTGCCAGCCAGACAAGCAGCAACTAAGAAGTTGTCTGGCACGTCTGCTTCCAGGGCTCCACTGAGACCTGAGGCTTTCGTTTGTAGTGAAGATGAATGCTGGAAGAGGATCTGAATGACACCCAACTTGTAGAAACTGCATCAGCCCGTCACTTCAGATCTAGGCCAGTCGCAGCGGCTGAGCGATGGAGACGCGCGGCGATGTAGGACACAGTTTGTTGCCGGGGAATCGTTGATAAGAACAAAGGCGGTAACAATCGCTTACAAGGAAAAAAATGATGTAACTCAAATGCACACACTGGTTAAATCTAAATCTAAATCTGATACCAAATCTACCACACTTTTGTCAGGATTCCAGTGTGCACCTCTTGAAGGGCATAGGAGCTCTTTGCTTTGCTGGCTCCGGGTAATTGGGTGCCATGAGGATGAATATTTTGCAAGGCCTATCCTTATAATTGTACTGAATTGTCCTCTGGTGGTGATAACCGCAGAATTTATCATTGAACTCCCTCGACCACCGCCTCGGCGAGCATTTCTCACGATTTGTTCTATCGCTTTTTGAATGGCGTCATTTGATATGTCTGGGATGGAGTTTCTTAGTTTCTTTTGGATCAAATGAAATAGATATTACACACTGCTCTTAATATTTGGTCAGGTATGATTCATTTGTTCCTCCTTCATAATTACTTATAATGTTAAGTTATTCACTTTATCTGTAATAAACCATACAGAAAGTACACCGTTTTTTTAAAGGCCACAGAAGGCTATTTTAAGACCGATGCTGCAGAATGTTCTTTACACTATTTCTTAGTATTATAGGTTATCCATGTTGACAAATGGTATAGACATGCCCCTTTACCCTCAGACATCCTCTTTACTCAAAACAGAGTCAGCAGCAAACGTTCTGCCCTCCCCTCTGACACGCTTCACAATGATTGTGTCCTCACTGTGTGCGTGCACAGGTCCCAAACTGTCAGATCTGTGCACCTGCAGTACCTCGAGTAGCTGCAGTCTATTGAAGGGTAGAAGGTGAAGGAAGGAGAGGGGGGAGGGAGGGAGATGGACAGACAGCGGCGATGGCCCCACTCCAAATCAATGTAATCACAGCCCTTATCGGACAGTCATTCAATCAGAAGGGAGCTCGGACGGAGAGAGAGAGAGAGAGAGAGAGAGCAAGAGAGACAGGTGAGGGGAGGAGAGGGAGACAGCGAGGCAGGAAAGGAATAAAAGGAAAAGAGAGCTTTGCTTGCATTCAGATGTACGTACCCCCCCACCCACCCCCACCCGCCTCCTATCATCTCCTCTTCTGTCCTTTCATCGGCTCTGATGAGCTCCCTGGCTATTGTGTTTCCAGGGTTATTTAAAAGCAACACCCCAAGAGGAAATTCCTGGGGATCGCAGGGCCCTCTCTTATCGCACACAGCCAAAGCAGCTCCACCTGAACCCCGAGGGACAAACACATCGATGGACTGACTCTTTCCTCACTCTCATCCTGTGGTTCAATTCCGGCCCAGCGTGAACAGAAACTGTGGCGGGGCTTTATCGTTTTGGGATAAGAAGAATGAGAGCAACGGCAGATAAAGGCAATATTAATAATGGTCGCCCAACACCGCTGGATCTCGAGAAAAAGCGGATTGTTCTGCGGTTGAATGCACATGCTTGTTTTACAGCTTCACTCTGTTTGGTTCATGTAATTTCACACATTCACAGTTCAGATTTTTCCCAGTTGAGATAAAACACTTCTTCTGTGGTCTGATACTGTATGTGTGTCTCCATGAAACATGAAATTGGAGCTGAATCTAACATCAGGAGCAACTTGATTTTAACATGCAGCTGAACTATAGTCCACACCTGCTGCTGCTGAGCTTAAAGGAACTGGGAAAAATACACTTATTTGCTTTCTTGTTGAGAGTCAGATGAGAAGATTGTTACCACACTCATGTCTGTACAGTCAATATGAAGCAGCTGGTTAGCTTAGCTTAGCTTAGACTGGAAGCAGGAGGAAACAGCTAGTCTGGCTCTGTCTAAATGTAAAATCTGCCTACCAGCTCTTCTAAAGCTCAGTAATTAACACATTATAATTGTTTAATCCATACAAAATACTAAAGTGTAAACCAAATTGCCATTTTTACACACACAAGCATAGATGCAACGTGTACACATTAACACACAGGCTGTTGTGATTTGTGACTCTACAGCAGCCTCAGATATTAAGCCGCAGGTATCTGCACTGTACAGTTATGCATCTCATAACCAAAGGCTCTAATTCTGCCTCTTTCATGTCTGCCAAAACACTTCCCAGAAGAGAAATTGATCAAGTCTTCAATGAGGGAAAAATCAAATTGGCTATTACAGAAACAGAGGAGTCAAGTCCATTGAAGGGATCAAATGAGCCATGAATGGAGCGAGAGAAAGGGAAAAAGGCAGGATGGATAGGAGGGCCTTTTGTTCAAAGAGGTGCGTCTGCACACGGGAGAAGAGATGGGTAATAAGAGACTAGGAGGATTGTTACTGTGGCAGGCAATTCATTCCACCTCCAAGGAGCTAGAGAAAAGAAGAGCTGAGATTGGTGAATGGAAGAGTGAAGACGGGAAAATGAGTGTGGCAAGAGAGAGAGGGGGGGGGTGTGATCTGCAGGCATGTATTGTGGTATTGTACATCAGGTATTGTACTATAACAAGCTGTCTGTCAGACGGCAAGATCAGAGGCAACTGTTGTTCACCCGTCACAGAGAATATCCGTCTGGTGAATTTTTATGAAGGTACCTTTAACATTGCATGATATAATAAATAACTGGGTTTGGAAGTCAAGATGACATCCAAGACACTCACTTCTGACGACAGTTTTACAGATTTAGAGTGGATATAATGTTCAAACGGCACTTAACTGTCAGATTTTGTTAGCACAGATGCTACATGTAAAGTACACTTCTGGCAGTATGTCACATTACACCTGACATTTCTCTAGCTGTAGAGTTTTCAGCAGGATGTTAAAACACAATGCAGCATGTTGTAGTGTAATGAATAGTAAACAGCTTTATTAGATTTAGGCTTAATTAATACTCAGAGGAAGCTCCTCTTTACAAGTCATTTTAGTTTATTGTTATTCTATAATATTAACACTTATAGTCTGACATTTTTTGGGGGGGATTATGGGAGTGAGCTTTAAAGGTGCAGGTTTGTGGATTTCGTTAGCTTCAGACTCAGGCTCGCTGTTTCCAGTCTGTACCAGGTTTATTATAGTTAACTAAAACTAAGACTAAAACTAAAACTAGCAGTGAAAAAATAATTTTGTTAACTGAAAACTAAATTAAAAACTACAATGAACAAAACGAAACGAACTAAAACGAAACAGAATTGCAGATAAAATCAGCTTTGTTTTTGAGTTCTCCATCGATTTTTGCTGTGTCCTGTTCAGTTTGACGTCTTCAGATAACGGGCCTGTGCCAGGAGGTGGCAGCATAGCCGATGCTGGCTAAAGTTCCAGGCAGATGCCTGAATGCCTGAAAAACTAAAACTAAGATGAAAACTAATTAAAAACCTAAGCTAAAACTAGTCTATTCTTCAACAATAAAAATAAAACTACTTAATCACTTGTTAAACTAAGTAAAAAGCTGGTCTGTATGCTAAACTGGCTTTTGGCAGTAATAGCTTCATACGTACTGTGTGTATTTACAACGTTTATGAGCATGATGTGAATTTCCTGCTAAAACTCCTGGCAATAAAGCTAATGAATATATTTTCCAAAATGTCAAACAGGGCTGGAGTGATTTTATTTCACAGCAAAATAATGGTTAGGCTAAGACGGGTAATTCAGTGGTTGCCTAGCAACAGTTTAAAACAATGCAGTAAGCTACCCTTTCATTTAAAATTGTAGGCTTCAACAAAAAAGGCAGCGCGTTGTGCCCCACGTTTTGCAGGTTGCGGGTCGCTCAGTCTGATCGGGGCTGTGTAGGTAAATGTTCTCGAAATCTCAACCACCAAATTAAAACTTCTCCATTTTACTCACCCAGAATGCTCTAGAAAGCTGGTCACGGGCTCCCATGAAACACCTTCAGCAAACTCACAAGGACGTTTTTGCCCCGAGCTTTCATTGGTTTCTCACCCTGCTGTCAGCTCTGTTTCTGCCACCGGCCCAGCACCTCTGCCTGCACCCGCGTTCTCAATGCAGACAGCTAATTCTCTGCATAGAGCCCGATGTGACCGCCACTCACCTCCACTTTCCCTCTACCTCAGTCTCTCTTTCACTTTCCTCCACTGATCGTTTTGTGCTCTTTGCTAGAGAGGCTAATTATTTCGGAGAGGAAGGTAGAGGAGGCGGGACAGAGACAGAGTCAGAGACAGAGAGGGTTCATGTTTGTGACTGGAGATGATATTTACCACATGCATATCTAGCAACACTCCAACACTGTTAACTGCAAGAGCAGACCAGCACAAAGGCAAGAACAGGTAGCTAATTTGCCCGATAGCCCTCACCTCACTCTCTCTGAGGGAATATCAAAGCTTCATATAAACAGCCATGCAGTTTCAGGCCCTGGTTGACTTGGGTTTTTGCAGGAGCTGCAAAACTTTATGCCTGCGTTCAGCCTGAGGGAGAGAGTGAGGAAAGGTTGAGAGAAGGTTAAACGAAACAACTAAGTGGAGGTTTGAAAGGAAAAACACATAGTTGCAAATGTCTACTCAGATACTTTCTGGCTTTTACTCACAAGCGCATTTTGAAATATGAATTTTTGGAATTTTGGTTGTTTTAATTTGCATCCCATGTTGGGGGAATAGCTTGAATTCAGCAGAGGTTGACCCCACCTGCCCTGTGTGTGTGTGTTTCTCCTGTAGGGTTGAGCTGTGCTGAGTATCAGCAGGCGGGGAAGGCCTCATGCGTGAGTGTCAACTGGACGCTGGGCGACTCACAGTTGGAGGTGGTCAACACGGCCACGGGACGGAGACGAGACTCAGGAACACCCTCGCGTCTCTGCAAGCATGCCCTGTTTACCCGCTGGAGCAGACTGTTCCGTAAGGTGAGGACAGACACAAGTTCAAACGGGAGCGGAATGAGCTCCAATTGATCAGTTGGGAAAGAGGGAAGGGACTTGGGAAGGTGTCTGGTATAAGTTTATGTTCTGCATGTTAACGGACTTCCAAGGCTTCAAAGTTGCAATAGATAATTTCTTTCTTAGATTTCTTTCTTTGTTAAATATTCACAAGCACAAGCCTGTGAAGTCGAGCACAACTCAAAAGGAGCATTTCAGTGAGAAACATTCATTCGTCATTCATTCGTCCCAGCGCTGCTCACACCAAGCTGAAGATCACACTTCATAGAAACCTGATAATACATGTAAGCACCTTAAATCAGTTCACTTTCAGATACTATTTCAGATGAACGCAGCAACTATTGTGGAGTGTTTTCTTCACTTCTTTACACCTCTAACTAGCCTCTTCTTTATAGTAATGGTGGCTGAGGTTCATGGATATTATAGTATCTAGAGCCATGCGCCAAACCCAACTTATAAGATCAGACTGACTTGAGATAATTGAAACATGTCCTACAGTAGTGATGGTGAGGACAACAGCACATGGCTTTCTTACATTTAACTCTTAAGTTATGTTAGTAAAGTGCAGCTGAACCTAATATATGATAGCTCTGCTCCAGTTAAGAGTCCCTGGAGCTTAATACCAGAGCACACCTCTATGGAGTGCAGCTATTACTCATATTATAATTACACCTACTTTGCTTGTTTGCCATGTCAAAATATCTGCTGTTAAAATGCCGTTCCAATTTAAATGTTAATTAAAAATCACTTTCAACAATGTATCTTTTGGTTTGCTGAACAAATAATAAAGATGTAGAATTGAATTAATATGAACCTAAACAGTACTCAAGGTAGTTATGTGAATAATAGTCTGTGGTGCCACTTCAGTCGACTCTACTCTAAAGCTCCTCTGCTGGAAAGCGAGAGGCATTACTCAGTTATTGTCAAAAACAATATGCGCTCCACTGACGTCAAGAATACACACTCCCAGTAAAACAGAAGCATTAACTACAGAGACGTGTGCCAACATCCACCCGCCGAAAAAGCACAAACACGCGTATTAAAGCCGGAGTGGCGGAGTGGCGGAGCGGTGTGGCTGCAGGTGAACGCTCTGTAGAGGAGATGTGGAATTTCCTTTTTTTCCTTCCGCCGTAGATAAATTTGTCGGAGACGCAACATCTGCTGTCTATGCGGCTTATCAAAAACCGGCAGATCTTTTAACAGCAGCACACACACACACACGCCCGCTGCACTTTCATTTCCATTCTGAAACTTTATGTAACACACACTGCCTGCATCGCCAAATGGCGGCCGTTAAAGCATAATGACTATGAAACCATAATTATTTGGAGAAGTACTCGAGGAGGCCCCCACCCTAAGTGCTCCCTGTGCGCCGTATATAATGGCCACGCAAGAGCAGTCGCACTAATCTCCAAAAGAAACTTTTGCTCTCTCGTTCTCTTTCTCTCCACTTGTCTCTCTGCCGATCTTCATTGTTTCCCCTCGCGACAAAAGGAATGCACAAAAAAGCACAGAGAATGTTCAATTGCTTGTGAAATTTAAATGGGGAGATTACACAGCTGTTGAAGCCCCCCCCCCTCCCCTAACCCCGCTCACCCCCGCCACCTCCCAACCCCACCCAAATGCATTTGTGCCGGCTCATTCGTTTTATTTTGCTCGCTCTTCTTCTCCCCCCCCCCCCCCCCCCCCTCCTCCGTACACACAGAACCTTTAGCCTCTCTGCCCCTGCTTTATTCCTCTCTTCCTTCTCTATCTTCATATCTGCTCTCCTGTGTGTGTGCCTCTTATCTGACTCCTGATCACTCTCTCTCTCTCTCTCTAGTTGGGGGTCCACGTGTCCGGCTCGGCCGACCGCCAGCTCATGTACTGCGAGGCCAAGATGGCGGCGCGTCCTTACCAGACAGTGAAGCAGCAGTGGTTCAGGTCTCTGCAGGAAACGGGCCTCGGCACCTGGGTGAAGAAACCGCCCGAGCAGGAACAGTTCCTGCTGTCGGTCTGAGAAGAAGAAATGTGTGTGTGTGTGTGAGATAGAGGAGTGTGTGTGTTTGTTTAACCTTTATTTTTTTAGGGTAAGATGACTCCATGCTCTTCACAAACACCCTGCTTCACCCTGATACACCACTTCATGCCTGAGAGTTTAAACCAGTACAACCTCCAAACTCACCATCACGTGTGTGTGTGTGTGTGTGTGTGTGTGTGTGCCTGCCACTCCATACAAAAACGACAAGAGGAAGGTCGAGTGGACAAGCTGAAAGACTTTTTCTATGACTCGCCCTTCTTTAAACAAAAACACACACTGAAGCACACCTCCCCCACCCCATCACCCCCCCTCCCCCCCATCACCTCCCCCCTCTCCTCAGGTGTGGTTCGGCTGTCAAGAAAAGGTGGGGTAACCTTGAGCAGAATGAAAGGCAGCCGCTATCTTGTCATCAGCTATTTCCGGGCCCCAAGGCTCCTGCTGAGGAGCGGAGCCACGGGGGAGAGAGAGATACAGAAAAAAAGGAAGAGAGAGAGAGAGAAAGAGAGGGGTCCACGTCCAATTACCGGCCCTGTCATGGTGACGGGTGATAGAGGAAGGAGAAGCAATGGGAAGAGAGAGGCAGCGAGAAAAAGAGAAGGACAGGCATGATTCAGACGGGCCAGCCGCCTCACCTTCTCCTCTCTCGTTTCTATCATTCTCCCTCTGACTCACCCTTTGACTCCTGATTTCCTTTTCTTTCTCCTTTTGTCTCCCTCCGTGCATTTTTTTCCCCTCTTCTCTTCCTTCCCCCAGCCATTTCACTCGCCTCCTCTTTGTCACTCTCTCCTCTCCCCTCCCTGTCTGCCTTTCAAGCGCAGCAGAGTTTAACACGACACAGCGACAGGTTAATACACCCCCTTTTTTTCCCTTTTCTCCCTCCTTCCCGTCCTCACCCCACTGGGTTAGAAAGAAGGAGAGGAATCAAAGCGAGGTACATAAACGCAGCCATTACAGCTTGCCTATGTACAAGTGGAGGTGATGATGGAGGGAGGGGAGCGGTTTCCTGTTTTTCACTCCTCTCCCTCTTTCACACCAGATTTATTTCTTCTCCCTCTTTCTTTTTGACCTGGACGAGCTCAGTCCTCTGCCTGTTGCGGCCGCGGGTCTCCGTGTTTCTAAATCCAAGCTCTTTTGTCACCAATAAGAGCCGCTTTCGGTTGTGACTCATTAGCGAGGCCTTGTTGACCCGATCGACTTGTTCTTTTTTCTCTGTGGTCATGACCGCCCTGAACAGGTAATAGCCAAGGTGGCGGAAAGTTTAGTAACATCCCCCACCCTACATGCCCTCTCCTCACCGTCAGCGCTGTGGTTCCATTTGATTTGGAAAACGCCTATTTTTGAACACACACACATGTACAAGTCAAAGACGAACAATCAGCATCCCTGATCTGTACCATGTGAATTTGTACCTCACACTTTTTTATGTCTTCGCATATTTCACACCCCCACCTACTGTGTGTGTGTGTTTGTGTGTGTGTGTGTGTGTGTGTGTGTGTGTGTGTGTGTTTTTTTTACGCAGCTCAGTGTTTATACTCATTATGATCATGACTGTGTTGTTCTGTCATCCCTCTCTCTTTCTCTTTAAGGAATTTAGATGAGGCAACCAAACTGCCACCAGCATGGCTCAGTCAGCAGTAAAATCAGAGTAGTGAGAGTGACATCTAGTGGTGTTTTTCTGTTTCTGTGGCCTCTGCTCCCCACCTGAGCCCCCCCCCCTCCTCTCCTTCACCTCCCCTACTCCCCTCACCTCCCCCCTGTTCTTGGCAGCATTACCGGTGAGGATACAGTATCAAGTGAAACTGTAGAGTAAGATCAGTGTGAGTTAAAGATGATGTGACACACGGATGGATTTACACAGGAGCTGATAGCTTGATCCACATGTGACCTGCATCTGCATGTGTCTCTTGTCCAGTCGGCCAATTAGTATTTCTATTTTTAAGATTCTATTTGGTGTTTTTCTTTAAGTGTCAGAGTTTGTCCTACACTTAATAGATATAAGTGGGTGAGTCTGTTTTTTGAAATTTTATTTGCATTTGTTTAAGTATGCGGCACTAAAATATTTCACTATTATGTTTTTCAATTAAAATTTGATTTAAAAAAGAAAAGTAATAAAACGGCCAGATGTAGCATTATTGATACCATTAAATACCTTTCTATTATCAAAAGCAACTAATGTAAGATTATGTTTTAGGAGTTCATTAAGTGAACCATTAAGCTATATGTCAAATATTAGGCTCCCCCCCCCCCCCTTTTCACTATTCTGGTAATCACTTAATCACATGCATGTTAGACCTTTTACATTACAATTAATACATGTTAGAAACTGTGCAGCTGCTCAGAGCAGAGAATAATGTTCATATACCCAAAACATGATCTAAAGTGAGACAAATCCTTTTTTGTTAAATTTGGTATTGATCTTATTATTGACAGTATTGATATTTTACATTTTGATCCACCCACCTACAGTCTTTTGTCCCATGATGGCCAACGTGCCATTTCAGAGGCTTTTTTTAATCAGGACAAGAGCTCAATTGTGGACATTCACTTTTTATGTCATGAAAATGACAGAAGACAAAGATTTTGGCACAGTATAGTGTGTGCTAGTGGCAGCTTTAATAAATATCCCAGTGGAGCTCATACCTTTGTTTACACCTGAAAATCCTAAATCTGCTCCACCACAGCAGCAAAGATCAGGTTTTGTGTAAATCTGGTCTGTGTGTCAGAACAGAGTAGAGTAAGTGTGTCTTTCATCTGTATGTGGTGCACAGTTTTATCATCTGGGTGTCATCCTAACATCAGACTCCACATTGCTCATCCACACATCTTACGTCACGTGTCACTGGAACACCTCGCGTCCTCAGCACCCATGACGACAGATTTGCAGATTTATTTTGAGAGATAATAAATATAAGGCATGTCTGAATGGCAATATTGTATCTATGAGTTTACATATGTAAAAACAAATGTATAGAAGATGTTGACAAAGATGTGAAAGAGATCCTAAAATGTCTAATTATGATGTAAATTAAAGTATATGAATAACTGCTGCTAAGGTCTGTAAATTGCACTTCAGTAACAAATAAAAAGTGAATGTTTGTACTGTATATGTGAATAAAACCACAAAATCTTGTAATTTTATCTTGGCTTGATTGGGTTTTTTTTATTAATCAGATGTTAATGTCAATTTATATGTGATTTCAGAATGATGGGTAACAGTATTTTACCTTCTCTAGTGACTAATACACTTTTTCCACGTCGTCAGCTTGATGATCACCTGTCTGTCTGGCGCTGGGCCTCAGGAGCATCCACACTGATATTAAAGAGGCCTCCCTCCTCCTGACTCTCCCAGGGGAAATCCGTGAGGAAATGGTTATCTCTGTTAGCCTCGGTGGCAGGTGTCATACAGACCAGCCACCAAATTAGCCTGGAGGAAGAATGAAGCGAGGAAGAAGAGAAGAGGAGAAAAAGAGGAGGGGGAGAGGTTTGAGGTGTGCTTCCTCAGCAGCATCCACCCTTCCCCCCCTAGGGCCTTGGAGTCGGCTGTGTGCTCTACAATAAACATCATAATTGACAATTTGCTCCAGTGGCTGGTCACGGCCAGCCGGCTATAATCTAATGGACGAGGCCAGAGAGGTAAAACGCCACCGAATATTATCTCCCTCAGTGTCACGCTGCTCCTCAATAAAATCCCAGAGCCGTAACACTAAAAATGACACTTATTTCAACATGTAGGGTTAAACCAACCTACTGCACTTACATAAGGTGCTTTTTGGTATGCTCCATCTCTAACATGAATGATATCATTGAATTTGGTTTACATTTTAACTGTGAAGGGCATCATAATAAATAATACATATAAATCAAACATTATCTTCAAATCCACCAACATCTTTGTGGCACCAAATGGTCCTCAGGGTGTAAATGACAGTAAATATGGCAGCAGGGGCAGGAATTTACTAAGTACACAGTCCAGAGGGAGATACTGTATATTATATGTATTTTTTTATAGTTACTCATTACATGCTACATCAAAAGGTTATGTAAAAATATAATTTTATAATATTGTTTAAGATTAAGTTTTGGCTTGTGGCCCTTAACAAAAAACTTATATATATAGAGATATTATAAATCAGTTGTTGGCAGCTACCCCAAAGTGATATTTCGCCACTTAACTTATTTTAGTTAAGTATCTAATTGAAGCCTAAATGATCCAATATTAAACAAGAGCAATTGAAAATAAATTAAGCAGAACTTTTTCTTGCTTCCTACAGCAATACATTATCTCACAATCCCACTGATTCAATGTGTGGCCCTTTGTAGGGCCTGACCCCCAGGTTTGAAACCACTGGACAAAAAAAATATTTTATCTTAGCTTTGCTTTGACCATCTGTAACAAGCCACTTACTCAATGCATCAATATTGCACTCTAATAATGTCATATATCTCTTTTTTTTTTTTTACACAGGGGTAGTATTTTTACATCTGATTACTTTAAACTACATTTTGCTGATAATACTTTTATTTTTAATTAAGTACATCAGTCAAAAGTGTTTACTTGTAGTAGTATTTTTAAATTTCATGCAGGTATACAGATACAGACGTGTGTAATTAAGTGGCTAATTAGACATGTGCCAGTACATTTGAGAATGCCAAACATTAGTATAGTATTTTTACATTTGATACTTAAAATAGTTTTTGCTGAAAATATTTTTTTATTTTTACTTAAGTACACTTACAAATGCCAAACTTTTACTAATAGTGGAGTATTTTTTACATTCGATACTTTACCTACAGATAATACTTTTATTTTTATTGAAGTACATTTTCAAAAGCCAAACTTTTACTTCTAGTATTGTGACATTTAATGCATGTATACAGATACAGGTGTGTGTAATTAAGTGGCTAATTAGACATAAGCTACAGTATCACATCAACACAATTTTTACAGACATTAAAAATGACTCACATTACTGCACACATCTCCTCTTGCTGAGAAAATACTTGAGTCAAATTGAACTTCAAACAGTTTTCCACAGACATGTTTAACATGGCACAATGGGGAAAAGCACAGGTGTGAATAATAAAATGAATGATGGGCTGCTTTAGTTTCAGGGCTGCCAACAGGACAGAGTCATCGTTAATGTTATTAGTAACACCTGTGCTTTTCCTGCTGTGACTAATGACTACTGTGACATGCAGTACAGTAGGAAGGACACTGTTTTACTACAACTTACAACAGGCTACGTATACAGCTGCCCTTGAGCAAGGCACTGATGATTCTGAAACTGAAACACAAGATAAAACCTTATTAATCAAGCACTTAATGTTAGGAAAGTATATAGATGTAAGAGTGAAGCTGCCATACGGCTTCTTTAAGCTAGAGGACTACTTAGCAAGGAAAATTAACACTTACTAAAAATATTACATGTTGTATTAGCCGTTCGTAAAATAACAAAGATTCTGTTCAGTTAAACTATTCATAGACCTTCTGGTTCCCCGCTCATTAACACTAAAAATTATTACTTCTGCCAACCAGACTTACCTCCAGATGAATAAAGTGTGATTTGCAAGATAATAGACATAGAAAAAACACCAAATGGTGAGAGCGGTTTGTGTTAAATAAAATGAAAAAAAAAAAAAAAGACATGAGAGACCGGAAAAAGGAAATCACACGTTTTATTGGAAAGTGTCAGAGAGCACGTACCCGTCACAATAGAATATGCAAAGTAGAACCCATAATGAAGTTGGAGGTGAATATGATTCGCCACAATGAAGCGAAGCCTATCCACTTTTTTTTTTCTTTCTTTTTTTAGCCCTCCAATCTGGCACCCAATAATTTAATGTATCAATCCAAAAATCATATTTCCTCCGAGTTAGAATTCATATGTGGGGCACAAATCGGACTTTCTACCTTTCTACCTGCAGATTAAAATGACATTGATACCAGTGGGTGTGAGATTGAGTTCCCTGAATGAAACGGGAGTAAAAATCCTATCTGCAGTGTGCAGGGGAACACAATTAGTTATTTAACAAGCATTTGGGACAGTGCGTTGATGCTTAGATTGATAAGGCTAATGCACCATATTCAATGCAATGGTAAGGCATTTCAATACGTTTCATTACATTTTTAAGGTTCATGCTACTTCCAAAAAAAAAAGTCCGTCCTGACTCTTATTGTTGCTAGAAACAGCAGTAAAGTGGAGTTTGAAGCCAACTTTTGGGTGAGTTATGCATACCTACGAACACTGAGCTACATCTACACCAGTCACACAAGTACATATGGGATTTACAGCACTGAAATAAGTTAAACATTTAACATCCGATGATCAAAAAACGACAGCATGACTTCATGTTTGGGATATTGCACAACTGTAACAAGACGTTTCTCGGAATCTGGTGAAGCCCAATTCTGGTTTTAACTTGAGTATCTTTTTAAAAGTCGTATTCACTGATTTCCAGGAAAAGAAATGAGCTTCACTGACAGCTCCAGAAACACGGAGGAGCTATGTTATTGCTTCTGTATTTGGATAAAAGGTGCGAGAGGTTCGTACAAGGCTAAAAAGGTTCAAAGCAAAGTGTAAACACCATAACGTCATTTTGACAGGCTGTTACCGAAGCACAGAAATGACCAGTAACTGACAAGTTCACTTGAGGATGACACATTACAGTAACACAAGGCTTTGACTTGGCAATGAGCTGGAGAGGATGGCTGTGTATTTTGCTGACAGTGAGGAAATATGGGAGCGGGGAGTGGGGGCAGATTATGGCTAAAAGTAGCGACACCTACACCAGCAACAGACGGGGAATACTAGATCATGATTATGTTGAACACATCCAACTCACAGACCTCATTCACAGGATTCATGTACAACAGACGTGCAGTCGTTTTCCCGTTATTGCTATTGCGCTTGACACTTTGCATCCTGACAGAAAGGCAGAATACTTACAAAAAAGAAACCTGTAAACATGGAACAAGGCAGAGTTACAGTATGAGTGTGAAATATTAACAACAAAAAAAAAAAAAGGAGGCTGGAGGTGAATTCGAAAGCATCAAAACGTGACAGGCGAGGACTCGATTCTCATATTCAGTTTCAAATATTTTAAGACAACTGAACGGTCGTAGCGAGGCGATCGAACCGGCAGCCTGCGAGCTGCGCGGTGGATCCGACAGGCCTGAAAAAAATGATATGTTTTTGTTCCATGGTGAGGAATATTCTGAGTTCGACGAAAAAAAGATTAAAACGTTTGCGAGAACCACCGGGCGAGCTCCGCCCCTGGAAAAGGCGGACGAGCGTAAGACACAAAGTCAGTTAACGTTAGCGACGACCTGCCACACAGGTCACTTCATCATCAGGCCACGATGTAATATGTACACAACTTCTTCTATCGTATTCTACACACTTTTCCTGGCCTTATAATTGTTCTCTTACAACTTTACAAGTAACATACGCACACAGAGTTGATCTACATGCAGGACCAACCGTTCAGCAGTAACTAAAACAACAGCAGCCTATGATTGAGTCAAATATATATATATATATTCAGGATATTAACATAGAGAGGCTAGGAATGAGTGAGTCAGCCTAGTCGTGTCACGATTTCACAATCCATGCTAAATATGTGAGAGGTTCAAATACAGAAGGGTCAGCTCTGTGGCCTCGCACACACTCGAGAGTTTTCTCATAATAAATTAATTTGGGGAATATACCATCAATCAACGTTAGCTGCATTCTCAAAAGCAACACTAATGCTGATCATTTCTTCTCAGTTGCTTGAAAGCTGTGAAATAGATAACGACTTAAATGCTTGACGGGGGGTAAACACTTGAAACGCTCGAGCGCGTGCGAGGCCGCGGAGGTTACAGTGTCTGTGTGTATCGTACTGTATATACATGGAGGGATTCTGATCGGTCTCCTGCTTTTACTGAGTAACCGTGTCTGTGTGTCACTTCTCCTGCAGCAGGGCGGGGATGTTGATGTTCCAGCCGATGGCCTGCCGGTCGAAGCCGCACGTGAACAGGTTGCACGACTGGTTCTCTTCGTTCCACGCCGTGCAGCACACCATGCGCCTGTGACCCTGTGAGAACACACCATTTTTGTTTATTTTAACGATGCTGATTGACTGATAAAAAAAACACGCAACTTCCTGCGCAGTTTACCGCCTTCCTTACCATTCTGTTGCTGCGTGGAAGCCTGGCCAGCCTCACTCCGCTCATGTCGAACAGTCGCACTTGCCGATTGTCGTGCGGCAGAGCGATGATCCTCTGGTTGGCAGACACGCTTATCCTGAAGGAGCAAATGGAGTTGTTGAAGTTTTTACAGACTGATTTGCAGTTACAGCATGTCGTATAATTTAATAACAAGTTGCACACAGTTCCATATGCAACGACAGCACCGACGACGACATCAGCTGCCCTCAGAATCTGTATTCCCTGCTGGCATTCGGGATAATTGCTGCCAATTGCGAAAAGAAAGACAAACACATCCTCGCCTTGTTTTGGTGCTACGTATGTTAGAAGCATGTTATTGTCTCCCTGCAGGAGAGCTGATACCGGACTCTGACTGTTCATGAACACAGCAGGCGGAGCAGCATGGCCACGACCCCCCCCCCCCTCTAATAAGCTTTTGTCTTTTTTTATTAATGAGCTGTGTTTGTGTTGACATGCTGGAATAACATCAATCAGTCTGTGCTGACAGTCACTAACTTTCCCCTCGACTGCTTTCATGATCAAAACCGTTTGGAAATTACAAGTGTTCAAAGAAATTCCATTTATGTGAGATTGGAGAAAAATGGCTGATAAGTGATAGTTTAGCATTAAGTCTGTAAAAACAGGCTCTGTACAAGCTCAAAAGATAACGAAACCTGCCTAACAACACCTCTAAACTTCACTAATTAACACCTTCAAGTGGCTGACTGCTTCTTACAGTAGATGTGAGCAGTTACTTCCTCAAGGCTGAAAAACTAAAAATTATTAAATGATTAAACAATTTTTTTAAGTTTAGAGAAGAATTTATAATTATATTCATGTGTAAAATGAATATAATTGACTTAAGAGCAATAAAATAGATCAGTCTCATTTAACCTCAGACTGACTAAGTAAACAATCAATGTAGTATCCAGCTTCTCAACTGACAGAAATGACAAATGTTTTTTTTTTATATGATCATATTATAATAACTGGCCTTGTTAACATGACTCACTCACTACACTTTTTTTAAAGTTTAAATGACAAACTGAGTTAATCCTCCTGCACACAGCTGATGGAATGGACAGGAGACTCTGGCTCTCTTTCTTTTTACCTACCTGTTAACAGCTGAGTCAGTGCGGATGGTTGCTATAGGCGACCTCATGTTCTTCAAATCCCACACCTTGACCGTGCGGTCGTCACTCCCTGAAACCACGTTGTCGCCCACTGTGAACACCGCCGACGTCACCGTGCTGCAACAGAGGGATGAAAAGATAGTTACACACTGATGAGAAAAACAGAGCAGCAACAGCATGTCTTTCTCTCCTTTTTTGTGTTCTAACTGGAATTAAATAGCGTCCTGTATTATTGAGATTCACACTGTAGGTTAAGGTTTTAGGAATGAATGCTTATTTATAGCCTGCCTGTTCAGCGTCTACCACAGATGGTGTTATTATTACTCATACGCCTAAAAGATAAAAGAGATCGATACATGCGTCACACTGATATGTGGAGATACATCGTGAGCATTGACACTTCTTTATACTAGAGTGACTTTGTCAAGGTGCAACATCAGCACGTGAACACGGTGAGGTTCCTGATGTAACATGTGATTCTCTTGTGCCTCCATTTTAAAATATTACAAGGTATCACTTCATAATGAACCTGTAGAGAATAGAAACAGGTAGGATCACACCCCTGCGGTCTTCCTGTCACATGGGTGTAGTTGTCACTGACTTGATGGCTTAAATAATGGATGGAAGTGTTTACATCATCAGCTGTTGAGATGTTGACAGACGTTTTCTGTTTTTCTCACATTTAAACCTCATGTGTTCACGTGTTCAATAAACCAACAAAACTTCATCAAGTTAGAGAAACTGCAAATATAACCACAAAAAATGTCATGCTATTTGAAGAATGTGATCACAAATATACCTACGCCAGAAAACTGTAGAGAATCTGACTGACTATTTTGGACTTGACTGCTTTATGGATATACTGGATTTAAACATTTGGATGTGTCATTTTGAATAACTGTGATAAAAAAAACATTTCTGAAACAAAGTCTTACATAGAAATTCTAGAAAATCAAAAGAAAGTCACCATATATATTGATCTTGTTACCTAAAATTATATCACAAACTATACCATTAACTCCTCCATGTCTTCAGTGAACAGTAAACCTCACCAAACCCTAAATTCCTAGGAAGGGTTCAACAGCTGAAAGCTGAAATGAAATGTACTTCTAGGATGAGCTAAGATGGAGTGCAGGATTTTTGTCTCTCCCTTCTGGCAGTGAGAGTAACTACAAAAACACTAATGTCACACTCCGGTTGCTACTGTTTAGAGTATCATATAAACCCCACAAAATCATTCTTTCACTATCAGAATTTGATTCATTCAGTCTTTGGAAAGTCCAGAAGAGCAGTACGGTTAGATTATTTTATCCCAATTCAAGTTAGCAGGAAGCTAACTGGAAGTTAACCGGTTCAGCTAGCACAAGTTTCTAGTGTGTACACACATTATGTTTCATCTGGCAATGTCCAACCTGACAGCAGATTATCAATAGTATTGTGGGGAAATGTACTGTTTCTCACAACATATTTCTGGCCATTGTTTTGATTTTCAGACCCACAACTTGATGTATAGCAGGAGTTGGTTGAGACCAAAACTGAGCTACAAGGAGAATGAATACTGGACTTATATCCACTAAGTGGACAGAAACATCACATCAAATTAATGTTGATCTGTATCAGCTGGATGTGTTAACAGGCTGATAAGTTTTCAGCCTAAAATGTAAAAAAAAAAAGTATTTCCATCTTGTTTTGCTGCTCCCAAGTGAACAAAAAGTCTGTTATTGCAGGTTTAAAGACCTGCAGCAAATGAAAATGTAGATTTCTGCTGACCTCCAGCAGGTCAAGTTCTCACCCTTGCAGTGGTCAGTACACTCTGACATCTGTGGGTGTAGTTACATATGTGAAGATGCACAATATCATCGTATCGTTAATGCTAGAAAAAAACTTCTTATTGCTGTCTTGAAAGGCTTTACACGTTATGATACTGAAGTGTCACTTTTGATATAATTGATAGGATAAAAAGATAAATGTGGCCGAACATCACTGTATTTTCTGCTAAATCATGTTATCACACTGGAGGCTGATACGTTCTTTATATGCATAGAGCATCCCCTCACCTCCCTCGCCCTTTATCCAGCCAGGCGTGATGCGCTGCTCCACATGATAGCGCTGAGGTCAGGCCTAGCCATTCATTTAATAGACCTTTAATATTTCCAATCTATTACTGTATGTCAGTCGCTCCTGTGAGGGGTTTTTCTTCCTCCCTCCTCCTAATATTTTTCCCCCCTCTGTTCATTCATGGAGGAAATGTTCGGATTCTTGATTAAAATTAGCGTTGTGTGGTGTCCCTTCACACACACACACACACACACACACACATACACACATTGTCTGGGGTTCCACTTCCAGTTTTTCCTCACTAAAACTGGCTTTTCCCTTAATGCAAATTGACGCGGCATTAAGGGCTAATTAGGGGACTAAACTTTGTCCTATTAGAGAGGCCGAGGCTGGCGTGGACTGCTGTATCGTTACAGGCACCTTCTGACATTGCGGGGTACGGCCCACCTGGGAATACATGAGGTGCAGAGGGAGACGGAGAGGAAGAAAAAGGTAAGAGGTAAGGGAGGTGTGCTGAGTGGGAGGTGTGTGTGGAGCGTAATCAGACAAGGTAATTGATTAAAAGGTTGATTAAGGTTAAAGGGTTTTTCAGAATGGGTGTGAGGAGGGAGGGGGAGTGTTCAGTGTTACTTAATGGCATCGCTGCAGTCTCTCTGACAGCCAAGGTTAAGACTTTTCCAGATAGGAGAGGAGGGAGCGGAGAAGGGTAAGATAGAGTCAGTCAGCTGAATGTATCTCTAACTGAGCTGAGCTGAATGTATCTCTAACTATAAAGCCTTGAATGATCTTCTTCCTATAAAAAAGGTGGCTCACAGCTAACACTCTGAGGTTATATAATAGGGTAGAAGTTACAGTTTGTCATCAAAATCCAAGTCACACCTGTAGCTTCAGCACCTGCAATTAAACACTTTTTTTTTTGTGCAGAAAAGAGTTTAAAAAATCGCCACCTTTTTTTCTTTTTTTCCCCTTTAAATGAAAATAATTATCCACGAAACACCAGAACAACTCAATACAATTACCTTTAATTAACTCACTGATGATGATTGTTTTTAATTGTTAAGTGTTAAGGGCAAATTCAAGATGTGAGATGAAAGAAAAACTGCAGCCGGAGAGGATAAAATGTACAACAGCTCCTAATTAAATGAATCATCTGTATTGAGACGTTTGTCTTCACTGCGGCAGGATATCACCGCTGTCTTTTTTTTAGGGTCGTATGTTAATGAAACTGGAAGCAGCTCATAAGAACAGAGCTCATATTGGACAGGTGCTCACTGAGGGTAAGAAGCCTGTGAAACTCAGATGGCTGTTGGGCATATTTGACATTACTTTCTGAATTACTGTATGAATAAATCACAGAAACATGATGTAAGTGGACTGTTACACTGATCTGACTGACATTATTTAAGCACTGATGAAGGGTCTAACACTAACCCTAACCCTGTTCTGTTGCACAGTATAAACTGATTGTACCCTGTTCATAAAGTTTCATAAATATGTGCTTCATCTAATCCTTACCCTCCTTCTTAGAGATTCTTTTAATGATTGATGTATGAATTTATGAAAATCTGAGTCATTGTAATTCACTCTGGATGAGAGAGTAAGACAGATGCTTAAATGGTGAAATGTAAATGAAACTATTCAGGTAGAGACGACTAAGAGGTTTCGGAGCACTCTACTATTTTGCTGTGCTGCTGGAAAGCTGACAGTCGCTGAGAAGCTGGTAAGTGCAGGTGTATTCCTCCAGAGACGCTGTGTCAAATCTGCATACAGACACTTCCAGACACCAACGCGCTCTTCTATCAAGAGCGATCTAATGTCTTCCAAAGCCGTCGATGGCAGGAGAGACAAACCTGAGACAGCGTTCCATTTGTAGAGCAAGACCGCTGTCACTTCTCGTTTCCTCTCAGCTGTTCTTTTTTTTTTTCTCCTTCTTTTTTCTTTTTAGCTCACGCGCAATTGTCATTACTCTGCAATTACGGCAGGGCAGTGGGATACAGCGGGTGTGTGCTGCACTTTTAGCTGCCGTGGTTGGCTGTCAGGGAGCGTTAGCTGTAATTGCCGATGAAGACGGTGGAAACGAGAGGCTGTCTCCCCTCGAGCTCTCAACCTCTTCTGCCTATTAAAGCGTTCACACTCTCCTCACCTCTGCCGCTACCACGGGAGGGACGGGGAGATTATGCCATATCATTATGCCATATTGGAAATTCTGGAAAATTAGCAGGAGAAATGGCAGAAAGGTGGCAATTTGATATTGTTGGGAGCATCTGGTTGGAAGTGAAACAGGCTCACAAGTGTAGGATAATGAACCCGGGAACAGATAAAAAGTTTAATTCTTAGAAAAAAACTTATGATTGCTTTTGGCCTAACAGTCTGTCTGTTAAGCTGCAGTAGGAAAAATATCCACCATGTTCTATCTCAGAGTAGATGCAGGAGCTAACAATGACATTTTTACTGGCTGTAGTTAGAGTCTTGGTGCCTCATTGTGTTTTTGACATTAACTCTGTCAGCAGTAACTTGTTAGTGTGATGCATCCTTTTCTTCATTTTAATTGTATACATGTAAATATACTAGTGTTTCCCTATTCATCCCTATTCCATTGTAGTTCAATAAATACCTTGATTTATTGCATAGTCGTTGTATCTGTGTGTTCCTTCATATCAGAAGATGGAGTTCACTATACTTGGAGTTCATAACTTTCACATATAAAACTGATTCATTTAATTATATTCCTCCCAAGTCATTAATTAATTAGGTATTAATTAATTAATGAACTTTATCATGTACAATTTGATTCCAAATAGGCACAAAACATTATTCCACCTAACTGTTTTCCCTATCAGACTTTTATCATTATGTCTACAAACAACTAAATACACATGCTCCACCTTCGATAATGCATCATTTAAAATGATAATGAGTGATATATCAGATGCTGTTTTGAACTGAGCTTACGAACTAAAGCTGCAATGATTAGTCAATGAATCCGTTAGTGAGTGTACTGACAGAAAATTCATCTGCAACTATTTACTGATGAAGTCATTTTTAACCAAAACTTTCCAAACATTTGATGGTTCCACAGATGTGAGATCATTATTTTCCTTGTCTTACATTAAAAATCAGTGGAACAAAACAGTGATGACACCTGAGAGTGTGGTATATAAGTGAAGGGCATTTTCCACAGTTTTTTAATGTCTTGTAGACAAATGGATCATCGGATGAATCGATGATGAAAATGATCGTTAGCTGCAGCCCGAGATGGATTTCAAGTTTAGTTTTGTCTTCGCTCAAACTTAAAGTGTCAAGTAGCAGAACAACTCTCTCAAAAGTACTACAGCTAAATAGTAAAGAACAAGTTTTTTCATAGCTGTTTTTAGGCTAGATAGCAGAAGTTTGGGGAATCATTACATTTGCCTCAAAGTCTGTGTAAGTTAGTTGCTCACGATGTAAGTCAACGACTATCGATCATTTGAGAAGGGAACAAGGATGGAGGAAAGGAAAGGAAGGAGGAGGGCTGTCGTTAACTGTGTAACGCTGGTGCTTAATCTCATTACACCAATTGTCTATGGGAGAGAATTAGAGTGGGTTCTGCAGGAATTATACATGTTGGGGTCGTACATAATGAGCTCTCTGTAATCCCCCCACTTGCAATTAAATGCTGCCAGAGAGTACCAGCCAGCCAGCACACACATGTAGACATGCACATAAACACACACACACACACACACACACACACACACACACACACACACACACACACACACACACACACACACACACACACACACACACACACACACACACACACACACACACACACACACACACACCCTTATTCCGCCTGTTAAAGAGCGCTGCCATTGAAAGCCACAGACAAGCCTGACAGTCATCGTTTTGAAATGAGCGGCTGCAATTGAGTGTTAACAGCGAGCAGAGTGCCAAATTACACAGAGTGGGGGATTAACGCAGAAACGGACAGATAAATGAACAGGAGAGCGAGGGAGGAGAGAGAGAGAGAGAGAGAGAGAAGAGAGAGGGGTAGGAAAGAGAAAGAGAGGGGTAGAAAAAGAGGAGCGAAGCGTCTAAGCGGGGAGAAGTGCTCAGTAATAAATGAGAGGCAAGTGGAGGATTTGGCTTAGAGCAATAGCCAAATCAATGTGGCACTGTAAGGGGGGGGGGGGGGGGGGGGGGGGGGGGCTTTGGATTCACAGACCAGAGAGAGGCTACAGCTCCACCCGGTGGGCCAAATTAAGACTGCGACATGTAGCCATCAGTCAAGCTGTTGAACATTGAAGTATTAATTTGTGTGTGTGTGTGTGTGTGTGTGTGTGTGTGTGTGTGCGTGTGTGTGTGTGTGTGAGAGAGAGAGAGAGAGGGAAGGAGAGAGAGACTGACTCTGTGTGTCCCTGGAAGACGTTGACGGAGTGGATGGACGGGTCTCTGAAGTCCCACAGTCTGAAGGTGGTGTCTCTGGATGAGGTGACCACCAGACGCTGGGTGGGGTGGGTGCAGCAGTGAGTCAGCTCCTGGTCATGGCCTGCATACACAGACATACAGATACATAATAGTGAGCATATTCACCACTATATAGTTATGCGCATCAGTAATAGAGCCCTATAAGGAAACATGGCTGCTGCAGGAAGATAACTAAGAAAAACAAAGTGCAGACTAAAGTAAGATTAAAGAAGAAAAACTGATCTCCTTGTCAGTCACAACTCCACAGACAAACAAACAGCAGGTTAACTGCCACAGATTGGCCTAAAGTGCTGAAAATAATGATGACTCATTGTTTAAAGTAGCAGAGGAGGAACTAAATGACCATCAAATTGCTCTGACTCCTGCGGCACAGTCTGCTTCATTGTCTCGCGTTACACTGAGCAAAGAAATAGATTTTTTCTAAGTAAGTTAAAGCTGTTCCATATAATAAACAGTCCATCTATTTCACATGTCAGCTCAGGTACCTCCTCTCTGACATGGAGGTATCTGGCTTTGAGAAACTGCTCTGGATAATGATGTATATCTATGTAAACATGGGCTTTTTTGTATGACTTGTACTGGTAAGTATCAAACACTGAAACATACTGATACAAATACACAAACAAAATGTAGGCCTGCTAATTATTACTGCAAAACAAATAAAAAAAGAACCATATGTAAATCCACCCTCTCACAAAAATCTAATTTTAGATATAAAACATTAGAGTGACCATTAAGGTAACAGTAATAGATAATATGAACAAGCTAAAACGAGTCTGTATACTGTGAGACTCGACTTGTGCTACTCGAGGGTAAAAGCCTAAAGACTCGACTCGAGACTGGAAGGCAAAAAACACTGAGAAGACCTGACTCTGTGACACGGTAATATTGAAAAATGCTGCACTGAATGCATTGTGCCTTTTGGAGTTGCTGAGTTGTCATGAATAATTAATAACATAACGGAGATAAGCGCAACAAGCGGCTGCTGTCACCAGAAGAAAATGTAGACGACTCTAAATTCAAATGAGAGAAGCCTTCCATTAAATTATCAATTAGTCTACATGAAGTTAGTTTTTTTATTACTCCCTGAAACCCTGAAAATATTCTGATCAAATCAAATTATGTAGGATATAATTCCTACTGCTAGTTATTAAAATAGGGCCAGTTCATTTTAGTAAGATATTTAAGGGTATTAGTGATGTGTTTTCACTTGTCTACTGCACTATTGTTCATGTCATTTGACCTTTTTTAAAGCAGATTAGAGTGCAGCAAACACTGTAGGAGGAATTTGTGATAAAAATATCTAAAACATGTGTTCGTAATCTCTAACAGCTTAATGGCAAATCTTAGCAGCTGAACACACATTTAAAATGAGTGTGTAACAGTTCATGTGTGATGTAAACAGCCAGGACACTGAGCTTCATATCCTCTCAGAGCCAAATATATATATCTCTATTTTATCTGTATACACTGATCTACATAATATTAATGACAGATTATATTACTCTAAATGATTCTATACATTTTAGTCCTTTTGACATTTAAAATTAAGCCAGCTGTTTGAGTCACTGGTTGAGCTGTTTTAACATGAAATGCTGCTGTACAATTAAACTTAAGTATAAACATTATGAGCTTATATAGTGACTTCTTTATGAGTTACACATTACTATTGCTGCTCTAGAAACATTATGTAATAGCTGTCTGACTGGTTTGCTAAAATGTGATGTGATAACGTGTCACATGATTTGCTATTTTCTGATGGTCTTCTGTGTATTGGATCCTTTTGAAATATTTTCTCATTTGTTTTTCTTTTCTTTTCTTCTTTTGTCTCTCATTGATTCTTTTAATATTGTTTTATTGCTTCAAAGTGCATTGAGACACTCTGCTGTGGTTTTATACTTTAAATTGACTTTGACTGATTGTAATTGCTTGTAAAATATATATCACTTGTGGTTTACATAGACAGATATGAGAGACACTGCACTGATGAAATGAATAAAATAACAGATAGTGATTTACACACTGTTACATACAACAGTCTTTGCGTTTCTGTTTCCTAATGACATTTGACTTCAGGAACAAAAGAATACATTTTTTGTGTTTTACTGTTCGTTGACACTGAATGTAATGTACTGGAAGCCATCCTCACCCCAAGTCCCCTGCCTCAAATTTTACCAACTCTCATCTGATACATATTATGGTGTTCGCATACCAGTGAGTGTGTGGACCAGCTCAGACGTCTCCAACTCGTACAGGTTGGCGGCACGATCCCAGGAAGCTGTGACCACTTGCCGGCCGCCCACCAACCAGTCGGCCGCGATGACTACGCCCTGGTGGCTCTTCAGGGTTGCCGTGGCGAGCCTAACGGTGGGGACCTCGCAAGGTCCCTCGCCGTCTACCTCGCCTTCTTCTCTGTCTGACGAGTCCTGGTCTTCATCGCACAGAGCCTGTGGGAGCATGAAGGATAGTTAGGTTAGTACAAATAAAACAACTGTGAAAGCTTTGATTTGTTTTGGGTGTGATTCATTTGCCAAAAACTGAAAAACAAAGATGAATAAGGAGGTCTTAACCTTAAAAATTATATTACTCGAAAAATGGCCAGCTTTTTAATCTTCACTGACTCTGAAAATGCCCTGTTATGAATATATGTCTCAAGACTCAAAATGAGATTCGAGCATATTCCAGCAGAAACCTGGAAAGAGAGCAACACAAAGCTACTCACACTGACATCTGGTGGTGGCTGTGGGGCAGGAAGCTGCACCATGTAGCGCCAGATGTGAGCTGTCTGGTCCCCAGAGGCTGTGGCAACACATTAACAGACATGCAGATATACTCAAAATCAACTACTGGAGGCAACAGAGGCAGGGCAAAGATGTTCAAATAATCATGAGGAGAAAGAACACATTAAATAAAATAACCGTATTTAAATACATACCTGTGAGGGCCATCTGCTCTGTGGGGTGGAACTTGATGGAGTTGACTATGAGAGAGAAAGAACAACTGATAAGATAACAAGACATGAACATGGCTTATAATCAAACATTCCTGTCATCTCACTGTCAGCTACAACAAGTGAGTAAATGTTGACGAACACACTCCTTTAGCCAACAGCAAATGATTATGCTTTAAATACATAAAACTTACATCACTGACTTTTGACATGTCTGTTTTACACTAATGCTGGACAGTATGACTACAAATCTGTATCACAGCATTTTTTTTGTGATTTCACAGTACATAGAATTTACATGAATCACTCCAAACGTAGAGATCTTTATCTGGGGCAGTTTGCCAGCTAACCAAACCACCCACATATTCATCTGTGCAGGCCGGTTTGTTTACATATATGAGGCCATGGACATGATCGTGAGTCATTTCACTTTAAATAGCTGAGTGTATTTATTCAGGTTGCAGATAAAACAAGTGAAAGAGGAAAAACAAAGAGTGGAGGGCAGGAATGATACAGTAACAGTTACATTAGAGAAACTGCAGTCACTGCTCTGCTGACAAATAAAGACAGATACAGATTTTTTTTCAGAGTCAGACCTTTTGCTTCCAGACTCAGAGAATCTACAAGTGTCCACAGATGAGCTTAATCCCAGCTGTATTACTACTACAGTGTTTAAAACTGATGAACTGTTACACTGCCCCAGCACTATTCTGCACAAATAAACTCATTAAAGTTATTACCTGATCCCGCGTGGCCGGCGTACCTCAGCAGACATTTGCCAGTCTCTATACTCCACAGTAGAGCTGAGTGGTCTGTTGAATGAGAGCAGGGGTGAACAACATGTCACATCATTTAAAGTAACTGGAATGTTCAATGTTTATTCTCTCCTGTAAAAATCACTGAAAACTGAAAAGAGGTTATGAGAACTCTTGCATTGAGAGAGAAATATTAGCAGTATCAATAAAATTGTTGTGTAATAAATGCCATCAATCATCAAAATTAAACCCAAAGTGTCATAATTAATTTGACAATGATATAATGATGTAAATACTGAACGCAGCACCTTTACTCTTGACTAATTATTGTAATTATTCTATTATTACCACCTACAGTATGTGGCACCTCGACTGTGTGTAAGAACAGTGATTGACAGATTTAAAACAATCAGTACCTGCAGATGCGGTTCCCAGGACCACCGGCTGAGTCCGGGTGACACTGAGGTCCCAGATCCCGTCCCGGTGGCCCACATACTCCTTCAGCAGCTGGCACAAAGCCCGGGAACCTGCGGTGGCTTTGAAACTAGACACGATCTGAACGGGCAGGGATGGAGAGAAGAGAAAGAGCGATGAGTATTCGTCCTGGTGCTGAAACAAAGCCAAACTAAACATACGCTTAGAGTCCAGCTAAAATTAAACAAGTGCACCAGCATGAAGTTTTCAGAGCTGATATGAGTGAAGTGCTTTAACTTCAGGGGCCAATATGAATATAAAGCATTTATGTTTATGACTTAACCTACAGCACTAATGGTTAACTGCAAGGTCCACAGATAGAAAAAGTGAATCAATTGGGTTTATTATTCTTGTTTGATAAGTGACGGTAATAAAATTGAAATCTCAATGGCAATAACACAGACTGGCCTTTCACTGTTTACATGTTTAACACAGTCTGCTGTTGGTCTCCGACTAACAGATGAACAAATAAGGCTCAGTGTGTTGGATGTTAGAGGGCCTGTATCACAAAGTAAGTTAAATCAGCTTTCTTTGGGTTTATTCAGGTGTTTTGGTATCATGAAGCTGGCAGATGAACAAATGTTTACAATGAGGTTAAGTGATTTTAAATAAACGCTGACACATTTTTGATTGTTTACTGCAAACTAATGTATGACAGTTATAGCTGCATATTAATAGACCATGTTGTTATTTAGCCTCACACTCAGGATGATGGTGAAGATGAAGATGATTAGAGATTGAGTTGTTTCAGTAGATTCACATGATTTGACTCAAGTGATTCACATGTTATTTTTAGCATTGGTTTATTTTACAAAGAATTTTATTTAAAACCAATACATCGGCTAGTAAGACATGGGATAAAAAATATGTTCCCTCTCAAAATAACCTTGTTTATTTTAAAAGTTCTAATCAGTCAGGAAGAGGAGTGGTTTTAAGTATGAACTGCTACAGTGTGGGCTCAAATAAACGCTAGAAAGAAGCCTAATTCTCCTTTACAATAATTCTACATGTTTACTATCTGGTAGGCAAACTCATTAAAATGCAATAATTAAGATCAGTGTGTGCCAGAGGACATATTCGGGTTCTTATGGCCAGCATTTTTCTCAAGGGGTGAGGGTTAAATTAATTTAATTTCGGTCTCAGATTTATAGTTATCAATAAAATAAAATGTAAAAATTGGAGAAAAAAAATCATGATACAAATCCGTTTCAGGCAAGTCAGCAAATGAATTTTCGATAAAGTCAACATTTTGCAGAGTCAGGCTCTTTATGCATGCATGTGTGCGCACATGTGCTTATGAAGGAGAAAAGAGGGACAGAGAGCAAAGTATTTTGGCCGTCTGACAAAAAAATGTCCCTTCCAAAGTTAAAACTAAACCTACGCCCTTGCTTGTAATGAAGAGCTCTGCTTCTTTCACATGGACAAGCTTGAGCTTAGAAGTGAGCTATGGAGAAAAAAACCCATATCTGGCTGAGTCGGCTGATAACTAAAATCATGATACTAGTTATCTGGGATTTCCAATGTTAGTGTCAGTGAAGCCATGTGACCCAAAGAGAGCCAGTTTTACTTACTTTGTGATAAAGGCTCCTGGAACAGTAAACAGCAAATAGCAAAAGCCGGTATGTGTTTTTGTGTGTGTGTGTGTGTGTGTGTGTGTGTGTATCTATATCAAGGAGTGTTTTCAAATGAGGGGAAACTTTCAGGAACTGCCAAAAGGTATATGAGACGTGTGGTGCACCTCTAAAAATAAGTTTGTCTTGTGGTCCGGTTACATGTGGCCTTTAGTTCGCGGCAGACGTCCTGATGAACAAACTAGAGAGTGAACTGTTGTTTTATTTGTCACAGAGTAGCAACAACCTGTACTGTACATGCTGCTGCAAGCAGACGGCCGACCACAGCGATAAGCTCCATCATTGGTAGTCGTTAGATGCAGCAGCGAAGCATCTGGTTTACTGGTGTCAGATTGTGTTAATGTATGCTCTCATTC
Organism: Scomber scombrus; assembly: GCF_963691925.1. Lineage (NCBI taxonomy): Eukaryota > Metazoa > Chordata > Actinopteri > Scombriformes > Scombridae > Scomber > Scomber scombrus. Next base: position 7,393,809 of record NC_084989.1, read on the forward strand.
TGTCAGGTGTGTTTATGCTCACGTTACAAGTACAACACAATCTTACTTCTTTCCTGTCATTAGGCCGCTATGAGCAGAGAGAGGAGGAAGTAGAGCTCATTCCAGTCAAGGTCAACAACGCAGTAAGAAACTGAGGCTATAGTTAGTGCAGGTCATTGCATTAGTTTCCCATCTCTTCAGTCTTGAAGTAATTAGTTTTTGGTCATGTTTTGTAGCCAGCTGGTAGGTTAGCTGTATATTACGTAGCAGCTAGTTCTGTCGTAGGTTAACTAAGAAGTCCTCCCTTGATCCTTTGTGTCCTCTTTTCTAACTTATAGGTCAGAAGAGGATCGTTTCTCACTCTTCATCTAGCTCAGACTTTGGCTGCATTCAGTACATCCGGTCTGTTTGTTATCGTGTCTGACCCAGTCTCGCTCAAGGGGAAGTCTCGCTCTGAAATCTCGTGAGAGTTGAGTTGTTGTCAAAATCAGCTAAATATTCAGCCATAATGCTAAGCTATGCTATTCTGTACTCCAACATAAACTACTCCTGACACTCCTCTATCCAACTCTCACTCGTGTCTCCACTGTTGTCTTCCTGCAACCACCCAACTCTCGCGAGATTACAGAGTGAGACTTCACCTTGAGCAAGACTTGGTTAGACACACAACAAACACTAACAAACTGGATCAAGCGAAAGGTTAGGTTTCTCTGTATGGTTCTTTCTATAATGTTGTCAGCCTGTCAGTGGCAAAAACAAGCACTTTTAGTGGATGTACATTGACATGGCACAGTTGCCCCATTGGATTACATTGCAGCCCATTTCGCAGCTGCCATCTGAGACACTCTCGAACTATAATGGATCAATTTCAAAAATAATTGTCACAGATTTTTTTTTTTTTAAATAGTGTCCAAGTTGAAAAATTGCAAAGTTTCCCTTCAATGTAACGATTATAACCAACAAGATACCAAAACTCTTATTTTCTAGATCTGACAGATGCAGCCATTCACCCACATGACTTCTGACAGGGTGCAGAGCAGAGAAGAGATGAGGAGTCAAGGTCAGACTTCCGTTAAAAAGAGACTCAGCCCGCAGCTGCCCCCCACGATGCTTAGTGACAAACAGAGCATTCAGGAAGTTACCCATGAATCTCCTCCCCACAACTCCCATGTGGCCACACTGAAGTTGCGAGGTCCACCTATTTTGCCGTGGAAAGTGTACAAGCGCTACAACGGCAAGAGATTAAAAAGGAAGAATCAAGGGAGAGATCATTTAGTCCAAAAAAAAAATTAAAATTCTATAAATGCATCGTTACTTCACAAACTCTTACAGAACTTCCTTCCCCTCATTCAGCTACAAAGGGCTTCTGATAGTCTGCTACCATAACCCCAGGCCTGAATCTCAACAGCTCAAATATTTACACAGATGACAACATCTTGTGAGATCTATACAACGGCCTAACATAGCTGGAGCCGCGTACCTTGCTGGTAGAGGCTTTGTAGGTCGTCTTCAGCTTCTGTGACAGTTGGCTGGTGCTGTGGCTGGCTGTGTGGTGGAGAGACAAAGAACAATGAACCAATGAGTGACAAACTCTTTGGTCTCTTTCACTGCTGCAGTAATGGCCTAATAAAGAGTCAAGACTTTAAATTGCGACAATACAAAGCCTTGTTGTGTGTTTCTGGTAATTAGTTGTCAGATCTGTCTGCTCTTGACTTTTCAACACCTATTAAGCAGAGCTGCTGCCATGTGGCTTGCAGGGATGGAGCTGTGTAATTCATGTTGTGGTGCATTCTGGTTTTAGATACTATTATACTTCTGACTCAGTGCTACAGTATACAAACAAAACTCTGCTATAGCACTATGTTATCACCTCTGCAGTGTGAGAAGTAATTGACCAACTTATCAAATATGGTGGACTGACATCACATAACATAATAATTGAAAGATAAGACCTTCGATACCACTCTGTACAGTAAATATGAGGCTACCTCCAGCAGCCAGTTAGCTTAGCTTAGCATAAAGCCTGAAAACACCTTGCCTGGCTTTGTCTAACAGTAAGAAAATCTTCCTATCAGCATGTCTTAAGCTCACTTATTAACTGTTTAATCCATAGACAAACCACTGTGGTTTAACAGGGGGGTTTGTGCTGGACTATTTTTGGCCCAGTGGTTGCCTGTCATGGTGACGATAAGACAGGACATTACCCAGAAATAGTCCAGCATACAACCTTCCTTAACACCACAACATGTCGTTTATAACTTTGGTTTCTATAGATATTAAACAACATATATACTGTGTTAATTACTGAGCTTTAGAAGTGCTGGTAAGTAGATTTCATCACCTTTGCACCAGGCCAGGCCAGCTGTTTCCTCCTGCTTCCAATCTTTATGTTATGCTGAGCTAACTGGCTTTTAGCTATAGCTTTAACATCATTATTCAATTCAAAGAAAGCATAAAAGTGTATATGAAGTATCATCTGTACCATTTACTGATGAGAACAGGAGACTTAAAGAATAACGTAATGGAAGAAATACCGGACCTTTTGTCTTCAGAGCTCCCTTGGTGGGGTCTCCTCCTTCAATAGTCTGTCCATCTCCGGTCAGACGCTCATTCAGGGAGTCAATTTCCCGGCGCACTGTAATGTTAGCACAGTGACAGGGCTTTAGTAGACAAACACTGCCCTGCGCTCTGTAACCACCTGCTTAGTCAATCAACACCTGAAGATCAATAAAAGTAAGGTATATGCCTGGGAAGCTGAAGTCTTAAAAAAAAGAAAACAAGGGACATTTCATTTATTCTCTTTTTTATTTATTGAAATATTTTGACTTCATTTGCATATCAGTTACTCACATTCAAGGTTTTCAATGTAGAGGTTTTCAAACTCGCGTTCAATTTGGCCAAAAAGGTCAAGCAGATTGTTCCGTAAGGAGATGGGCAGCTTGGAGTCCTGCAGACAGAAAGCAGACAGAAAAAAAGAAAAGAATAAAGACTTGATAAACCTAATAGTAAACTGTCATTTAGGCTGACAAATGTATTCGTTAAACATCCTTCACAGATAAGCTCGGGTGACTCACAAAACACACACCACTTAAAAAACGAAAGCAACCCAGAGAAATCTCTTGTCAAACACATCCTGTATGTTTTTTTTTAATCAGGCACCGGCTATATTTTAGGCTTCAGAACTACAACCTACAAAACACTCTACATTTCCACTGACTTACCTCCATGATGAGTACACAGTTATCAGCTGACCACCAGTCTACACCAGACAAACATGCAGGGGGAAGTAAAGGCTGCCATGAACACAAAGGATTGAAAGTGAGGGCTGCGTTTGACAGCTCGCCTCGAGAGCCGCCGCTTATTCCTCCGGCCACGTGAAACACCAGGAAACCGAACACTTGACTGTCACTCTTTCTTTTGGCGTGCGTTCAAGACCGACAGTTTTGTCACAGCGCACGTTATAACTGCCTGACTGCTCTATCAGTGCCACATGTCAACACACTTTGCATTAAAAAAAAAAAAATAGGTCAATTAGCAAACAACAGGCATCCATTATGCATTTAAAGCTGCTTAGTTGTGGCCCCAAAACCTGCAGCGTACTCTGGCTCATAATGGCAGTATTATTGAAATGCATTCTGTGTGTTATGGGTTTATAAAGCTGGTTAGCGTGTCTGTGTATGTAGCACTTGTGCTGTGGGGAGGGGTGGTAGTGGTGGTACATAAACAGAGCCCACTTGTCTTGGCAATACACAAAAAGGCCTGGTGAAAAGACTAATCAAACCTGGACAAGCGGCCCATATTAAAATTTGATGAGACGACAGACCTGTGCAAGCTGAGCTCTAGTGGCTGATAAGTCAAGGACATTGTAAAGCAGAGAAAGTAAAGTACTTCAACAGCTCAAAAACAAGTGCTGGGAAATACTGACAAAATCAACCATTGCATCATTTTAGACTGAATAATGTGACACAGAATTAACATGTTAGTCCAAAAATCTGGTTACAAACCAGCATACAAACCTTTTGGAAATCAAACATCATTAAATAAGGGACCCACCTACACAGATCCTGAATAACCAGCAGCTCTTGACCAAAATGTCTCCCAAAAACAAACACAAATGATGAGATAATGAGTATTATCCACATCGCCCGTGGCAAAAAATACACCATGACACACTCTAAAACACTCAAACACCCTTTGTACGTTTTATCCGACTCAGAATAAGTCTTCTTTACAACCAACTCCCAAATGTTAACAAACAGGATGTTCTTGATCAAATAGTAAGCAGCTTTTTATTATCTGATGTTTGAAGAAGCTCGACAGTTTGATATAACTGAACCGCATCAGGAAGTTCCCACTCACTGAAAAAAAAGAAGCTAAGGCTCTTCCCTTTCTGGAAGAAATAAATCAATTTTGGCTCCAATTTAATTTGGAGATGGTTAATCCCTAACTTGATGGCACCAGCGGGGTTAAATAGTCACAGTAGATTCCTTTGTTTTAACTCAAAGAAATCAGTAAACAACATGCTCATCCACACCAAGCAGGAAACTAGAGGATATTAACACTTAGAATAAAGTATAGTAAATAAAGTAGCTGCCTAAAGAAACACATTTTTTTCCTGGAGGGAGAATACCACAACATAACGTAGCATGGAAGTTGCAACACTAGGTAGGAAATAAAAGCAATGCTGCTAAACAGGCTTGTAATGTCCATCATAGTCCTTTACTCTAGTAACTGATAAAAAACAGCCTCACAACACAACTGAGTGACAATTAAAAATGCTAACTAACAAAGTACAACCTGGTACAGGAAACTGTGAAGGTCATGGCAATAGAATATATGTAAATATTACATGCGTTCTAAGCTGCTGCATGTTTACAGAATGTTGTCTGCAGCTGTCAGAGAGAACGTGTGTGTGTGTGAGTATGAGAGAGAAAGAAAGAGCATCTGTTCATCTTTCCCTTACCTGTCCCTCCAGCATGTCTCCTCTTAGGATGCCCGGTGGCCTCTCCTCTGTGCTGTTGGTGCGCCTGATAGACAAACTGTGAGCCTTGCGCTTCTGCTTGGGGTGACGGGCAGCCGAAGCAGAGCCGCTGCTGCTTCCGCCCTCCACGGGCATCCCTCCTACCTCTTGGGTGGCCCTGCCCCCTTCTCAATTCCCACCTGAGAAGCAGGTAAACAAAGGCCAGGCTCTCGTTGGTTGGCTGGTGGGTGGGTGGGTTAGGTTGCCTGGTTAACTCCACCTGCCTGCAGGTTAAAAAAAAGAAAAACAAGAAGTGAGGTTCATGTTCACAGCCAATGCAGGAACTTAATATGTAACGGATAGCCTATCTATGAATTCTGGGAATACTTCAAGTTAAAACAGTAGCACTACAAACTGCAAGATTTGTCCTTATACCTGCTATTCTATTATAATGAAAGCTGATAACTGCAAACTCCATTCAAAAATCTTGCTATTTAATGTTGCTTTGCTCATCAAATGTGAAGTATGCTATACTTAGTAAAAGCTCACTTATGACATTTTATGACTAAGGAAATAGTAAATTCCTCTTGCAATTTAAGCACATAAACACTAACAAGTTTTTCTGGGTTAATTCACTTTACTTGTTGTGGAAAGATAATTGTGGAAACAGCCAGTAAAGCACTTGTGAAATTAGCCATTATGCTGTTGGCGTATTGTATGTCATCCAAATTTACTATGAACAATGTCAGGCAGACCTTAAGTCAACTGCTATGATGTAATTATGCTTGACAACATTAACTGATAGTGTTTTCATTTGGTATGAAACAGCACATTTGGGCACAATGCAGAATCGTGCAGTCGTGACATAACGTCGTATATAACATTACAGGCACAATGAATGACTAAATGAAGCCGGAACACACGTGAAATGACATAATTAACTTCATTAAGAGGCTGAATTTCGCCATTAAAATTAATACTCGACGTTGTTTCATGGTTAAAAACCGAAACTATTATTGAATACGCGGAAAAGACAGACACTCACCGCTGTCACAGCCCTGTTAACTTCATACTTAGAAAGCACGGAGGAGTAGAAACACAGTTATGTGCTCTCCAGCTGCCACATTTCACCTTCACTGCGGCGTCAAACGTGAAAACATCACACAGCAGCTCAGCGGCAGCGTCCTGACGCAATGTGAAACGATGTGAAGCTATGTGTTAGTGAGTTTCAACATGGCGACGTGTGATTTAAGAAACTGCAAGGTAAATGTCACGGTACACTTGGACATGCATCAAATATTTAATGCAGAACATTTTTGACACATCACGTATTTTTTTTATTTTTTTTTTTTTTATTGGTGCACTAACTGCCGTGTCACGTGGGTTGTGTTTGCACTTTGTGACAGCCAATCAGCTGCCGCGCCGCCGATACGGCAGCCAATGAAAACGCGTGACGTCAGAAGTGGGGAGTGAAGGCTAGGCTCGCTCGAGCGCAGTGATCGAGCTTTAAAATGTCGCCTTAAATTAACTAGGAAATACGATAAAAGAAGCGGGGTTGTCTACCTGACACAGGTAAGTAACTGATGGTGTTTTCGGTTTCTCTGTAGGTTGTGTGTGTGGCAGACAGTGCATGCTTATATCCAGTGGTGAAGAGGCCTGGGTGGTGCGGCCGTGCGGGCCGTACGGTGAAGTGGTCCGATGGCGTGTTGACGACAAGTGTGAAGAGTAAAACACGAAGTGGATTTTACTGCAAGGGAATAATAACAACCATACTAACTCATGTCCACTAGGTAATAGTAGCATCACCTGTGTACCTGCAGTGGAAGCTAAGCACATTTGCTCAGGTACTTGAACTTTGAGTATTTCTAAATTGACAGAGAAGTATACAACTTCTTGCACTTCATTCATTTGACAGCTATAACTGCTAGTCACTTGTTTAAGTACAAAACACATTAACTTAACATGAAAAACACGTAGAGCTGCAACGATTGGTTGATTAATCAATTTGGTCACCTATCAAGTTAATTTCTAACTATTTTGATAATCGATCAAAGGGGCTGAGATATTTTTCTAAGAAAAAAAAGTCTAAATTATCTGATTCCAGCTTCTCAAATGTGAATATCTTCTGGTTTCTATAGTTTTGCGATTATCAAAACAATAACTAATGTGTTAGTAGAAAATGGAAATAATTAGTAGTAAGTTGCAGTCCATAAAGTGAACAGTTAAATATACATGTAGGGGGTCAGTATGTCAGTATATTGAGAGAAAAGTGAATCTACTAATTCAGGTTCATACTTTATGTAATGTATTCTGATTGTCCTGTCATGAGGTTGTGAGGTTACATAACAGTAGATAAAGATGAGTCATCATCAGGGTCCTCCTCTGACTGTCCTCAGGTGAATGTTTTACTTGTTTGTTCCAAGGTAGTACATTTTATTTCCCAATTAGTTATGCCTAAAAACGATATTCCCTTCAAACTTTTCTTTTGTGACCATGACAGTGATATTTTGAAATGGATATATTACCAATAGGAAAACAGGTGAATTTGCAAGTTTTCATTCACATAAAGTCAGAAAAAAACAACAGATGAATCACTGTATACAATGATGGGAGACTATATTCGGACTGGAGGTTGATTCATCAAAGTGATTCACAGTATAATTGTGAACCTCGAAAAATGACTCACTTCTAAATCTTTTGTGGGACTTTAAATACGTGTTAATATTGATTTCTATGTTGATTTTCTGACTTTATGTGAATAAAAATGTGTAAATGTGTCTGTTTTCTCATTGAAAATAGGTCAGATTCTAAATATCAATATTACAAAAGCAAAGTTTGAAGATAATAACCATTTTCTTTACTTTTCAGGTGTAAACAATTAGGAAATAAGACTTGCACCAAGTAACACAAATAGTACGTTCAGATCCTCACTGAGTGGACTCTGCTGCGGGTTTTACCAACACCCACACCTTCAGTCGTTGTGATTGGTTTTCTGTTTTGGTCAGGCGATGGTGCGGGGTGTGTGGGCGGTGCTCCGGAGAGTGTCATGCCAGGGAGCAGCAGTACTGAAATCAAACATACCCGGCACCTGCAGAGCTACAGCACCGTGGACTAGACCTCTCTGCACACCCACCAGCGCCTTCTACAGATCCATATCCAGGTAAGTCCGGACCGTGTATGTGTCTGCAGCAGCTGTTTTCAGTGCTGAAGTGTTTGAAGTTAGAGATAAGCCTGTTGACCCTAAGCTGAGATGAACTGTGTGTCTATTGATAGCTGATAGCTGATCTCTGCTACTTCAAACCAACACTCAATAAGTCTTTGCATATGAGTTAAAACACACATTTCCCAAATGTTAACAGAATTCTTCCAATCACGTTTTGCTGACATTGTTGGTGAGGTAAAGAACGTGTTGGCTGACAGGATAGAGAATTAAATCAACTGAAACTTATAACCAATCAATTGATTAGCCATAGTCAACAATAATTTCAAAAGTATAAAATAATAAAGAATGTAAGACAAGATTATTTAAAATTCATTTGTTGTAGCTTTAATACATAAAATAACAGTAAGCATGTTTGAGGAGATACAACTTTTTGGAGTGTTTATTTAAAAGTACGCAACTCTTCTTCTGAAAACCACTCTTGACTAACACCTGCCGTCTGCTCGCTCCTCTCTGTGCCTCTCTGCCTCTCTGCAGTGAGGTGAGACACCTACAGTCCGCAGTCAGAATGCCCGAGATAACCACAGATCACCTGGACGAGAAGCAGGTGCAGCTGCTGGCAGAGATGTGCATCCTTATCGACGAGAACGACCAGAAGATCGGAGCGGATACCAAGAAGAACTGTCACCTCAACTCCAACATCAACAACGGTACCTGTCCACTACGTTAAAATGCTCACACCCGTCTTGTGTTTTTCTACCGATCTCTCCTAAAACACTTCTGTTAAATCACTTCTATGTTTCACCAGGTTTGTTACACAGAGCTTTCAGCGTCTTCATCTTCAACAGCGAAGAAAAGCTGCTCTTACAACAGAGGTCTGACGCCAAAATCACTTTTCCAGGTTAGCAGCAAATCACACATGCTATTGTGTCATACGTGCATAACAAGAGTACTAAGCAGCATTAGTAAGAAACATGTTTGACCGTTTCGTTTGTGCACACAGGCTGTTTCACAAACACATGCTGCAGCCATCCGTTACACACAGACAGCGAGCTGGAGGAGAAGGATGCGATAGGAGTGAGGAGAGCTGCTCAGAGGAGACTGGAGGCTGAACTGGGTATCCCCATGGAACAGGTAAACAGTGTAATACACTCTGCTGCTGGCTACTGCATTAAGTGGAAGGAGATTATTGAGGATCTTCTCCTGCGTCTGATCTCCTCTGCCTTCCTGTTGCTACACAGGTGACTCCAGATGAAATGACTTATCTCACAAGAATCCATTACAAGGCGCAGTCAGACGGTGTCTGGGGAGAACATGAAATCGACTACATCCTCTTCATGCAAAAGGTACAGCAGTGATTTCTTTTGAGGCTCAGCTGGGTTATGTTAGGATATGTCACATGTAACTCGACCTAGTTTGGGCTTTTCATGTATTTTCAGGATCTTTAAAGACTCTTCTAACCATGTGGGTGAAAATGTCTTCTTTCCAAATCACATTATTTTTTGACCCATTTCTCAAGTTTCACCATCGAAATAGAAAATATATAATACTATATAGTAAAATCAATATAGACAAATAAAACGTTTACATTTTTTTTCACATGGTACAAAGTGATTATAGACATTTTTGGTTCCTTCATCTTTGTCTGGATTAAGAAATAGCTGCAACTTGGGAAAACAGGTTAAATACATTTTTAATACAGAATAAAGAGTCTTTGGGAATTATGGCAGGTGTGAAACAGTTATGCTTAAACCTGCATTAACCGATCCTTTTGGAAAAGCTGTAATGACAGCACTGACTTCAAATCATCCGTTTAGTTCATGCGGTGAACAAACGGTTGATAATTTACACATCAAACAGATAAGGAGCAACATTAGCATTGATTTAGTGTCATGTTTATAGCAACGGGCTACTAAGTGTGTCTCTGTATATCTGGCTCTTTAGCTGATAAGATGGCAGTTGGCGCTCAGTGAAAACAGCCCCCTGCTGTCAAAAATAACGATCATTATAGTAGTGAAAGTCTTGGGCCTTAAAGCAAAACAATGAGTTGAATGATTGAATGTAATGGTGATAAATGAGAGGCAAACGGGGGCTAACGAGTATTCTGTTCCAGCAAATGTGATGACACATTAACAACATTTTAACAGATATTTAGAACTCATCAGTAACACTGAGAACAGAAGGAGCTTTTTAGCTACAACCAGCTTTCTTTCAGACATTTGGTTCCAATCTGATGTGAATCAATTTAGTGGCAATGCCGCTTCAGTTCATATGCTGTTTTTTCCTGTAGCAGTATAAACTCACTTTGATGAAAAACATGGCTACAGGGAGAGAGTTAATACACAAGCTCAGGGAATTCACTGTTTTCTAAGACGTGAGATGCAAGTAGGTTTTTCTGCAATTAAGCTTGCAAACAACTTTACCCAAATAAAAATACTTTTCTATACGATTTTCTAACTTCAACACAAATGTAAATGTCATTGATCCTTGCAAAACCAACTTTACTGAGGAGATGCTGTATCAATGCAATTTGCAGCTAAAGTAATTATATATCAGAAAATATTACATTCAGTAAACAATAATATACTTATGACGGTTGGAGTGTGTTTTCATGCATTATGTCTCTTTGCCTGACATTATAGACAATAACATTGTCTTTTTTTTTTTACATCTCACTGAAGGAAGTGGAGTTGAGTCCAGATCCCAATGAGATCAAGAGCCACTGCTACGTGAGCAAAGAGGAGCTGAAAGACATGCTGGCAAAGGCCAAGCGCAAGGAACTGGAGATCACCCCGTGGTTCAGCCTCATCGCAGAGACCTTCCTCTTCAAGTGGTGGGACAACCTGCAGAACCTCAAACAGTTCATGGATCACAAAAGCATCCACCGCATGTAACCACAATCAGGATCACATTTCATACCTGCTGGTCGCTCTAGTACCAGCCTGATATTAAAAAGCACAGCCACCCTCCCGACCCTCTGATCCTCTAGCACCAAGACATCCACCCTCAGTTCTGTAGGGTTTCACTGGCTGCTTTTGTCAAGCTAGTAGTTAAGTGTAGGACTTCTGCACTAAAAGCGGAAACAGAGAATGTTTTAGTCTCGCTAAACATAGGAGGTGATGTGGTTCTCGGTAGGCTTGTAGCGCTGAGATGGATCCATCTACACAGTGGATGACAGGTGATGACAGTAGAGCTTTTTAGCTGACTCATTAGTCTTAAGTATTCAGAAAGCAAACAAATGCACGTCTTTACATGCACGCACACACACACACACACAGGTTTTAAAGACTGCACAGAAAACATGAACATTTTTAACAGCATCACAAAGAAGATAGCCTATTTTTATATTTCAGAAGAAGTGCCTGTTTACAGGTCATTTGGTTGAGGTGAATGATGTCTACAAGTACTGATGTGATGATACAACAACCACTATCACTCTACTGTACTTTGTTGACAGTGATATCAGTGAGTAACATGTATCTTTGTACTCTTTTACACAATAAAGTATTTGATTGTGATCATTAGCAGCAGGTGGCTTCATTTTGCTTTGTGAGACATGTTGGTGAATTCCACTTCTTTATATCAATGTGAAAGTGTTTTGAGGATAAGTGCCGGTTTCTCTAAAAGGATTTTATTTAACAGAAAAGGTTGAGATGAAAGTTGAGATCAGGACAGCTGTTTGCAGCCTTTTAGCCTATGAAAACATAAAACATAAGCTATATCAGTGGATATTACCATAAATATCTAGTTTTATGTTGTTACTTCCTTTTCCAGTAGATGGCAGCAGAGGCCTTTATCTCAACTTTTAAATCAGAATATGACAAAATAATGTTACTCCAGTTGCTTGTTCACTGCGCATGCAACTATTAACAAAAAATTACTTCCACAATTTCAAATTATTAAATTGATTCAAGCGTATACTCATTAGGCTGATTTACACCAAGGGTCTAGAAAGCCTTTTCAATGGGTTCTTGACTCTGATGTGGTCTAGGACATAGAAGACGGGGTACAATATATTGATGCTTCAATGCTACGATCCTGCAGCCAATCAGCTTGTTCAAATCTTATTCAGGTTTTAGTATTTTTGGCTGATGGTTGAAAGCCATCATGAAAGGGGATGGACTATGATGTCATTTAAACAATTTTAATTCAATGAAGTAGACTTAATTTTTTTTCAATGAGATGTTCTTTATTAGCACATTTGCTGCACCTCTTGTGTGTTAACATTAAGGCACATTACCCATTGCTGTTAGAGGAGTAAGCAACATGATACATACGTGTTTTGTAGCTTTCTTTATAATCATAAAAAAACAAGAATCCATGAAGCAAAACAAAAAGACACAGACAGCAGTTAACATGCAGATTAAAAAATATATATTTTCTTGTTTCTATCGTGACAGAATTTTTAATACTGATTTACACATGAGGACGGTTTCCAAGACAAACATTAAATTTAGAATTTAGAACTCTTAACTCAATGGTTGTATCATCGAGAAACATCAAGTCTGGGACTTGTTGATCCTTGTCCAGGAAACTTCCACCATTGTGTCTTCACTACTCTATGAAACATATAAGGCAAACTGACAGATGTCACTAGCACGAAAGTAAACCAAAGTAAATTAAATATTTAATATTTAATAATTTTGCCCAAATATTTCAGATTTATACTTCATGGTTTACAGATTAATTAACATGAATTTTCAACTCACATAGAAAAAGGGTTGGCATGGATTTAAATGGCTTACATTTTCATAGTACATGAGGTTATTATAGAAGAGTGCAAAGGGAAGCGTGTTCAATAATAGACATTTATAATAATACAAACTCCATTTGCCAAAACTACAGCAACTATAAAGCTACTTGGCTATATGCACATAACTATGCTACTGCAGCCATTTCTTTTGAGGTTGTAAACATACTGTATATGGGTGCGGGTCCACAAACCAATAGGCTTTACCTGGTCACACTAGCTTTTTTGATGCCATGATTGGAAGATCATATTAAGTTGGATTTGATGCTAAATCTCTAAACTCTTTGTGATGCATGGTGAATAATAATGATGCAGTATAGTGTTTCTGGTAAGTCTCTTGTGTCAGAGCTGTGGAAACATTAACAGTTTGCAGCATTCAGTTTGTGTGCTTGTGCTATTTATCTTGACTGCTGTTCCCAACAACTTATTCAAAATGATGGAATGATTTTTTTTAAATAATTGTTCCTTGTTTTCTAAACTGCACAAGCACTGATCAACTGCTAATATGAGCATGCATGGATGTTACTGTCCAAAAACAGCTATACTTATTTTGACACTGAAAAGAGACAGATTGGTTCTTGCATAGCACGTATTGGGTGTCATTAACTAAGTGCATATTGGTATTTAGCCTGAGGGTTGGCTGACGAAGTGTAGTGGGAGAAGATATGTAATTGTGTAATGAGATGAATTCAAGATCTGGTTGTGCAGGAGATGCTGCAGGTCTGTTTCTTCGTGGTCTGGTTTTTGCAGCATTAGATGGTCTCTGCAGCATTTGGTGCAGGATTGGAGTTTGCTGCAGGATTGGAGTTTGGTGGACTCAGCTTCATGGTGTTCAAAAAGTCCACCATCTGACCTGGAACTTCTGCCAACACACTCTTTGCCAGCGCTTCTTTAGGAGCCTGAGGGGCAAAAAGGAGGCCGTTTTTTTTCTTTTCTTCCAAAGAGTCCATTATCACTAATGATCAAATTAGATGCATGAGAGCATTGGTGAGAAGAAAGTTAAAGGTTAAAAGGAAAGTTAAAGGAAAATTCCACCCTTTTAAATTTCATCAATCTTTTTTTCTTTTCTGTTTATTTTACCAGTTATTGAGTCATTGTCTTTTTTTTAATGCCCTTATGTGAACTTCCTGAAGAGTTGCTGCTAGTGCGTATTACATTTCCAGTGTCTTCCAGGCTAAAGCTTTATATTGATTTACCTTGGAAATACGCCAAGACCGCAGCAGGTCCTGACAGATTGTTATCTAAGCAAATGCACAAAGCTGCAGCAACCATTTTCACCAGTTTGTCTGCTGAGCTTGTGTCTACAGCCCAGTCATAGAAACTATTTTCTGATATTGTTTGTACTCTTCAGTGGAATTTTCCTTTAATGTTAATAAGAGTAGGTCTGTGATGGATCACCACTGCTGTACTCTCTCTCCCAGCACTGATGATGAAAGTATGGCACTTGAAATGATGATTCATGCAGTAACAGTGAGACAGTTATTCATGTAGACCAAGCAAAGGCAAGGATGATGGCGGGGGGGTTTATGACTGAAATATTTGGGGTACCCCTATGAAGGACTGGGTTCTTGGGGAGGCTTCAGTTTGAATAAACTGAAGAAGGAGGCCACTTGTTGAGGTAACTCTGCCAATACACTTTGGGCAAGAGCCTGGCTGGGCGCCTGCGAAAAGAGATACATATATAATGTAGTACAAAGTGAAGAGGTTGTGCTACAACAAGTTAGCGAAGCTGTAAAGAGGGCCGTGTTCCTGTGCATGATTAGTGGCATCTGCTGTTCTAAGAACTTCACTGCATTATTGCTTTTTTTACTCTTTGGAGTCGTTTCTACATAAGTGACTGCAGCCCCTGTCTCCAGGTGTGAAGGAAACATGTGACTCAGTGCAGCCGTGTGGCTCGATGATGTGCTTTTAATTGTTTTTTGGACAACAATGGAGGTCTACGGCATTGAGGAATAAGATATATCAGGTTTTGGATACACACACTCATTAGTAGGATAAGTTCATTATTGGTTTGAGCTTTGTTGACAATAAGAAGCATAAGGAAAATGACCAGCCAAATGATGTAAATGTGGACACTACTGTATGTTTAGTTTGTAATTTTGAAGCGAGTGAATCTGAAGATGATGCAGTGAAATGCTTAGAAAAAGCTTGCATAGAGCTCTTATGGCAATGCGTTGGCTTATTGAGAAAAATCAGCTGAAATCAAAGCAAACACCATTTCTATATTTTATATGAAGCAATGAGTTATAGAAAAGTTGTCTGATGTTTGTGCTGTTACTTACATTTTGGAACTGCCTAAATGGCACAAACTGGACGATGTCCCGCATGGCGGACTCGCCACTCAGAGAGCGCAGACGCCCATCGTCTCCATCCAGGAACTCCATAGCACTGAAGTCCGCCCCCCCGACTCCCACAATGATGATGGACATGGGCAGACGTGCGGCATTGACAATGGCGTTGCGTGTCGCATCCATGTCTGTGATCACTCCGTCAGTGATGATGAGCAGAACAAAGTATTGCTGCAGGAAGATGGAAACAACACAGGCAGCAGAACAGTAATTACAATTCTGTAAATGTGTAATTGAGAGATAATTTCCAATCACATCCTGATGTATCAACCTCTGCTTTACTTCATTAAGTAGAGTAGGAGAGGCTGCTGTCATCAGGCCATTACAGCTCTGAGAACCATGAAAAGCAAGAAGGTGAGTCACACCAGCAGTCTGATTATTTTAATCTGACAGATGACAAGTGATTCAATACTGGCATCACTTCACACTTTTAAGAAGTTCACTACACCTAGAGTCACGTTCAAGATATTTCTATTGTCAGGTTACAACTCAGGGTAGAGCCTCTCCTGGGCTTACACATCTAAATATAATCTACTGAGCCTGGCATCTGAAAATAGCTTCAGGCAATCAATGCGCTATCAAGCTATCATCAACTGATCCTGCTCCAATATGATGACTGTTAGACAGGAGATGCCTGGAGTTTGTGCAACAGGCAGCAACGGTACCAATGTAATAATGACTTTCATTTCAGTAGTGGGAACATCTTCCTTTGTGCTTGTATTTAATGACTAAAGAACTACTGTATTGGTTGAATATGAGACAGTCATAGATTATTGGCTCAAATACTCACTGATGCGGTGGTCTGCTGGACGGCTTGTTTGGCAAAGGTGGCCACGTGGTTGATGATGGGGGAGAAGTTGGTGGGACCGTAGAGTTTGACCTGGGGCAGACAAACCCTGTAGGCCTCCACCACCCCTTCAACACCTACACACAAAGACACACTGAGCGCTATATCATGCTGCATATGTACAATAGATGTTATCAATTGTTTCAACCTGGCTGAGAATGTGTCTAAATTGACATGAAACATACCTGCGCAGAATGGATTTGACGGGTTGAAATTGAGAGGAAACTCGTGGGAGACCTGTGAAATGAAACACAGTACCATCAGACATCATATTCAGTACCAGAATAATATTCTGGGAATATTGCAAAACAGCACTCTTATCCTTTGCATGTATTTGTAGTCTCATATTTTAATAGCAGCTTTACCTGCCATGTGGGGGGGATCTGGGCTCCGAAGCCAAAGGCGGGGAACATCTTGTCACTACACAGGGAAAAGACAAACAACACAAGTACATCAGTAACAGAGTATGTTATATGCAACCTGTATAACACATGAGGACTGAAGCCTTATCACATGAGTCAAAACTGTCACACCGACAGCACAGATAAACCGAAAATAAGTTTTGTGTGAAATACTTTACATACCTGTCATAGTCCTGGATGACGTTGCCCACGGACCAGATAGCAGAGAGGTACTCGTTGACACCCTGAGGACTAATGTAGTGCAGAGACTGAGGAGACTTGGGGTCACCGTTGGAGCCTGTGAAGTCGATAGCCACCTGCCGGGATTACAGATTTAGTTAGTCTTATTAATTAGCGCTCACAATTTAAAAAATGAGCATCAATAGAGAAGCCAGACACTCACAGTGAAGTTGAGTTGACAGCCTCCCATAATATAATCCAGGAATGTGTACTCCTTCACCACCTAGAGGGTTAAACATTGGTGTTTCACAACAGAAGTGAGGATTGTGTAATCTCAAATCTGTACTGCTAAACTTGTCAGTTAAGGAAGTTAATGAAGACTATATTCACACAACTTCAACATGTAAATGTGAGGTAAACACAGTACTATACCTGGCACAGCTTCACGCTCACAACACCAGAGTTCTTGTAGCCTTTCTTCTTCTGTTTCTTTTTACTGTTGATGCACTCAAACTCTGCCTGAGGAGTAAACAAAACAGGAAGTGCGTCTGAGTCAGTGACAGAAAACTAAAAAACAGTGGGATGGAAATGTACATTTGAGGTTTAGTGTGTAATTAACAAGAACAGACTGACTGTTGTTAGGATTTTACTTGAGAAATTACTAGTTGATAAATGCAATATCACATAAGTAGTTTCTATGTCGGAGGGTAAAAATTACTAAAGCGTTTAATTTGTGTGTATAGGGGCAGATTCTGGGCTTAAAGTATTCTCAATACTACACAGGGGCCTATAGGAGTTACTTCAAGAACCATCTACATCAAACAAAAATGGGAAGAGGAAGCAACGAGTTGCATTCCAGAGGAAGTCTCCACTGAGGAAATCAAGCTCAGTCTCAAAGACAGTGTTTGGCTGGAACTCTCTCCCCTCACTCTCACTGAGGGGTCACTGCTCAGGCTCTTCTAGCCGCTGGAGGAAATGTGGCTCCCAGGAGGCCAATCATTATCACTTGTTTTGGTATTGTCTAAAAATACATACATTTTGGCGGTAGATTTATACAGAATTAGTGACTATATTCAGGACAAAAATGAATTTAATTGGGATTCATTCCATTTTGGGTTTCTACATCTACAAATATTAAAATGATATAACTATTTGGAATACTGAGTGTAGCTGCTAGAAAAGCAATTACAAGGAAATGACTCTAGGCATTCATCCTGTCAACAGATGACTGTTACAATATTATTTATGAAATCTTTGTAACAAGAAGAATAACCTTCTCTATGAGGCTTCAGGAAACTAAATACAAGGAAATTTGGGAGAAGTAGAAAATGTATATTTCTATGAATTGCCCTTCTTTTGTTTACATGTTTTCTCAATCCTGAATACCTGAAAAGGCGGGTCTATCAGTAAAGATTGAACTAATAATGAAATGTAACCTGCTGTTTTAATATTACATGATTCCAAATAAAGAAAATTAAAAGAAAAAAAGAAAAGAGCTCCCCTTAAGATCCAGTTCAATTTCAATAATTAAATATAAAAGTAGAACCAGAAACTTTAAGTTGGTTGAGACTGAGAAACATCTAAAATGTTGGCATTTACATCTTTCAAACACACACGCTCTCATACCGGAGAGGTTCTCGATGCTTCTTGGAGGCGTGTCATCGTGGTCTCAAAGATTCCAATAAGATCATGTGAGCCGTCGTTGTCATAGTCGTAACACTCCACCTGGAGACAGGTAAACACACATGGTGAGACTGTTGACCTGGTGAACAAGACAACTGGTAAACTTTCACACAAGAAAAAAAAAAAAAAAGAAACACCTTAAAGGGTCAGTTCACCCAAACTACAAAATAATCAGAACAGTTTTCATGGAGTGATACTCTCTACTGAAGAAATAGTCCCTATGAAAACTGCTGAGGTCGGCAAAATATCGGGATGAAACGATCCTTTAAGTTTATTTTAGAAACTGGAGGAATAAAAAACATATGAAATACAAACAACATGCAAAAGTGAGGTTCAAACCATGACTCTTTGTAATGTACTGGACAGAAACTGACGTTACTTAAAGAAGAGTATGTTTGGTTTCAGACAGATGCGTTCTATGAGTTGAATGAACCTGCTGAAAGGTGTGTTGTATTCCCATCTACTCCATTCACACACTTCACCC
Source organism: Scomber scombrus (assembly GCF_963691925.1). Taxonomy (NCBI): domain Eukaryota; kingdom Metazoa; phylum Chordata; class Actinopteri; order Scombriformes; family Scombridae; genus Scomber; species Scomber scombrus. The sequence goes on from NC_084989.1 coordinate 7,412,601, forward strand.
GTTAAGTGATGGTAAGATGAAGAAGAACAAACACTGACGCGCTGGGTAACTCACTTGTCTTGTGTGGTTGGTAACAGCTTCCTTCCTGACATGTTCGCTTCAGAAGTTAAAAAAATATACATCATCAAAGCTAGCACTAAAGACACTAGGATCACTTCATACTGTATGTGTCGGGATGTTTGAGAGAGATCCCGTATAATTCTGCTCTGAGAATTATTTCATCCTTAGGAAAGGGTTTTTATGTCATAACCATGGAAATACAAAGTGTTCATAGTCTAGATGTGCGTGTAGCTAAGAAAAAAAAAGTAAGTACTTTTATAGGTTTGTCCATTTCTCCTCCACAGAGAGACTGCAGGGGGATTCGAAAGGGTCTCCATGTTGGATTCAAGTTATTCTTCACCACCTAAGGACAGAAAAAAAAGACAATTATACAAAATTATACAGAACTTCTATAGATTTGTAACTTAAAAACACATTTAAATTTAATTTAAATATTCCCTATTTCTCATTAAAAGAACCAACCATGATGCACAATCCATGATGTACAAAATTTAATGGAAACTATTCAAACCGTACACCTCCACAACCCGCTGTATAACATAAATGTACAGTAAGCTCGCTCAGATCATTTTCTTTGTCTGTGTTTAAAGCACAGCAGTAATCAAGTGTGATCACATGAAAAGTGAAAGCTGTGGTTGTTGGAAGGAAGTGACACTTATCAATCTGTCACATCAGTTTTTGATGTGGTAAAACAGTTCTCATGTTCTGTGTTATTTACTACTAGGAAACAACTTTAAATATTTCTGGTGTGCTCAATTATTTCTCTAAAAACTATAATACGCTAAAAGAAAACAAAGGACAGATACTATCACAATGAAGATGCTGAATGTTGGGAGCAATTTCAATATATTTCTTCATCCCTTGGGGAGGAATTCACAATCTCATTACAAAATTAACATAGAACCCACTCTAATATAAATTAATATATCAATTCTTTATCATTACTAATTATGTATTTATCGTAGCAAATCCCCAAAGAAAAGAAATCACTGATTATGTAATTCAGTGCAACCCACAAATGTGATTTGTCTGCTTCCTCTTTCACATTTACAACAACAGATTTAACATTCATTCAAAAAACTGAACTGGCCTCAGCGGTGCTTCAGAGAACAGGAAGAGGGTTACTGAATCTCTTGTTGTCTAATGAGGCTTTTGCGCCAACTTTCCAGATTAGACAAAGATGAGCTAGACCCAACATACCATACAGTATTAGGCAAAGGCTATGTTGTAAACCAGCTTGTCCAGTACTACTTCCTCTTTTCATACCAACTGTCATGGGTAAAATCCAAGAATGGTAGTGGCAGACAAAACATATAAAGATAAAAATCTCCCAATTGTTTAATTACTCCTTCATGGAATGAGAACTATTTTTTATGATGGGGGAAAAATTTAAAGTTGGAAGCGTTTATTGTTCAAATCAAAAGATTTTAATGCTTGTATCAAAGTCATATGAATGAGTTAGTTTACCTCTGTCCTGTGAGCCAGCTGCCACCCAGTTTCTGTCTGCTTGTAGAATTCCAGGTAAGGGTCGGACTTCCCAAAGAAATCCTGGAAATGAAAAAATTTAATGCAACTTTATGCTTGTGTACTATAAAACCAAAAACCTGCAAATGAGTTTGAGATTTCAAACTGAATCCTGCATACCTTGTTATCCAATTTCCTTGCTTCCACCTCAAAATTCGCCACCCTGTTGTCTTTTATTTCTTCAGCGCTGATCTACAGAGCAGACGATAGATACAGGATACATTTTTATAATTGCAGTGCACAAATATTGCAACACTCCTCTCCAGCTTTCTCTTTCACTCACTGTGATGGTTCCTTTTCCTGCGGGCGACTTGTTCTTCAAGACGAGCGGTCGGGTCAGTTTTCTACTGGACACAACCTGGGAGTCATTTAAAAAAGAAAGCAGTTAAATACAGAGGCAGCAAACGCAGCAGAAACAAAGGTAATGATGAGCTTAACCTGCTGCCCAGTGGATGACAGCCTGCAGAACACATGACAATAACATCCAAAACAGGCAGAATGAGCATGTAGGGTCAGATTACACTGAAAGAGCAACTGTTTATCAAGGATGTTGTTATGCTTGATTTCTAACTTGGCAACAAAGTGGTGTCTTATTATACTACAAGCACTTGTCTGTAGCACTGTTGCACCTGTCATAGCTGAATACATTGTGTTGATTATGTGTGTACTGTCTACACTTGCCGGGAACCGTGAACCAAAAACTTGCAACACAAACGACTGAATTTCAAGAGTCGTTTCCTCTCAGAAGAGGAGAGGAAAGCCTCACCTGACCCAAAGTACACTCCAGCTCGCCCAGGAAGTCGTCATCACTCAGGTCAATGGTCTTGTTGTCGATGTCGTAAATCCCAAACTTCAGTTTCTGCACCATCTCAAAGTAGTAGTCGATGACAAACTTTTTGGCAAATTTTGGGTCGAGGCAATTCTGGACTTTCTCCGTGCGCCCGATCTGTGAGGAAAGTTTGGATTGCTCTCTTATTGCACACACATATTAGAAGAACACCCATAACAAGAGAAGTGATTATTACTATGAGCTTCTAAACAAAAGGTTGTTTGATGACGCTAGCACTAATGATACAGTAAATGTCCACAACTCAACATTTTCCATCACTGGGTTAACGATTAACACCGTGGAGTGATGTAACGGCCACACCTAGGAAAATGTGTGACTTTAAGTGCCTGTAAAACATTCAGTTTCTCAAAGCAGGGGGGATACATGTATGCCTTTCAAAATAAAGGTTTATTGCATTTCCAGTTTGGGATCCAGACAAGATCAAACCCCCTGGTCAGTGGTCACAGGAAATGTTCACTAATATTTAACTGCAAGTCTCTCTGATGTTTAATGAAGGCAAGGTTATGTTATCCTACTGACCTCATACCACTGGGAGTTAGAGGTGTCCATTAACAGGACACACAGAGGGTCGGACTTGGAGCCGATGTCTTTATCCAGGAGATTGGCACATGACACCGTCAGCTCCACCTTGGTTACACATTGGGCAGCCATGGCTGACTGAAAGACAGAGAGGGTACAAACTATGTAAACAAAACACTTAAATACATTTTTTTAAGGTTTGTTGACACACAAACTTGGCATGAATTAAAGCAGATCAACTATTCACAGCACAGTTTCATTAACTCACACCCTCAGTCCTTATTAGCGGTAATATAAACGTTACTGACGTGAACGTAGCTGCAACTAGCAATTCACATTTCCTTTACGCCACAAACATCAGATAAAGATACATGTACATTAGCCTTATCTGTGTTGCAGCTACGTGACGATAACGTAAAGTTGCCTCTCCCTACGGCCTGTAAACATGTACTAAGTGCAATGGAAAATATGACAATACCGTTTAATGAGGTCTGGTGGAAGCTAATGTGTTTTACTACGAGAAAGTTCGACAAGCTAAATTGTAGCCAAGCGAGCTAACATTGCTAACTTAGAAGATGAACTAGCAGCTTGTTTGTTTACGATAATTGTCCGCTCGTAGCGTTAATTAGCGCTAACGTTACCTTAAACTTACCGTAGTATTGACCGGAAGGCACTCCTCTACTGGGTGTGTAACACGGTGATGTTGCTACTACAGGGCACAGTAGTGTAGTACCGCCCTGTTGGATGTGGAAATGTTGCGGCTCTCCTCGGCTCTTCTCCTATTAAAAACCTGCCGTCGTTTCGACATCCGGCTCCTGTCAACAGCGCCTGCGTTTTGTTTTGGAGGTCTTCACAGGAAGTGTCGACTTGACGCTTGATTTTTGAATGTTGGGGGCGTTATCTATGTTTATATGTATGAGGAGCAGGGTTATTACAGTTATTAATTTTTCATTATTTTTCATCTTTATTTGGTTTTCAGTTAGTTTTTTAAATTTCAGTTTAGTTTTTGTTTATCAAGTGATTGAGTATAGTTTTAGTTTTATTTTGAGGAATTGACTCGCTTTAGTTTAGTTTTTATTTAGTTTAGTCTAGTTTAGTTAGTTTTTCAGGTATTAAGAGGAAAGCCGTGATTTATGGAAGCTGAAAAAGGGTGAAAGAATGTATAACACCAAATATGGTTTAAGTTATTGTTTATTAAAGGTACCATATTGTGCAAAGCCATTTTATTATTTTATTCATTAACCATGAACGATGCTCAACCCACAGCAGGGCTCAGTAATGATCACCATGGTCTGCAACAACGAAAACGAAGCTGATGTTATCAGTAACATACACTTTACGCTACAGCAGCACTATCTGAACCAAACAGCTGTTCTGCGCAGTGCGGCACGCGTAGGCATACCATCTATGGTCGAGAAGATGTAGTGCGTTAAAGGAAAGTGCCATGAGGGTTCAGCAATTACTTCCCTGTCTATTGAAGTAAGGTAAAGAGACAATATGACCATTTCATAATAATACTGTTAGTTTCTATATCTCCATTGATGCTGACATGACTAATTTAATGTTCCAGTTCCTTGCTGAACAACCATGATTTTAAATACTCTCAATTAAACTTTTATCTCCAGTTAGAATCTAGACAAACAGGAGCCTCCTGAAATAACATCATGATGTGTTAAGTCGAGGGTCATGCATTTCATTTGGAGAAGAATAATCAATATTTAGTGCATGACTGTGTTTGCAGTACAGACACAGCAGCTCACTCAGGCTGGTTTAAAAAGGTATCTCATTCCTCCCCTGGGAAACATAAAAGATGATAGAGCAATAAAGTGTGCAAGACAAATGTATGCATTGTGTCAAGTGAGAAAAAAACAAAGTCAATATTTAATTTACATCCTTGAATATTTGTATTGAACTTTTTTTGATCCACATACACACATACATTTCAAGAATGGACTAATTTGGCTGTCAGTAATGTAACTGATGTCATGACATGAAGGGAACAACACAAACAACAGAAGCACTACTATGTAGGTTAAATTCTGCTTTTTTTGTATAACATTTTTACATAAACTATTGATTAAAAAAAAATAAAACTCCATAATTAAGACAATACTACATAAGGAAATAAAACAGTGATAAGTGCAAAAAACTAATCTCTCTAATGAAGATATACACTTCATGATGTATTAAGCAATATTGATAACAGGCAGCTAACTTCTAATGGGCTTTGATGTAAACATGCATTTTGCCGATGATGATTGATAACTTGTGGACACTTATATGAAGGCACCAAGCAGTACAGCATATATATATATATATATTTTTTTTTTTTAAAGGAACTGTGAATGAAGTACAAAACAGCAGCAGTGTTGTAGTTTTTGTAGTGTTCCTTCTACAAAAAGTCAATGCTGTCCTCATGTAAACATTTCTGAAGTTTACCTGAATTGTATTTGGTCTTGTCTTAGTGTTGACTGAGGCCAAGCTAAGAGAAACAGGAAGGAGTGAAAAACCAAGGAGGTGATCATTGTAATATAAAGCTACTGGAAGCTAAATCTGATCAACAGCAGTAGAAACATGTTAGTACTCAGCCCTTTCATGACACTTCGATTGGCAATCAGACAGACTAATGAGATGGATGTTATTAGCTGCCTTGGATTTTACACAATAAGTAAAGGCCTTAAGTGAAGTGGCACTGATTTCAGTCAAATCCTCCTATAATACATAGTCTAGTGTGCAGATTCATAACATAAAAAATCACTTAAATTCTAAACAATCCTGGCACTTGAGTAACATAACAGTCAAATACATTAAATATAGGTTAATTTCAAATGTTGAAATGAAAGAAATGTTAGGAGATTGGCTTTAACTATAAGACTAAACATGCCTATATAAACCTAGAGGAGTTTGGGTTGTGAGTAATGATCTCCTAATAGATCATTTCGAGTTAAAATATGACTTTGCCTCCAGTATTCCAGATAAAAGTGACTGTCCGTGCATTTAGAGGCAGAAGGGTGGTCCCTCGGGATACATCAGAGGGGTGGCGCTGATGCTGAGGGTTCAGGGAGAGGCGTGCCATCCGAGTGGGGCGGCCTCAGCTTCATGGTATTGAAGAAGCTGACCACTTGATCAGGAATTTCTGCCAAGACACTCTGAGCAAGCGCTTCGGGAGGACTCTGAGAGAGACACAAGATGTGGAGAAAGTAAGGAGAATGACAAACATGACAAAAATAACAAGATTTAGAGGGAGACGGCAGGGGATCTGCAGCAGCTAAACAGGAGAGGGGGGGGGGGGGGGGGGGGGCGGCACACACAGATAAACCTAAACAGTAGTGACTCCATCATAGAGTATGTAAGAACTGTTAAATTTCTATAGTCAGAATGTGATTGACTAAAAACTAGCCTAATACTACAGATGTTTCTACACTTCTACAGGTTGATAAAAAATACTACTACTATGTGGAGAAACATACAGCAGGATATAGTAAAAAGAAAGAGTCCCACAGCATTACACACTCCTTTATATTAGCAAAAGTTAAGCAGACATCAGTAACAAAAACATAAACTTAAGCTTCTAACTATGTTGCAATAAGATGTTAAAAGTAATGAGCCCATTGACTGTACAACTTTACAAAGAGTGGTGTTAACATGCCTTGTTTTACTCCATTATATGGATAATACTAATATGTGTTCTGATCTTTGACCATTAAAGACGTTAATGTTAGATGTTAATAGTTTTAATCAAATCTTTTATCAGTAATGTGGAAAATTTGACGCCATATACTCTGTAATCTTCTCACATCATCTACTTTACAGTGGAAACCTGTGGTGCAAAGTACAAAGTTTCTACAGTATCAGTGTTGTATTTTCCACACACACATTCATTACATGATGACATAATGTCCAACATAATATTAACTATGCAGGCAGGAAATAAAAACCAGTCAGTCAGTCAGTAAACAGAAGAGTAAAGCGACTATAATTATATGTATAATTCTGCCTCTATACAAATGAATGCAGCTTTGCATTAGAGATGCACCGATACTGATAATCATATCAGTCAGATACTGACTCAAATGGGATTGGGTATTGGTGACAGTGGGCTGATCTGGTATGGGATACCAATTCACATCATGTATATTTGTGTATTTATTTGTTACATTGTTACGATCCCAGTCTCTCCCATACTGAGAGGCACACAGGTTATTAATTACACACTAATATCGGATCAGTACTCCGTATCAGCCGATAACCAAAGCCCAGTTATCAGTATTGGTACTTAAAAAATTGGATCGGTGCATCCCTACTTTGTAACATATGCAGGGGTGGAGGTTGGGGGTGGGTACATTGAGGGTTCTCCTACATTTCTAAGGAGGACTGGGTTCGCTGGGGGGCTTCAGGTCAAATAAATTGAAGAAGGAAGCCACTTGGTCAGGCAACTCTGCCAGCACGCTTTGGGCAAGGGCCACAGTGCCTGCCTGAAATAAGATGTGCAGATATTTACATATGTGCATTATTAAAGCAGTGAGAAGCACATTCACGCAGAAGCTGCAGCATTCTGTGGACTCAGAGGCTTTGCTTACATTTTGGAACTGCCTGAACGGCACAAACTGCACGATGTCCCGCATGGCCGCTTCGCCCGTGGCCGAGCGCAGGTTTCCGTCGTCTCCGTCCAGGAACTCCATGGCGCTGAAGTCCGCCCCCCCGACTCCCACGATGATGATGGACATGGGCAGGCGAGAGGCGTTGACGATGGCGTTGCGCGTCTCGTCCATGTCTGTGATCACTCCGTCGGTGATGATGAGCAGGACGAAGTATTGCTGTGACACATTGAGAGCAAAACAACACAGGTGATGTTATAGTGTCATTTTCTAGAAGCTATAATTAGATTGCTCTGATTTTAGACTCACAGAGGCGGTCTCCTGCTGCATGGCTTGCCTGCCAAAATTGGCCACGTGGTTGATGACCGGGGAAAAGTTTGTGGGACCGTAAAGCTTCACCTGAGGCAGACACTGCTGGTAGGCGGTGACCACACCCTCTATACCTAACAACACAAAACACACACACACACAGCTCAACAGAGGAAAATCATGCTGAATCTCTGGGACATGTTAACTGTCATTTTATACGTATCTCCATGATATTGAGCACAGCTTGAATGTTTGCCAACTTGCTGTGACAGTGATTTAACTACAAGTGATGATATATTTTATAGGCTAAGAACAAACTAACGAGCAATTCAGATTTCTATAAAATGTTTAAACAAATATTACATCTAAGTCTTATCTAAATGTTCAGTCTCAACCATACACACACACATTAGCTGCAGTCTGTCATTACCTTCACAAAAAGGATTTCCTGCATTGAAGTTGACAGGAAACTCGTGGCTGACCTGCAAACAAAAAAGGAACAAAAAGAATGAATCTGGATGTTGAATATGAATGAGTTACATCAGTCTACGCCAGCCAAAAAACAAAAAAAAAAAACAATCACCTGCCAGGTAGGTGGGATCTGAGCTCCAAATCCAAGCACAGGGAACAACTTGTCACTGCACAGAAAAAACAAAAAGTCTTGTTTGTTAAGTGACAGAATTACAACAATCAATTAACCGACTAAATCAAATATTTCAAATATGAAAATAGGCCTCATATTTAATCCATGTATCCCTGCTTTCCTGATTTCTGTTTTTACAACTTCTTTTCTGCAATGCATTTATACAATTTTGACGTTTCACATCCTAATTTCTAAATGAGGGCAGAGCAAGTCTTTGTATTTGCCTTTTTTAAACAAAAAAGATCCAGGAACTATAGAAACTAAGGAACTGTTTCTGTTAAAACATGTTAATATAGTAAAATCTGTGTTTGAAGCAGGGAAACAACTACACAGTAATCCTGTGCTTAGTTGTATTTACTGTAGGTTTACTCTGTGAGTTTCTCAAAAGGTTCTTGGTTACTTGGGAAAGTTCCTGCAGTGGGAACATGATATAAGACGGCAGCTGTGTGTTTATTATTCAGAATAACACTGTATTACATTCTAGTCAGGTTTACTATTTCACAATAATATTGTATTACATTCTGATGTACTGTGGGAATTGATTTCTCTGCTTTTTGTGTGATGGATTTCTCCCCTTATGATAGGTGACATGTCATTGTCTCCACAAAGATATGCTACACATACTGGTGTTTTTGTTGTTGGAAACATTTCTTCTATAAACTCAAATTCACCTCAAATATTTCAAATTGAAAAAAACACACCAGCATGCCTCAGGGATTGATGATGTTTTTTTTCTGTTACTCAGATTTCCATCATCATCCTTCATGGACGACTATCCATTTACCTGTCATAGTCCTGGATCACGCTGCCCACGGCCCAGATAGCCGACAGGTACTCGTTATAGCCATTAGGGCTGATGTAGTGGAGGGACTGAGGGAACCTGGGATCCCCGTTGGAGCCTGTGAAGTCGATGGCAATCTGGTAGGAAGAGACGGATAGATACACAGAATATATATAGTGAGATGATGCTTTGATAACCATGACACTGTTATTTAAAGGTCCAGAAACATCCTGGAAATATTCAGCATAAAATTCTTAGTAATGTGTTGTACTCACGGTGAAGTTAAACTGACAGCCGCCCATTATGTAATCCAGAAAAGTGTACTCCTTCACTGTCTGCAATTAAATATTGAAGACAGGAAAAAATAAATACAACACACACTGTACATAATTACACAAAACATTACATCATGCAGCAAGATAAAACATATTTTATAGATCTTCAGGTGGTTTAAAACAACACAGGTGTAGTATTGAAATCATCTGAACATCTTTACATTGTCTAATTAATCTCCATATCTTATAACTGACTTCATAAGACATACGATTGGTTTAGAAAGAAAAACAAATAGAAAACAGTACCTTGCATTTTTTTATGACGATAACGCCAGAGTTTTTGTAACTTTTCTTCTTCTGCTTTTTCTTGCTGTTGATGCATTCAAACTCAGCCTGAGAGGATGATAAATACACCATAATTAGAGCCAAAATGCAGATGGAGGATCATGAAACGGCTGTTAAAAGAAAAAGAAACTTTTCTGGCGTTTTTCATCCCATGTTCTTATTTCTTTTATGCGGCACAAAGAGAGAGAGAGAGAGAGCTCACCGCGTATGTTTGTGACGCCTGCTGGATTTGGCAGAGTGTGGCCTGAAAGCTTCCGATCATGTTGTGAGAACCGCTGTTGTTGTAGTCGTAACAGTCGACCTGGAAACACAGCGTTAGAGGATACGACGCAACGCCAGTCAACTCTCAAAAAAACCTCCAACTTTTTACATTCAACAAACACATTATCATCGGCATGTGCAAAATTGAAGTAGGTGAGAGAAAAGCATGCTATGGGGAGAGGGGGGGGGGGGGGGGGGCTATTGGATGAAGCTTCGCCTGCTTTACCTGCTCAGAACCTGCACCGAAGCTTCATAGTGTGAGTGCAGATTCTGAGTAGCTTCGGTGTTGAGAACAGGGAAAAAGACACACAGTATGAAGCAACCAGTTCAGATTAGACAATCTGTATGATGCTACAGGCTGAGAAGCTAACGAAGCTAATGGATAACTGATAGTGATCCATCTATATGGAAAATGTCTACATCTACATCTATGAAAACAGACTACACAAGTTAAAGTCATCAGTGAGTCCCTGGTAGTTTGTAGGCTCTCTGTAAACAATACATTTTAACTGTATTGTACAGGGTGTTGTGTAGATCTTATTATTCTTTAACATGATTTATAATCATGATCAAGTTGTCATATCATGTTAAATTAATGCTTATGCCCGACACATATGAAGCACTGAAGCCAAACAATCTACCAGGGACACAGGTTGGTTGTTGTGATTGCGCTCTCGTCATTTAATAGACAAGATGACCGATGGCCCAAATCTGTTGTTTTGTTTAATGACAGATGTAGATGTGTGTAGGACTTTGGCCGGTGCTGTTACAGACACTGCATCCTTTCTGGTGAAGAGCACACGTGATGGGAACAGTAAACTCACTTGCAGTGTTGACTGGAAAGCATCTCTTCCTGACAAGTGTGCTTTAACAGGGTTAGAGGATGGAAACAAACAAATCAAAAAAAACATGTAAACTAATACACTTCCTTATTTGTGCAAAGATTATCGGACCCTTCAAAATGCACAAGAGGAGATAAATAATCTGTGTGTAGTCTAAGGCCACGTTCAGACCAAATCTAGCAGTCTGGTACTGAGGTGCAGGGGTCTTCGGTGGAGGAGGTGTGTTGTTTGAGGTACCGGTGAGACAGTTAAACATGGACAAGGAAATTGAGTTGGAGCTACAGATTAATGCATTTAACGACTTATCATAAGACAAAACATTGTTCAGCAGTTTGTAATACAAGACAAGATTTTACAACTTTGGTAAGTTTCAAACTCGGCCTGTCATAATAATTATCGACTTATCGTACAACAACGTAATTATCAACATCATCATGTCTATATATGGACTAGGGCTGGGCAATAAATCGATATTATATAGATATCGTGATATTTTATAGATATTGTCTTTGAATATCGTAATATCCGATTAAGTGTTGTTTTCCTGCTTTTAAAGGTAACATTACAGTAAAAAATTTATTTTCTGAGCTTAACAGACTGTTCTATAATCTACCTGTATCCACTGTCATTATATCCACATTACTAATGATTATTTATCAAAAATCTCAATGTGTAAATATTTTCTGAAAGCACCAATAGTCATCCCTACAATATTGTCAAAATATCGATATCGAGGAATTTGGCAGTTATTGTGACAGGTCTAATGGTGGCTTTTTTATCTTTCATCGCAATGATCACAAGGTAAACAACAGAATTTAGCGTTTTAATTAGCAATATATTTCACCAGGAATGTGTGGTTGCCGATAACAACCCTGCATTTTGAGGACATAGAGTATGTAAGATGTGGAAGGCAGGTTTGTTCTGTTAGTAGTGTCACATGATGTTTGCAGTGAGTACTATGTGAGTCTATTGAGATGCAATTAATTCAAGACAAAAAAAATAGTAAAAGGTTAGTGGTTTCTCAGCTTTGATGCCCTACATAGAGACATAGAGAATGTTAGAGTATGTTTCTGTAAAACATACCTTAATAGGTTTTTCCACGTCACCTCCACAGAGTGCCTGGATTGGGATTTTGAACGGTCTCCACACTGGGTTCAGGTTGTATTTCACCACCTGCACAACAGAATAACAACCACCTTAACAACTGAGGAGAAGCAGCAGTAAAAATATGACTTTACTTTCTTGTGCACGTTCCAATGTACAAAGGTGTGTCTGTGTGTGTGTGTGTCTGTGTATGTATGTGTGTGTGTGTATGTACCTCTGTCCTGTGAGCCAGCATCCATCCAGTTGCCGTCTGCTTGTGGAATTCCAGAAAGGGGTCAGACTTTCCGAAAAAATCCTGGAAATGAGTAAGGAAATATGATGCAACCGAAACAAATAAAAATGACTGTCAAATTAACCTCCAATTGGGTTATGTCTTGGCATGTGCATAGAGAACAAAATCAAGGGTGTGACCTCTACATGGAAAACTTTGGCAGTTTTGACAGATGTTCTCTGTTTGCTTAAACACGCTGGTTGGCCAAGACGAAGGATTGGTATAACTAACACAAATGAGAAACCAGAGCTTGGGAGTTGGGGGGGGGGCATCAAGGTTTCCCTGTAATGCATGTTGAATATTTTGATTCATAACTCGGAGTCGGATCTCAGCTGTTGATGACACCACCAGCAGTGCTAGATGAAGATGTAACGCATGACCCATCGATATCATGCTTTAATTACAGTATATACCCCTACATTCTTTCATTAACTTATAAAAGTAGAGTTACAACCAGCTTACTTGAATTTCACCTGTAGAGGAATATACTATATTGCCTTAATTTGTGTTTACACTCCTTCATTTGTTGTGATAGACAGCAGTGATCGCTGCACTGAGAAGGTTTGCGGTTAAGATTGCAGTGCTCAATTTACGTTACTGAAAAGGAGAAGACTGCTGAGCTTTTCTTAGCTCTTGATTAATGTTGTCTTCAATCTTAATAACCTCCACTGTCATCACGTACTTATTGGAGAGAAGTAAGCCAAGCTGACCGAGCTCAGTTCTTGCGGTCTCCTCATGTTATTGTGTTGTTGTTGTAGCTTCTGTGAGACTTTTTCTATTTATAAAAGCTCATTCTCCGCTAGAAAAAAAACACACTTAAAGTCCTGTTTAATATCACAGGTAAACATAAGTCTGAAAACCTAAGCAGAATTTAAATGTAGTAATTAATACCTTTTTATCCAGTTTTCTCCCTGCGACTTCAAACTCCACCACCCTGCTGTCAGTTCTCTCTTCAGCGAATACCTACAAAACGTAAAACAGCATCGTGTTGACTAAACATCCGCAGAGGATCACATGTACAATCACGCTCTAAATATGGCTGTCAATCAAAATGAAAGCAACTGACAGTGATGGTTCCTTTTCCAGCGGGCCTCTTGTCCTTCATGAGAAGTGGTTTGGTTAGTTTTCCTGAAGACACAATCTGGACAGAAGAAAAGAAATTCTGTATTATTTTTCTTGGCTATCGCTGGAAATATCACAACATTAGCAGCACTTCCAACAATAATTCTAAAAACAGAACTAATGTGGGTAATAAGGGTAGTGGATATGTATAGCCCTGCTCTGCCATTGCAGCCCACATTGTGTTCGGAGGTGGGATTCAACCATTGTGATAATAACTTGAAAATGTACGTTCAAGAGTCACAGCAGGATGTCTTAGATGTGGTTGATCAAGCACTGCAGTACATCTAACTATAAAACAAGGAGTCTCTGCCTGTCTGGTTGCATGTTTGTGTCATCTGATCGACTTCACATTTAGAGGGTGTATTGCTGGCGACCCGAGGATGTGCAATGTCGAGTGCGAAGTCATTTGGACACACAATGCAAGTGAATAGAGAGCTGCACATCTACATGTCTGTGTGCAGCGGGGGCTGTTTGAAAACCGTCACATGACTCGATGAGTAGGAGAAAGGCATGAGAGAGAAGAACAAGCATGCACAGGGGGAAAGTACAGAGGCGGGGGCAGTAAAACTTCTGATAAGCCACAGTTAAGCCTCAGCTAAGCCTCAATGATGAAATTTCTGTCTGGATTTAAATCATTTCATTCATTATCATTTAAACTGATAGATACATATGCGAAGGAGGAATGAGCAGTCAGCCCGCTCTGAACAGGCATGTTTTGAGCAGGCGCTGCACTAGTTAAAAGAAAAACACATAATGAATACCCATTTGTAATGATGCGTGACCTGTTGTGGCATGCAAAGAAGACCAACCTGTCCCAGTGTACACTCCAGTTCTCCTAGGAAGTCGGCATCTGCCAGACTGCTGTCATCACTGTCAATATCGAACACTTGAAACTTCAGCTTCTGCACCATCTCAAAGTAGTAGTCAATGACAAAAGTCTTGGAAAATGCGGGATTAAGGCAGTTGTCGATTTTCTCTGTCCGGCCAACCTAACACACACACACACACACACACACACACACACACACACACACACACACACACACACAGTCAATGATTTGTGTGTATAGTCTTAATCAGAGCAGCTGTGGTCATATCCAAGGTGACAAAACACACAAATGAGTTATCTAACTTTATAAATGTCACAAAAAGTCAACACACTTTTCTACTTAAAATGTTAAAATGTTAACATCCAGTGTTTTGATTAATATTAGTGTGAGTAGACAAAAAGTGAATCTCACTGCAGTGGATCATACATTATGTATATGCTAATAAAATAGTTCTTCAGTGAGTAAAAGAGTTAATGAATCAGCGCATTATAATAAATAAGAATATCACTGAACTGTTTGCAGTGATTGTAGCAGATCAACCTTTTGACAAACTGACCTCCCACCATTGAGATCCTGAGCTGTTCATGAGAAGCAAACACAGAGGGTCAGATTTTGAGAAGTGGTCCATGTCCAGCAGATTATTACAGGAAACACTCAGCGCCACCTTGGTCACACACCCAGTGGCACCTGGCCCTGGAGGTCCAACTGCTGCCATCACAGCCCAGAGTCCTCACACTCACACACAACCTGACAAACATAAACACAGATAAACAGCTTTTTTTTAAAAACAGTTATGACTCAGCTATGTGACTTTTGCATCATACCTGTTAACATTAAGCTATTTTTGAGGACAGACTTTCTGATAAGGTGTGTCAGTACTAATACATGTTGCTTGTTGACAGGCCGGTGTTACACTGTATCTGGTCACCTATCAGATTCTGTGACCTGCAGTGTTAGAAGTGCTCAAATCCTTTACTTTAGTAAAAGTAGCCTATCACACAACACACACAATATAAATTCTTCATTGCAAGTTTAAAAAAAAATTAAATTCATATTCAGGTAAAAGTACAGAAGTATTACTTAAAATAATTAAGTAAAAGTACTAATTTTGCAGAAAATCGAGCTGTGACTGTTATATTATTAAAATGCTGCTTATGCACTAACCCATCAGTATTAATGATGTACTTATTTAACTGTATTAAATCTATCAGTTAACTGTATTAAATATATTAGTTAACTGTAATAAATGTATCAGTTACTTTTACTGAAGTTAAATATCTCAGTAGCCTACCTACTTACTAACTTTAACTTGTGCCTACGTATTTCAGCAGTGATGGTCACCAGATATACGCCAAACTTTATTAAAAATATCTCATGTTTTATTTGTTTATTGAAATAAATGCAAACAGAGGGTGAAATATAACTCATAAAAGATATGTTATGAGTCGTTGCGGTCTTTTCGTAAATTCGGCAAACACTTTATCCACTTAGCCTCCATATATTTGAATAACATGTCAGATATTCCAGTCGAAGTAAATTCCAGTTATCTAACGGAGCGTAATAGACAGTTTATGGGACGTCTAGCAGCTCCACCCCCCAGTCCCAGCCAGCCAAGTCTATCAAAAAGCACTGTAATGGTAGCTAAAACCTGTGTGTGATACAGGTTCAATTTTAGACCGGTTCACGAAAATGTATTCAATATTGTTTTTATGAACGTAAGTTAGCTATCAACTATAATGGAAAACATTCAGCCTGGTTTTGTTAGGTTTTGTCAGATATAGCGATCACGTTAGCGTGAACGTCAGTTTAACGTACGTTACGTTACGTTAACAGTAAATTAATTACCAAACACAACTGAGGCTTGCGAGTAAAGACCGACACAAGACAGACACATTATTTACATGGTTTACTTTTCAGATAGCTGTTATATAAAGTGTGGTGTGTATTTCACAGAGGAGCGTAAATTAACTTACTCGACGCCAATCTTCGTTTCAACTCCGCCACCAAAGTGTGAAGACAGGAGTCCCGGATGTTCGTAATAACTTGTGAAAGTCAGCTGACAATATTAAATCAATTTCGAGAGCGGAAACGACATGATATGAAGATGTTTTCTCAACGTTGGCATGCCCTACCTCTAGAAGCTGACGTTAGCGTGTCTGCTGGTCTACACAGCGGTTACATTTGTTGTGGGCGGTGCCCTGTGCGCTTGTTTCTACATACGGGGACATCCGCCGGTCCACCCAAGTATTGCAATGCAGTTGTAAATATGATGAGGTGGAACATCTAAACACAAATCCTACAAAAACTGGTAAAACTAAAAACGCAAACAGATTATTGGGTTTGTAAAACAAAAACATACATTGATTGCATTTTACTAGATCGTTATTTTGTTTTTCATGTCCAGTAGTGTTAATAAATCACTGACATTATGTGAATGTGCTTTTATTGATCACAAGCATTCACCCATATCAGCCTTAATTAAAACAATGGTTTCTTGTTCTAGTGTATGTGAAGAACCAATCAATTACGTGTGATTGTTATTAATACCTGTTGTTCACATTACTTGTTTACTTACTTGATGCTTTTTCAATTTTTGCTATCCACTTGCTGTTGTATCACAGGAAATGTCTCCATTGTGGGACTAATAAAGGATTATTTTATTTTATCAATATATACTCATAATAATAATTATGACTGCATATCATTTGTGCATACACTGAGTTTACTGGGCTAACAAACCACTGTTGATGAGAAAGTATCTTTTCAATAGTTAAGTTGTTGATGTTTGGACTGAGAGCAACAGAATGTAAAAATAAGCACAGTGGAGTGTACAAAATGGAAATACAGAGATACAATAGTACAATAAAATAAAGGCCTTTAATTGCAGTGTTACGAAGACTTACATAAGGACAAACTTCCACATGCATGATTGTTCCTGTAATCGCACTTTTACATGTTTCCAGCGCATGTAGTGTCTGCTGGTATCTCAGAGTAAGATTGTAAGAATTCTCCATAAAATGGGTGACAACAGTAAAAAGATGTTAAGGTACGACAGAGAAAAGAAATGTACAAGAAATAATGACACTTAATCAACAAAGACATCTCCACATGCCAACTGATACATTTTCAGTGCACAGACAATATTCTGATTGATTTCATTCTGATTGCTCTGTGTTATCATGCACAATATGCCATCATTGTCTCTTTGGTCACAGAAATTTTTTTTTGAATATTAATATGAAGTCATGTTAGTTTGAAAACTTTATGAAATCTAGTCACAGATTAGGGTCACACAGTTTCATTCATATTTTTTTCAACCCCACTTTCATATGACAGCACAAGCTGTAAACATTTCCTCACAGTGATTCATGCCTTTCCATACAATAAAAACAGACAGAGGTTACAGGAGATGCATCTTATAAATGTAAGGCATTTTGGTTAGTCTTTCCAGGATGGCCCTGAAACACGTGCATTAGGGGGTTTCAGCTTGTAAGAATTGAAGAAGGAGGAAACTTGATCGGGCAGTTCTGCCAGGACGCTCTGTGCGAGGGCCACACTGTTTCCCTGCAATGAGAAATTGACATAAATGACTGACCGGTCTTGGCCTTCAGGACAATAACTTACTAATATTTCAGTGTACCCAAGCCTGTGCTACTCACAACTCACACTGAGCAATTCAATAAAAAGAAGGCTAGAAGAAAGGCGGTATGGAGCGTTTGTGGTTCAGATCGATGTTAAGAGCAAACCGTGAAGGAGCAGTGATGTACGAAATATGGCTCAGTGAGCAACTGAGTATTAATAACTGATCGTGACATATTCTCTCATGAATTATGAGAAAACATCTCGGGTACAGACTCTTACTTCCTGTACTTACTGCAGTATATAGTGGTGAACAGCAGCTTACTTGAAAATCTCTGAAGGGTACAAACTGGACAATGTCTCGTGCCGCGACTTCACCGTTGGGCCCACGCAGCAGTTTGTCATCGCTGTCGAGGAACTCCATTGCGCTGAAGTCTGCCATACCCACACCCACTATGATGATAGACATGGGCAGACGAGAGGCCTGTACGATTGCGGTGCGGGTCATGTCCATGTCTGTGATCACTCCGTCTGTGATGATGAGCAGCACAAAGTATTGCTGCAGGTGAAGAAAGAAAAACTGCGTTAAATATGCAAATGCATAATTTGTTTCAAAGTCATATTTTAATATCTTGTCCCTAGTTTGTTAAATACTATCTCATATTATCACTTTATTTTCCAGTTTGTTTGGCTTGCCATTTGACTTGTAGACAACATAGCAACTGAACCACTGCAACACAACTTAAACATTATCACATGATCACCTAACACCTCACATAATGCCAAAAACATTAATGAATCTGATCATGGGACATTTATACAAGCAGCAGTACAACTATGTTTACCTATTTTATTACATCTGACACATTAAATAACAAATTTGGTTGATAGAAAACATTTTAGAAATATTCTGTCTTATAGTTTAAATGTATAAAAAGTGAACTATTTAACTATTTATTCCAAAATATGCAAGTAGGTGGTAATTAAGGAGACAATAAGAAGTAGAATATCAATTTAACTCTTCAGTTGACCCAACAGTCAGTCTTCTGCTCTCCAAACTGAATCTATGTGAGTGTCATTAGATTTCACACTCAGTATTCAGACACTTGCTCTTTGGCTACTTACTGTGGCCGTATTCTGGTGGAGAGCTTGTCTGGCAAAGCGGGCAACGTGGTTGATAATTGGAGCAAAGTTGGTGGGTCCCCAGAGCTTTATTTGAGGTAGGCACATTTGGTAAGCCTGCACCACCCCCTCTATGCCTGCAACACACATACGCACACACACATAAATAGGAGTAGTGGCAGCAGTGCATCTTTTAATAGCCAAACACAATGTTGTAACAAGTGTTTACTTACCATCACAGAAAGGATTTGCTGGATCAAAATTGACTGGAAACTCATGGGCAACCTGTGAGCATGAGATAAATAATTACACACAAACTTGAACTGATTTAACTTAAACCACAAATATCAGCCTCATGTTATCAATGGAGGAACAAAGTCATTAGCATTCATAGTCTGGGAACCTTGAACGTCTTTAGAAAACCCATCAAGTAGCTGTTGAAATATTTCATAAGTTAAAATTTGTCTTATGAAATATACAAAATGTCACAGGATCACCAAAGTCAATAGGAATCATTCTCACAGGAACAAATCGCTTTAACCTGACGGATCCATGAAATGTCCGATGCTAAGTCTGTATAACAGTGTTTCGGATCTGAAAGTTTTCCTTGATTTTTTGATTTTTTTTTCATACATGCCAGGTGGGAGGGATCTGAGCTCCGAACCCAAAGACAGGAAACTTCTTGTTACTAAAAAACAGAAATAGAAAATAAATAAATGTACACTGTAGGTATAGGTATTAGTTAGTAGATTAAATTCACCTAAATATGAACAACGTAATCAAGCATCCTTTATTCATACAGCCCTTTTATCTGACTGGCTTCATATAAGGTTGTCACATACAGTAAGCAAAAGGAAAAAGATGATTGGTGTCGTAGAGTAAGTGGTAGGATAATTTACCTGTCATAGTCCTGGATGACATTACCCACTGCCCAGATGGCTGACAGGTATTCATTGAAGCCTTCTGGGTTGATGTAGTGGAGGGACTGTGGAGTTCGAGGGTCCCCGTTGGAGCCTGTGAAGTCGATGGCAATCTAGCCCGGGGCAGAGAGAGGATAAAGTTCAAGTGACCCAATGCAAATAAGAGACTCATAACACACTCAACAAATTTCCAGGCGTGCTACCTGGAAGTAGCAAATTCATGTTGTATTTGTGACATTACAGTAGGTATGTTTGCGCTGTGGATTTGAGAACATAAATAGTATAGAGTATTAAATGTTGTGTTTGACATTTCCAGACTCACAGTGAAGTTGATTTGACAGCCTCCCATAATATAATCCAGGAAGGTGTACTCCTTCTCTACCTGAAAGGTTAAATGATGCATTAACAATGCGATAACACATGTATGACTCAACCACTTATTCCTCACTGTCTTTTAAAAATGCATGGTCTACGAATCAATGAAAAGATGTACCAATTCAGACAAAATAAGCAATGATGAAGAGATTAAGGCAGTAAGATGCTTTAAACTTTCTCATTTCTCAATCAGTACCTGGCATCGCCTGATGAAAATGACTCCTGAGTTTTGATAGCCTCTCTTCTTCAACTTTTTTGGGTTAATGCAGTTGAATCCAGCCTGCGAGTGAGAGCACGAGTCATACATATGCCAGTTGTATTATAAGCAGAACATAACGTAACAGACTACGAGAATGGGAATCAAACACACACGCAATGCCTCACCGGGGAACCGTGTGTTCCTGCTTGCAATTCTGCGAATGTGGTTTTAAATTCCCCGATGAGGTCATGAGAGCCGCTGACGTGATAGTCGTAGCACAGAACCTGAGGAGCAACGATCAACAAGGTGTCAACACAGGTGAATAAAATTAAAGTTGATATGATACAGCTTTTTAAAAAGACATTACTAACATCTGTGAAGGCATTATACTATTTAAGAGACTGAGAAATAATTATATATGGTCATTATAGCATTGCTAAAACAACAAATCTAATGCATCTAAGACTTTTGCACAGTACTGTATATTACTATTTTAATATATATTTTAAACAACAGTATTATTCACTATTTGTAGTAAGCAAGGAAGCTTCATCACATCATAAGTGTACAGTTCCAGTCACACCTCGCATGCACAAATAACCAATCACACTACTGGTAATCAATGTTCACGTTGTTCTCTTGGCCGGGTCGCTCTAGAAACAGGGATTTTAATCTCAGTGAGACTTTAACCTGGTTAATTAAGGGATAAGAAATAAAAAAAGTAAACACAGCAAATACAATCACAGTAACTCAACTAGGTAAAAAGAAGAGAAGAACAATGCACACCTTTGCGTAGGGATCTCATGCACTGCGTCACATATTGCTTATCCAACTGGGTCGAAAGCAGCCCGCTCCCTACCCCCCTTTAAGGGTGGGAGCGTTGTACGATGAAAAAAAAATGCAATTAGAAGATGAATCATTAGTATGTTAGAGTAGCCAACAACACAAGCTAAAATATAAGAGGGAACAAACAAATCTACTATTTTCACACTTCAGCCAGGGTTTAAAGAAACAGGTTGTGTGTTAATAAGCTGCATTTTAGTGGGAATACAAACACAGATAAAGAAATAAAATGGCAAAATGAAAGAATATAAAAGAATGAACCTTTATAGGATTCTCCACATCTCCTCCACAGAGAGCTCGTAGTGAGACGCGGAAGGGTTTCCATGTTGGATTTAGGTTGTTTCTTATCACCTACATAAAACAGATTGAGATATAATTATTCTGTCTGTTGTAGCGGAGGAGAAAGCTGTTGGGTAATAAGTGTGTGTACCTCTGTCCTGTGAGCAAGCTGCCATCCCGTTTCAGTCTGCTTGTAGAATTCCAGGAAAGGGTCGGACCACCACAAATACTAAACAACCGTACCCAATAAAGATTTTAATAACATAATCAAAAGTCAGTTTAAATAATAAAGAACTCCAGTGTCATTGTCCTGACTATTTAAAATGACCTACAGTACCTTTTTGTCCAGCTTGCGGCCTGATATCTCAAAGTGTGCCACTCTGGTGTCTGTTATTTCTTCAGCAGAGATCTATTTAAAAAAATGGGCAATTTTGTGCTTTAGGCCATATGGCAGACAGTCTATCAAAACGCAGAAATCCGTAAATGAACTAATACATGATTAATAATGCAGACATGACCCTCTAAAATCACATACTGAAGAAATAGAGGCAAACACAATCAAAGGTCACTAAATGCAGTTATACAGTAGGATGGTGGGATTTTTATGGCTATTTGCTATGATCACATCTCCAGATATAGTCCTGCCCACTCACTGTAATGGTTCCATGACCTGCAGGCCTCCCATCCTTTAACGTCAAAGTGCGAGTCATATGCTTGTTGGAAACAATCTGAACACATAACACATGGAAGCGTCACGGAACACTGAAAAGGTGAAGGCACGATCAATGTTTTTCACTTAAAACTGCAGAAGGAGCAGCTCACCTGGCCCAGGGTACATTCAAGCTCTCCCAGAAAATCATCATCTTCTAGACTATAGGTGTCGTTGTCGATGTCAAAAACGCTAAACTTCAGCTTCTGCAACATCTCGAAATAATAGTCGATGACAAACTTCTTGGCGAATCTCGGATTCAAGGAGTTCAGGATCATCTCTGTGCGCCCGAACTGGTTCACAAAATAAGACAGTAGCAGATGACTCAAGCTGAATCAGAATTCTAACATATACAGTATATGGAAATATTTAACAAGGAACACCCACAGCTTCTGTGCACACAGGTACAATACATACCTCATACCAGTGGGAGCCTGAAGTGTTGATGTATAAGACACACAGAGGGTCCGACTTAGAGAAGATGTCCATGTCCAAGAGGTTGTCACAGGAGATGGTCAGCTCCACCTTGGAGGCCAAATGTGTGGCTCCTATCACTGGGGCCGTAGCTGAGGCCATGGCAGCGTGTTGTACTAAGATAATAATGATGATAATAATAATAATAATAATATAAACATACATAATACAACATGACATCAATCACACATTAAAAGCAGATGGAGATGATCACTACAGCCTAACTGATACTGGGGATTTCTGGGCCGATGCTGAGGTTGATATTAGGGAGTAACATCACTACATTGGCTGATATATAAAGAATGTATACATAAATTCACTTTTTTTCAATGTTCCCTCAAATGTCAAACCCTTGTGACAAAGATAATTAATTGAGGTATGATATTTTACAGTTTAACAATATACCTTAATGTATAAAATGACATGGGTGCACTGACACAGTAAACTAAAGTTGATTTAAGAAAAGGGATCAAATATACATCAAATGCTGCCTGTGTAACTTTAAAAAATAAAACAAAAATATCTGTGTGTATCAGACAACATATATGTCGATACCAATAAATCTGGGATAGGACAATATTGGCTGGGCTCTAATGAACACTACAAATATTGACAATAGGTGGAAAGTGATAAAGTCCATTTACTCGTGCTGTAGTGCATAGTGGTTACTTTGACTTTAAGCAGCTTTTGTTGCTTTTACTTCTGTACTTTCACTCAAGTAACATTAAGGAACGGAGGACTTCACATGTGATCTTACTTTTACTGCCAATATCGGTGATAATATTGATGGGGCTTTTGTAGTAATTTACTACAAATCTCGGAACTGTTGCTGGGGCCTTGGCTCTTCCTGAGTGTCTTCCTTATCCCTCTCTGTGCTGACAGCCTATGTCCTCCCCTGATATCAGATAAAACAGACGTATGCATAGTTAATATATGAGTGTAGGCTATATATTGCCTGTGTGATGTCTGTTTTAAAAACGTCCTGACAGTAAATGTGGGAGTGGTAGCAGGTTGCAGTCGAGCGTTTTTGGCCATGCAGTGACCGTTAGTTACCTTACATTTAGCATTTGGTTAAATGTATATTACAGAGCAGTAGAAAATACACAATTAACGCAACAAAACAGCATATTCAGCACATATTTAAGTAGAAAGAGACAACAGTTTTGATGAAAATATTTGGCAAATTAACGCTACATACACATTTGACACACACAAATACAGAATAACTATTACTATTATTATTACATTACGGTCTTCTTTTCTTTCTTTTTTTAGCTCACCGTTAATTAATTACGGTTATGACAGAGACAGCAGGGTGGGTGTGGGTGGCGACCTCTCAACACACACACACACACACACACACACACACACACACACACATACATACATACATACATACATACATACATACATACACACACACCTCATTATTATGTTCTAGTAAGTTAAAAAAGGCGCACTCAGACTTATTTACCTATTTACTTGTAGAAAATATATCCCTCCGCTTGTATGCTGTGATAAGTACTGTCTGACGGGAGCAGCTGAGCGACGCACCCGGGGCGGAGCGATACTCTGCCCCAACTAGCGTTAACCTCTTCTGTCCACTTCTTCTTTATTTAACACCAAATTATACACTCAAACGCTCCTATTCAAGTAAAGTTAGCTTATTGTTGTTACTGTGTCTGCTACACGCGTGCCTTTATGTACATTTGTCATCCTATAATGAGACAGTGCGTGACAATAACAAAGTAATATGACCCGTGAAAGTGATAAAGTTTCGGCGGAACTGTCACTTCGCTTGCTTGTTTCCCGTCGCGAGCACAAAGAGGAGACACGTTAGAGAGGTGCGTTCAAGAAAGAGACTTTTTTGCAGGAATAATTAAACACTGATAATTTCATCTGCTGCTGTGGTAAAGTAACATAACACGTATAATAAGTTCAACACTTTGTAATTTTAATTGGAGCATTAAAATATAATAGCGGTAAATAGAGTAGGGGAGAGGTTTGTATTTCCTGCAACGTTTTGTGTTCGTGATTTTGAACACCCCCCTCTCTGTTTGTATTTTTGGACCGCCCGGCCCATTAGTGTGTGAAAGCTTGTAATTCCTGGTGCAGTTGTCATTCAGTGCTTTGGGGATTTGTGACACAATGGCTGGCTCGGTGTTTACGCGTTGTGTGAGCAGGACTTTACAGTCAGGCTTCAGAGTCAGAGGAGCCGAGAGACACTACTGGACCACTTTGAGAAGGACCACTGCTCTGACAGTAAATTGCTACTTTTATTTCTCACTCATCACACTGTTTTGTTATCCTGCAACTGTAAACACCATTTAATTTCCACTGCTGTACTTGTTAGACTTTCAGAAATATTGCACTGCAAGTACAGGAGTGGCCTATATGCCTATTTAGGTCAAAGGTCAGCAGGGTTTTGCTGTGTGCCATATGTCCTGCAGCTTTACATCAATATGGAACAGAGCTGTCATCTCTCGGTTGAAGTCTGTCAGTATTTGTGTCATTATGATGTGAATGAGCATGAATAGTCTGAATTTCTGCTTGCAAATTAGGCAGATCCTATTTGAACAGTCCAGTTCAGTGACACCACTGCCTTCATTCTGTCACTCCAGTAGTCTCAGGTTACCTCAGGTCAACTGAGGCTGATCATTGTAATTCATTTCTAAGGCATCACTTTTCTAAAGCCTGAACAAACTGCAGCCGCTTTCATTTCTTTGTGCGTGTTTATACCTGTTTATGTCACTTCCTTTGTTGTGCTGCAGAGTGGAAGAGCTGCAGTCCTGCTGGGGCTCCCTGCTTTCTCCTGCCTGGCATACCAAGCTTATCACAGGGTGCAGAGTTCAGCCGTGATCTACGCTTTAGAGAAAGGTAGTTGGCAAACTGTCCAGATTGTATCGCTAAAAGCACAAAGTGTAGAATACCACAATTCTAATCAACTGTGTGTAACATATGTGTGATGTTTTGATGAGGAATGCTGTGAAAGAAAATAAAACTGAGAAAGAGGGATGTTTGTTAAGGTTTGGTGTGGTGAATAAGAATTTTTTCAAATTGAATTTGCTGTTGTTAATGCTGTTTTGTGTGTGTAGAGGAGGTTTTGGAGCAGGCTGACTACCTGTACAGTTGTGCAGAGACGGAGAAACTCTACCAGCTGCTCCTGCAGTATAAGGACAGGTAAAGAGAGATCTCACTCCCCTCTCTCTGCTGTTGTTATGGTTTCTTGGTTTCTGTTTCGATCACATTGTAAAGATCTGTTTTCATCTTCACATTTAAGGGTTTTTTTGTGTCTATCACTGTCAAAGAAATTCACATTAAATCCTCTTTTATTCAATGTTTTAAAAAGACAAACCATGACTAATTCCAAGTGTGGTGAACACCTTTTTAAAGGCACTGTCTATATACAGAATAAATATACAATACACTGACTGCATTAGTAGTTTAACTTACTTTAAGTCAGGGGTTTTCAAAGCCTGAGACTGTCAATTTTCCTTCATGCAAAGCTTAGAAAAAGGCCCCTCCTCCCCCTCCCTGCCTAGTTTCTCAATTCATGCATGCCTGTGGGACCATTATTATGTTATTTGATCCAATAGACACTCAACAATTGAGCAAAGATAGCCTGATATTGATGTTTGGCATACTTCAGACTATACGAATTACATAAAAAGCTCTGTCTGAAAGCATTTATCTGTTTCTCACTCTGGGAAAGTGTGAAAAACAATCTCTTTAACTAAATCACACACATTAATGCTATTCTACATGATATGCTTTTGTTTATTAATGTAATAACTAACATAATATTTTCTCACTACCACTCACTGAGTCCCCTGAAACTGTTTGGGGTCCTCCTCCCACTTTGTAAACCTCTGCTTTAAGTACATTTTACAACTTTTACTTTTATATATTTACTTATGTAATATTTTTAATGCAACTTTGACTTGTAATGGAGTATTTTATGCAGTGCTGATCTCAAAACGTCTTCCACTAGTGCATCGGAAAGATCAAATGTCCAAAATCATAAATAGTTCAGCATTAGAGATAAATAATATCATATATTTATAGATAGATAAATATATGAGTGCTTTGCCCTCTGCCCTAGTTTTTTTCTTTTTGTGTTATTACCACTAAGGGGCACTAAAGTCAAATATTTTCTACACATGGTGGGTTTAAGTTCTGATTTTGTTTCCACACACACAGCTTTAGGTCTATCATATGAAAGGTGGACAATAATGTGTGTGTGTGTGTGTGTGTGTGTGTGTGTGTGTGTGTGTGTGTGTGTGTGTGTGTGTGTGTGTGTGTGTGTGTGTGTGTGTGTGTGTGTGTGTGTGTGTGTGTGTGTGTGTGTGTGTGTGTACGTCCAGTGACAATGCAGAGTTCCTGTGGCGGCTGGCCCGGGCGTCTCGTGACCTGGCCCTCCTGCCCGACACGACAGCCGAACGCAAGAAGCAGCTGACATTTGAGGCCTTTGAGTATGTAAAGAAGGCGCTGGAGAAAGATGACAACTGTTTTGCTGCACATAAGGTAAGACAAGCCATTACTCATTCATATCCATCTGGGTTATCAGAAAAAAAGAGGAACATTTTGTCATCAGTTTTCACATCTGTGGTCATGATGGTTTTTTTTTGTCTCTGTAGGGATTTTATCAGAAAACTAACTTTTAATTCTGAATTCATTTGCAGTGGTACGCAGTGTGTCTAAGCGACATTGGGGATTACGAGGGAGTCAAGGTGAAAATTGGAAATTCATACATCATCAGGAATCATCTAGAGGTGAGAGGATATTTGGCTCATTGTCATTTTATCACTATCACATTTAAATCTCTTCTGAAGTGAAAACATATTGCTTTTTTCCTCCAGAGAGCCATTGAGCTCAACCCTAAAGATGCCACTTCTTTACACATTTTGGGTTACTGGTGAGTCTGCTGAATCTATTTTTTTCTTTAACTGTAACAAAACACAAACTGTAAGAGCATCATTTTTCAGAGCAGCTGCTTCTGGAGCATCTGAAAGATGAGCACACAAGGAGTTGGCAGCAGTTGATTGCTGTAGGGAGGCGGTGGACATGGGGAGTGGGTGAAGAAGAAAACAAAACATGCTGGCAGAAATAATGAAGATGTCACTCTCTGAGGAACAGCAGAGGCGGATGTAAACCAGAGGGAGAAACTTAAGTGACACAGTTGCACAAGAATTTGAGATTCTGATGTTCTTCCAAAAAGGAGATCAGATGTCATGGAGCAAAAGCTGTACTTGTCAATATTGCTGCATTTCCTTTTCTTTTTTTTGCTACTAAAGGTTAACAGAATAACAGAAATGATTAAAAACTCTATCAAATAAAGGCAATAATATCTGAACAAAGCTAAGAGTTTACAGCCACGCTAGCAGCTTTGCGACCATACAGTTGTGCTTTGAGCTAAAAGCTAACTTCACCATGCTAACATACAGCGCGGTAAATCCATTAGTGGAGCGACAGGAAATTAATTGCTAACTATTTTGATAGTCAATTATTTTTTTCCTTTATTTTTCCAGCAAAAATGACAAATATTTACCCTTCCCAGCTTCTTAAATGTGATGTTTTTATGCTTTTCTTTATTATATATGATAGAAAGTTGAATATCTTTGTGTTTTAGACAGTTGGTTGAATAAAACAAGTCATTTGAATGTGTTACCTCAGGCTATTTGAAATTAAAATATTTTTCAGTTTTCAGTGAAAAGACATTGCTAACATGCTAATAGTTCAGAGGGAATGTTTACCATCTTTGTTATCCTAGCTAGCTATGTTTAGCAAGCTAATATTTGCTAATTAGCAACAAAGTACATCAGTGGCTGACATGAATTATTAGTTTGGCAGGTATTTGGTCATTAACCAAAGTATTAGACTAATTGAAAGTTGGGGCTTCAACCTCTGGGAAACATGAGTGTCTAAATAAGATTTCACTTTTGTTAAATCTTTCCATCTTCTCTCTTTTAGGTGCTTTGCTTTTGCCGAGCTGCCATGGTATCAACGCAAGGTGGCGGCTGTTATTTTCTCATCACCACCTGACTCCACATATGAGGAGGTGAGTGCTGCTCTGTCAACTACAATGTTGTCTTTGTAGTTACTAACCGCACAACAGCTGACTGTCACCATGCAGCTCCAGCCTGAAATGACATCTGTTTTTTTTGTCAATTTGTTGTTTGGGCTTGGAGAGAGAGTTCAACATTTTTGTTTTTCTGCCTCTTCTCAGGCTTTGGGGTTCTTCCTGAAAGCTGAAGAAGGTAAAACGCAGCATACTAATAATGTCTCTGAGGACAGTTTGTATTGAAAGTCTGCTGATCTGTTGGCTGCAGCTCAATCCCTTAGAAATATCTTGAAAAGGATTCTCTTTTGGGCTTTAAAATGCATTCAACTAATACAAATTCCTGTGTCCTTTTTTCTTTTATTTCCCCAAGTTGATCCTAACTTCTACAGCAAAAACCTGCTAATGATGGGCAAGACCTACATGGCCATGAAAGACCATCCGAATGCTCTGCTCTGGCTGACCAAAGCAAAAGATTATCCTCCTCACACAATGGAAGACAAAGAGGTACATGCACTAAGTCTTTGGCCCAAACCAAATGTCCACGGACTTTGAGATGCGCCTGCTAATTCTGCGAGGGCTTAGGGCTCAGGCACTCAAGCACTTATAAGATGACGTCAGTTAAGTCCGTGAAAGTTCAGGGTTTATTTAGGGGGGACGTGTGGATTGAGCTCATGATTTATTGTGTTTACATGAGGAAGACATTAAAGCACCTGCAGGAGTCTTGATGCAGGAGCAGTACGTGCTGATGTGAATACTCAATGTTTTTATTTTTTCTGCAGGTCCATAAAGAAGCTGTTGACCTCTTGAAGAAGCTGAAATGAGGATGTTGAATGATGCCTTTCAGGACTTTTGAGCTGTTAATAATATAATATTATAATATATAATAATAATTGTTAACAAAATGTTTTCTTTTATGATTTTGTAATATTAATGCAGTAGTACATTGTGGCCTTGCACAGAGACAGTGAGGACTGTCCAATCATCTAGCTTTTACTGCATTTATAACTAAATGCAACTTTAATCATGCAATAGTTAACATAATCAGTCTCCATGTCTCTATTTGTCTCCATTCCTCTTAATCTAACTTCTCTCTGACAAATGGCTTCATGGAGAAATGCGTGCCAACTGTTGGAAAATCCATCTGGGCATTGTTGCTTTTTTTCTAGAGATTTGCTGCAATTTGAAAAGGTAGCAAAGGAAGTCACACACTTCCTGTTTTAAAAGGAAAAGTTGCATATTGTTAATTACATTTTCCGAACACCGTTTTAATGAAAAACTTTGACTTGTTGCATTATCAACTAAATAAATTAAAATGTTTCACACAGATGTTTTTCATCTCTCTTCACTTAACTGGGATTCAGGGTTTCTTACCCACATAAAAATAATGGTATGGTAATGTATTTATCTTTTGATGTTCAGCTTAACAATGTACTGTCGCCGCTCTCCAGCCGTCCACAACTCACAGCGGTCTTATGTGTCAGAAGCACGCTGCCACTGGACTCTGGAGTAGTGGAAACGTGTTCTTTTGTAGTGTCCATTCACGTTGTGGTTTGGCAGAGAGCATTACCTGCCTGACTGCAATGTGCTAACTGTAAAGAATGAGGGTAAAAATGTTTTTTTTTTTCAGGGGTTAGGCCCCTTATTTCCAGTGAAGGGAAATCTGGTGGGAATAATTTGGGGAGGGCCCTTTTCTGTTCCAGCATGACTGTGCCCCACTGCCCAAAACCATCCATTAAGACATGGTAGAAAGAGATGAACTAGAACAGAGATTGCGGGCCGAGTCTTCTCGTCCAACATCAGTGCCTGACCTTACAAATGCTCTTCTGGATGAATGGGCAAAAAATCCCAGACACACTCCAAAATCTTGTGGAAAGCCTTCTCAGAAGATTGGAAGCTGTTATGGCTAAAAAGGGGGGGGACCAAGAATGGGAAGTCATAAAAGCTCCTGTTGGCATCCAATGGCCAGGTGTCCCAGTAACTTTTGTCCATATAGTGTATCATCACAGCTCTCATTGATTGCACCAAAAATAAATTCAAAGCAGCTGTAAAGATGTTCAGATACATTTATTAAATATGCTTCTTTCCACAGGCAAGATCCAATCAAAACAACAAAAAAAAGGATAAACTAAGAGCACATTGTTTTTATTTTTCTTCAATAACAGAACAAAAAAAACAAAAAAATGCCAACAGTTTAGTTGTGAATCCTGAGCAGAGGTTCCTCTCATCCCCTGATAATCACATAACAAAGAAAAGAAAGCACGGTCATGGAGGAGGGGGGGGGGGTTTATTCACTTATTTATTTGTATCTCATAAATCCATCTCTCTTCATTTAAAATGGGTGAAAGCAGATTAAAAATGAATCTTCTATACACATCATCTCCGGTAAAGGGGCATTCTGTACAGTGTAGTTGGTGTTTACAGTGTGTATCTACACGCGATATGTTACAGTCTGGGTGCGTTTCAGATGGCCTAAACCGCAGCCGGCACAGTAGAAAGTTCTGTTACTGACCTGACACTGAATTGATAGACAGTATCATCAATCAGCTTTGCCTTGAGGGAAAACACCTATCCATCTAGTGACTGGCCACGATGAAGGCAACCTGAAACGTCCCAATTTCTGATAAGAACAAAAGGCATCACAGATTTCCATCAATGGAGCGGCGGCTCTGTGTAATTAATTATAATATTTAAGTACTTTTATTTACTTTCATTATCTTTATACAATGAATATTCACATACACAGTTGATTTTCTTTGATTACAAGTTTCTGTTCAAAAGGAAGCACAGAGTTATGCAGTTTGGACTTTGTTTGAAAAAGTCGGCTCCTTTTGCTACAGTAAATGTTTTCTCTTCATACTGTCGTCCCTCCTTGCAGCTCTTCCACAGGGACAGCTGAATTACATGGTATATACACTGACTGATAACTTCACTAGTCACGAGCTCCTCCTAGAAAAAAAAATAAAAAGTCTAAAGCAGCTTGCTGCCGTTTGCAGTGGTCTGAAAAAACAATGCTGGAAAAAACGAGAAGGATGGCCTGCCACTGCCACAGCTGTTTCCCCACCTGTGTTAAGACCACCGACTGAAAGAATAAGCACCAGAGTTGTCTTTTAGAAAACAATGGAGTTAGATGTGATGTTTTAGTTTGTTGTTTTTTTTTTTTTTAAACAAAGGGTGTGTCCCCTGAAGCATTTTATGGAAAGATAGGAAGTAGGGGGTGCAAAAACAAAAACAACATGTAGCGATGCTTGTTGCCGTGTATGTCTCCAAACTGCTAAGGAGGAGACATTGTTGAAGGTTTGCACTTTATTTGGTCTGTGGCATGCTAGTATCTCATTAATGGAGTCTTTTAATTCATATTTATATGTAAATTAAGCTCATTTATTCTCCAAACAGCCTCACCTTTGCCGATTTATTGAAGGCTCTCTCACCTCAAGGCAAAACCCTTAAAATGAACATAGTCTGAATGAATGAATTTTAGGAAAGAGGAGGAGCAGGGCTCAGCACGTTTCACACTCTCACTGATAACTACACAGCCCAACATCAGATACACACTTTTTAAGACAAGATTGTTATTTCCTAACAATTTGTACCCAGTAAATACTTTCAGAAGCCCCCAAAAAACTGTGTTGAACTCTTATTTCATGTTGTCTGACCAGCCACCACTTTGTGCCACCTGCATGCAATATCTCTATATTTTATATTGCTCTTAATCAAGACAATTTGATAGTGCAGCGCCTCTAATCTACTTCATGATCATTCATGACCAATTCATACAAAAAAATTGAATTAAAAAAAAAAAAATACATCCATGGAACTTTAGAGGACATTTACTGACAAATTAAAGGCAACGATGCAGTGGAGCACTGGCTTTGGTTGTGATTGGTTAATGATTACTATATGAATAAAGAAATTCTTTAGTTATAATACGCTGACTATAATATTTATGGTTAGTCTGTTGAGGATTGATGTAAATGTTATCAGAATCATGTTTGTGCTCTTTAAACCACAGTATGGTTTTAGGACAGGAGACTACTTTATAGACCCGGATCATGAACTCAAAAAGGAAGGAGAATCAGCCGAGTGCATCCCAACAATTGAGCCACAGAATTGTTTTTTGTGTCATCTTGGTGTTTTTATCAGCCCATCTGAAGCTCTTCTTCTCTCTCAGTGCTTCGGTGTGGCAGCGGGCTGTAGTCGAGGTGGCCTGGAACATAAACCACAAGCCCTGCTGCCTCTGCCGCCGCCGCCACCACACTCACACACACACACTCACAGTTCACTCTTTCAAATCCATTAAGTGTATTTCCCCCCATACTCTCCATATTCCTTTTGATATAGTAGCTTTTCTCCAGGAAGTTCAGGATTTTTTTTTTTTTTACTTTAACCCGATGATGCTTCTTTGTCTGTTCTGGTGTCCAGAATCTCACTGAGGAAAAAAAATGTATGCTCTGCTTCAGATCAGTCCATCCTGAACACTGTGCCTTTTTGATGATGACGGTAAAAAAAAACAAAAGCTGATGAAGTGACAGATTAATCCAAGATGTCTTGTGTTTATGTGTGTGGTGAAGAAGAAGGGTGGTCACAGCAGTCTTCTCATCTTCAGAGGCAGCCATGCAAGCACGCAAAAAAAACAATTGCAACAATTACTACGAGTCCGACAGGGAGGAGGGAAGGAAGAAAAAAAAAATTCAGGCACCGGACCCCGACACTACACTCGCCTTTTAAAAGCTCTATAGAACTAGAGCTTTAAAAGAAGATTGCCGCTTCAACTATAAAATCCTCTCAAAAACACTTTCAGTCTCTTTTAAAAAGCCAGCCAGCAGTGGGGAGGAAACATTTTCAAAAATATCCATGATTTCTGTTTTTAAACAGAAAAGCAAAAATGCTGAAATGCTTGCATATTTCATGATGGGGTATTATATCATATATAAGGGCTAAGGGGGAGGGGGGCAGGTTTGCGGCAAAAATGATGCTGCAAATTAAGATTTGGTTTAAAATGATAAAATAGCTTATATACATTGGTGGTTATCTTGTGCAATTTTTTGTTTGTTTGTTTGTTTGTTTTACTTGGCTGAATGAACAGCAATGGGGAGAGGAGGGAGATGACAACAAGACTCCTCCCTCTATTCTTGGCCGAATCCTTCTGTTTCCTCGATGGCGAAAAGAAGCTTCTCTTTCAGCTGGTCGAAGCTTTTGTAAGGAGGCAGATCCAGGCGGTTAAAACTGAGAAGACAAGAGGGAGGGCCAAATATTACAAATATGAAGGGTCACATGCTTTATAAACATTAACACTGGTTCTGGTTGTTCTCATAAAATGATGACAAACTATTCCTGAGATACAAACAGTTCCTGGTTTTATTTTTACCACACATTTAAAATCACTAATATTAGTAAACAGTAAACCTCTGGACTGTTTGATGAAACTAAATCATAATCTGATCTACAATACACTGAACAGAGTGTGACACATCATGTAAGACAGTATGTTAAAGACAGTGAAATAAAAAATGACATTTTTCTCAGTTGTTATTCTTCAAATGTATGTCAAAAATTCATTTTATTTTGTTTTTCTTCCTGTAAAATGTTTTCATATATTGGATGACTCATTGTAAATCCAGGCACGTACATGTATTTAATCAATATTAATGATTAATGATTTTGTTCAAACTCATAAAATTGCACATGAGCAATTGTGGGAAAAATCTGAATGATTTGATTTAATCCTTCTTGCTAAATACAATCCAAATTAAATTTCACTTTGACTTTAAGGTTGAATATATATGATTAGGTGTGCTATGTAATTAATAAAACTACTAATAGTGCACATTGGCAACATATTTATATGATGTTAAAATAGAAACTAATGCCTCACTGTAGCTCGATAAAGCATGAAACATCACTTAAAAAAAAAAGATCAGATCACATATTTCTATATGGATGCTGACTTTATAAAATGTGAAGCCTATTCATCATGTGTATCATTTGAATCATAATCAACTATTAATATATGTAAATATATAAGTAGTAAAATACTTAAGTAACATCCAGGTATAATGCTGTGCCAGAGAGAAATGAATCCCATCAATCAAGTCCACTTACCATGTGTGGCTTCTAGGAAGCCATGTATCCTTCCCCACTTTCTCAATGCAGAACTTCTGAGGCCCGTTACTCCCTACAATGCAAAGGAAGAAGAGTGAGAAGTATATATGTGTTTAGTCTGTACCTGCAGCTGCTGGAGTCTCAAAGCATCTGATTATGTAGTAAATGTATTACTCTGTGTGTCCATTACTGACCCATGAGCTCAGCAAAGCCGCCCAGAGGAAGTCTGCAGGTTCCAGTCACAAACTGCATGAGCCGCAGACGCACTTCGTTGTCAACTTCTTTCACCAACTGCAGAGGAGGGGACAACACACACAGACACACACTCATTAATGACCACACAACAACAGTATATCTGACACGCTTGTTGACTCAATCATTTCTGAAAATCCTGCACCAAATATATGTGATTCAAGTTGTGTTACACTACAACTTTTATTTGTTTTATAAAACCAGATGATAAGACACATTTCAGATCAAGTTCATTTTATGCGTGTGCGTGTGTGTGTGCGTGTATGTGAGAGAGAGAGAGAGGCCATACCTGCCAGAACCAGATGATCTGTTTGCTGTTCCTGGTGTAGTGCCGATACACTGTGTTCCTCTGCCAGTCCTGCAGGTCAACCTCCTGCATGCCACATAACATCACCTACAAACACAAACACGCACACAAAATACATGAATCACACGCAGAGCAAAGAACCCAAAGCTGAAGCATAACTGCATAAGAGAGAAACTAAAATCATGCTTTTCTAAACACATCCACACTATTTCAAAGATAAAGTAACCACACTGATTCATTTAGATTGACGTCATGGTTAAAATGATGCCATTGCATGACAACAACAAGAAAAATCTCTGTGGAGTCGGGTAGTTTATTGGGATTAAAATAAACGCATGACACAGATATGATGACTACACAACCAATTAACAGGCTGCTCACCTCCAGCTCCTTTTCATCAAAGTACTGGAGCCACTGAAGTGGAACCACTTCATTGAAGCCATCCAGGAAAGCTTTGGTCTGACCTTCGACCCCGCGGGAGAACCTCCACTCTGCCATTAAACTGTTAAACCCAACGACACGAAAAGATTAACTCTAAATGATATTCAAAAGGTGAGGTACTGTTTCTGTTAGGATAAAACAGTGTGTATACTGAACCTGATATACTCCTCCTTGTTCTCCTCAGTGACTAGCACGTTGGTGCCGTCAGGTTTGAGGTCATGGGAAGTGATCTTCCCCAAGATCTCCATGTCCACTGAGAAGTACATCTCCAGGCCACACTCCTCAATGTTGTTGTCCCTGAGGAGAGATGAGATTGCTGTTACTATCACATTATCACAGAGGGTAAACAGCTCATTGCTACTCTGTGCTTTCCCATGAACATGAAATCTGACTAAGGTAAACAAACACTGGCTGAGTCTGCTCTTGTTTCTTGTGATGTCTGCAATGAATTGCTTTGTCTCTCATCTGTTCTAAATCTGTGTGACTGGTATTAAACCAGCTCTTATGTGTATGTGTAGTCTGTCCTCATGCAGGCCTCCATTGTTAATAAAAAACATTTTTTTAAAAAGGTTTTGGTGGTTGAGATCACAAAGTCTTCCCTCCAAACACTATGTTATGTAGTTTATTTACTTTATATACCAATTATTCTGTTTCTCTTTTTTAAAATGATATTACTGCCACTTCTTTCTATTCTTTTTGTTTTCCTTTATCCCAGTCAAGGGTTAAAAGATACAGGCTGTTGTAGTTATACAGTAGGGGTGTAACGATACGCCGATCTACATCGATACATCGACTCAATGGAAAACAAGCCAATAGCATCGATGCAAAATGAAAACATCAATCAGACATCGATCATTTAAGATGTGCTTTTATTTTGAAATTCCCCTGCCACGTCTGTCTCTGGCCGAGCGTGCACACCAGCAAACAAAAAATGCCAGTGGCGCCATGGCAACGGTCAGAAAAATAGTCTACCCTGAGCAGCTTTTTCCCACAAAAACTAAAAACCACAACTGTAAAAGAGCGACGAGTTTGACTGCTGCTGCAGCAACATGTCCGTAGCCGCTTTATAGAGACATTCTATAACCAGATGCTTCAGACATCACGTTACTGTAAACTCACAGTAGACACACAGAAACACATGAAATGTGCTGCTGCTCGTCTTTTGTCTTGTCGTTTTTTGCTCCGCAGCACGGTAGACACAGCAGTTTTAAAACAGTCTGGTTGAGCTCAAAATTTAAAATGTCAAATGATATTTTAGAAGCGTTTTGTGATTTGATATGAATGGAAGTGATTGTGTTAAATCAGCTGTGATATCGTCTCATATCGATCGCTGACTCCTGAATCGAATCAAATCGAAATTGTATCGTGACAGACTTTGTGATATCTGCAAACATCGAATCGTTGTTCATTGAATCGATATAATGTTGTATCGTGAAGAAACTTGTGATTTACACCCCTATTATACAGACTGCAAAGCTCCCTGAGACACATTTGTGATTTTGGACTATGTGGAAGAAAGTAATTTACAGCACATTGTCTATTAGTCTTTTCACACCTGCAATTTGGTTCATGAGGTTCAGACTAAAGTAAATCATGAAACACTGTAGCCTTCTGGTTCAGGCTTCTCACAGACTTATTTCATAGAAAGCAAATGGCTTTAACCATTAAGTCATTTAGTGTGACAGGTAGCTCGTTCATTGGATAGTTTGGACTTGTCATTCTGATCCACAGGGGGGAAAAGTCCAAAAGTTTATTCTGGTAACTGTCATGTTGCCCTTCACTACCCCTTGTGGCATTATTTCTCTTTTCTAAGTGATTCACAAAAGCTCAGGAAGAAATGTTATAATTGGCCATAAGCATCCTTAGTTAAGATTACAATTGAGGATAAAGAGTTTTTTCAAATCGCATCAACAGGTTAGGAAGAGTACCCCAAAGTACTGGCTCTCAAAGTGGGCTAAATAGACCTACTCACTACATAATCTAATTAAGAATGCACATATTGGCTCTTCAATCAAAGGCTCCACTAGGTGTAAAGTGCATAGTCATATCACCACTAAAAAAAACATTCTTTTCACTCTTAACACTTGACAGTAATGTTAATAAATTACTAAATACACATATTTGTAGACATAAGACACACGTTACCTGATCCATATGAGTGAGTTGTAGAACTCTGGGTCGATGGACTCCAGGTCTTTGAGGATTAGCTTCTTGTTCAGCATGCGTTTGTAGAAAGGCAGGGAGAAGCCTGTGTCAATGAACTTGCCGTGGAAAAGTGCCTGTAGACAGGAAGAAAGAAAAAAGTAATTCTTATTTCGAAATCCTCGAAAATCCAGATTTTCTGAATCTTATTTGCTGGTCAATCTGAGAATGAGAAAACATGCAGATTGTGTACAGCAATTGAAAATCCAGACATTTATTATGTACAGTAACTGAATATCAGCTAACATTGAAATAATTCATGCACATTAACATATTTGAATGAAGCTTTTACAAATAAAAAGAAAACTAATGGAAGTTCTTCAACATGTTGGGAAAGGAAAATAAATCTACTAACAGTTTGCCATTTGATGATTATGTAGCTGTATTTTCATTTTAAAATCTTGTTTCAATGTTTAATCTTTCAGTTGTTGTGTTAGTGTTTTGTGTAACATGACTGCTGCGTGTGAACTTGCCATTGCAATAAAGCGGCCTATGAAGCAGAAGTAGGAGAGGTGGTCTGGGTTGATGGCCGAGGCCGGGTTGATCTGCAGACAGTAGTTGCTCTTGCCGGCGTACTCAAACAGGCAGTACATGGGGTTCAGAACCTCATGGGACAACAAGAAGAACCACTCCCTGTACAGTGAAGGGTGGGACAAAAAGATGGAGACATAAGTTGCATGTCATCGATTATAGTTTACAATTTTTGTTGTCAAAAAAGTTTTCGATTTTCCATAAAATGAAATAAAATTCACATTTGCATTCATTGTTAATGCAGAGGAGACATCATGTTTCACTCTGAACATTCTTGAACATGTATTAGACATTTTCCAAAGGCAGGACTGTTTTTTTCTACATTACCTGGCTAAACCACCGTAGTCTAGACCCTCCTCCCCTCTGAAGATGACATAGAGTCTCCTCCTCAAGTCATAAGGCTTCAGGGCCATTATCTAACAAACACACAAAAAACACAGAAGAACATGTTAGCAGATAAAACATGTTAGCAGATAAAACATATCAGCGACTGGCAGCAGAGCTGAATTTTGTGTATGTATATCAGAGGAAACACTATGCTGTGATGCATCACTATACTTGAAATTCATTAGGCCGGAGCAGAGGTGGAAGGATCCACTTACTTGCTGGAAAGAGTCTTCAAACAACGTCTGTCTGGAGACGGTGATCTTCACATGGC
This sequence comes from Scomber scombrus, assembly GCF_963691925.1. NCBI lineage: Eukaryota > Metazoa > Chordata > Actinopteri > Scombriformes > Scombridae > Scomber > Scomber scombrus. Next base: position 7,451,986 of record NC_084989.1, read on the forward strand.
TAGGGAGAGCATTGGACTGGGGAGATACACAATAATACATGAATACATGCTGTGGGGGAGGAGGAGATAAGACTAAGCAGAGAGAGTAAGTGCAAGAAAGACAGGGAGGGAGTGAGAGCGAGAAAACACCTACCTGGCACAAATAGCGGAAATGTGCAAGCTTCCATCGGAAGCTTCGCTCATAAGCGATCTGAGGGCCTTTGGTGCTGAGAAGAACAAACAGATTTAAAAGTCAAAGTTAAGCAAGTATAAACTGACAGATGCAATGGAAGAGAAGCTTTTTCTACAACCGTGAATATTTTTAATTTAAAAAATGTGGCACATGTCAGGTATGATCTAGTATATGCTCCCATGAAGCTTCTCTGACCCTAAAGTTTATTAAATTACTTCGTCTCTGTGTGAAATACCATCTTTGAAATTCAATATTAGTGGGAGCCATTTTTCTGACTAATATTTTTCCTAACCTTACTTGAATTCTATGTACGTTGACTTTCATTAAAGAAAAAAAGAAAAACTCATCTGGTCCTTGTAAACATGTTCCTTTAAATTACACAGAAGCTCCCATAGCTGCAGCTCTTAAAATGACTGACAAAACACAGCTTCTGGTCTCAGGTACAACATCATGTGATGCACAACACATGTGTGTTCTTACACAGAGGACTTTCCAGTGCGGGGGTCGCTGAAAGTGGTGGTTCGGGTGTTATGATCCACGAAATAGCGAACCCCTTCCCTTGTGTAGCGGATCTCCCAACCTTCCGGCAGTGGGTCCTCATTCTGTAGCCTGAAAACACAAACAGAAGAAATCCAATAGGTGGAAATAAATGTTATTGTTTAATTGGAAAATACAAGTGGAAGATTGTGCAAAGTTTGTACATTCAAACTAAAGATTTATTTAATTTTTTATTGAAACTGAGATGCAATTTCACTTTTACAATTGTCCCTATGCCAAAAACACACGAGAGATACCTCTCATAATTATTTAACATTAGCAGGCCTTCACTTGCTTTTAAGTAACTGAATAATTTGAATTATAGTATTTGATTTGATCTGTTCTAACAACCTTGCTCAAAATACTTCCTCGGGTCATTTCCTTTTAAATCAACCTGGACGAAGACCATATGTCTAATGATATTATGCTTTATAGACACTTCTCACAGCCTGCTCCTCTCATAGCTCAATATGGGTCATTGTGGCATAATGAATGCCATGTTATGGACATTTCTCTTCCATATTCTGCTCAGTTTTGTTCCCAATGTCACCTAAGGACAAAAGGGACACAAAGTCCAAAAACAACAACAACCGTATCCACAACTCTTCATAGCATCCCAATGCTGGGAAAAGATTTATTCCAATAACTGACATGTGATTCAGTGCCCCTCGTAGCTTTACTTATCTTTCCTCTGTGGATCAGAAGTCCACATAGAACTGAAACATTACAACAGACTTTATTCCCATATTTGGATGTGAGTTTGTTTGTGTCAAAAACTACAGCTGCTGTGAAACTACAGGTCAAGCACACTTATAAAACAGCATCCAGATGTGGCCTGTACCCCATCATAAAGCCTTAGTGCGACATCTTACATGTTAGCTTTACCCTCAAGGTAATGTGCCATATTTTATAGGCTATAAGTTATGAATGGCAAGGTTGGGTTTATCTCATCATATTGTACAAACTGTAGCTGACTCCAGTTTACTGTGTCAACATGGCTGAGGAATGATAGGATCACAGGTTTTCTGGTACTGGTTGGCAAAGGGAAAATTACTGCAAATGGCTTTGATGAAAATGTCCTGTTCTAAATCATAACCATCAGTATTTGAGGTTAGAAACATAATGGAAAAGTTGAGTGTGTTCTGTAACAACTGATTCAGTCTATTTAACCAGTGTAGAAAATCCATGGTTTAGTCATTTATTTGCTTCTTGTGACTAATTTACAGTTTGAGAAATCTGACAAAAGAGCAGAGAAAGAAGTGTTATCTTCTATTTGAACATTAAAGGGATAGTTTGCATTTTTTATGTGGGGTTGTTTTATTACCAGCAGTAAATGGTCAAACTTCCATATTTCTACACACTTTACTACGCCACAACAGCACTTTCTGACCCAAACAGCTGATCTGCAGCATAATACAGTGCACAACATTGTCATTGTCTTATTGATCAGAAAATGTAGGGCCAAAGGAAAGCACTGTCTGAGAGCGAGGTAAGATCCATGAAAATACACTAAATATAGCGTACACTGACTGATATTGATTTTTTGAGTTGGGTCTTTTCTAAGTGGTTAAAATATATAAGAAACCATGTGTTGAAAATTGTGTGTGCATTTCTCTCTATTGTGGTTTATCAGACACTGAACTCACCCTTGAGTTCGGGGGTCTTCCCACTGTGTTGTCTTGGTGTTGTGGTTGACAAAGTACACTCGGTCATTGGAGTCCACACGCCTCTCTGAAATTGATTAAAAAAAACACAGAGGAATTTGAAGCTTAACAGACAGATTGAACACCAGGCCTCAGTATGTGGCAACACATGTCGGATTACCATCAGTGCTGACTCGTAAAATAAACACTGACTAGTGTGACAAACTGTCATCTGTGTCTGTCTCTTTGTGAGCTGCCAGTAGTGACAGCAGGAAGAAGGATTTTAAAGGGAGGAGGTTGAAGATTGTGGATGCAACAAAATAATTTGGACTCATTCGGAATAATCTTTGTGTAACTAAGACAGCATCACAATTTATACTTTTAACACCCATTTTTGCATGAGAATAGATACAATGTATATCAATATATTTGTGGTTTTCTTACATGTTAGCAAGAACTGCCAATGAATATCTATTACAGTGCAGACATGAGTGAAAATGTGTCCAGTATTTAGAAGGAAGAATGTGAACTTACCCCATCCAGGAGGTAGCGGGCCAAGAGGATCATTCTCGGCAGACATCATGGATGCCTGAAAACGAGGGATGCACACATAGACATCCATTTAAAACCGCCAGGAAGGCACAAGTCTGGTCAAAATATTCAAAATTCACAGGATTGTTTTCCTTTTAAATTAAAAAAACAAAACTAAGTAAAAATAGATTCCATGACAGTAAACAGGCAAGTAGAGTTATATATATATATATATATAAAAAGTTTTATGTTGCTGCCTCTGTGGCTGGGTACTGGGAAGTATCCCAGCTATGCCTGTCTTTTGATTTGTGTTGTAAGCTAATCATCAGCAGTGAAGATGACATCACTGCTGAGATCAAAGACTTTAGCAGAGGGACCCTCACAAAGATAACCAGATTAAGGCAGAAGCTGGGACGTGCACACTGTAAATTCTGGCATGATTTTCACCTTTGGGCTAAATGAACTGAGCTCGATGCCAAAGAGTATGTTAAGTGAGTGGGATTGGAAAGCAAATGCGACCAGGGAATGAGATGAGATTCATTAGAAGAAGATTGAAGGTTTACATAATGTGTAACCACCCTCAGAAATTGAGTCTATGATTTCTAAACTCATCAGAGTGATGTGATCTTTTTCATTTACAGTACGGCTAATAATAAAAAGCATGCTGTAGTGTTGTGGATTTTCTGACCTGCCATTACAGACAGCACAGAAAATACAAAGTGACCTAAGATATCACAGATCACTACAAATAATCTTGTGATAATATTACCTTTAAAAAGATTTTAAAAGGCAGTTTTGGTCAGAGCCACACATGTTTGCTCTTTTCTTGGTAAAACTAAGTGAGTATTGGCAAATGGTTTGAGCTAACAGAACAATTCAAAAGGTGACGAGCTGATAAAAATGTAAAGCTGGATAGATCCTGTGTGATTAGATGACTCAATAATGCAGACGTTTCACTGAGCATAAGATCAAAACATGGAAGTTTTGTTGATTTATCAAATTTATCTTGGGTCAGGTAATTGTATACTTGGATTTTTTTTTAAACTACATAATGTTGTATTTGGAGTAACAGTGGCTGTTTAAGGAAGGCTGCAGCATTTTAAGTAAAGAGAGCACAAGTGTTTGAATCCTTTTCCTTGGTGGAGGGGAAGCTGATCTCTTATTGGAACAGGGACATTAATAGAATACGAACCTACATACTAATATTTACATCATCTATGTATCACTCATTTACAAAGAGAGGACATACTGGTCATGAACCAGTTTGGCTTCACATGGGAGATGTTTACATTACTTAAATATACATATGTACTTGTGATGTCTGTACAGTATCATGAGGGTGGTATTCCAAAGAAAAAATATAAATTATAAACAGTTTGAATCATGCATTACACTGGTGTAAAAAAAAAGAAGAAAAAAAGGGGGTTGAGAGGACAAGAGAGTGATGGGAAGGATTGTCTTACAGAGTAGAGGTATCTCTGGTTAAACTGGTGCATAGCTCCCTGCAGCTGGCTGCGCTGGCTCTGCCACTGCTCAAAATTGCGGACTGACTCCATGGTGGGACGCTGCCACGTGGTGGTGCGGGTGTTGTGGTCCACATAATAGATCCTGCCCCGGTCATCCACTCTGCGCTCCCATCTGGCAGAGTGAAGGAGATGGACGGTGCAATAAACAGAAAGACATAGAAGAAAAATCAGGTTGGTAAGCAAAAGAATGAGACAGGTTAAAGGTTCCCAGAATGAGAAGTGTCTCAATTAGTTTCTTTTGTTATTGCTACCTAAAACCGACTTCAATCAGAATCAATACTTTGTTTGATGACTGTGCCTTTCTAGACAACTCTCACTGGAACTAACCTCACCACAATTAAAGCTGCAGTATGTAGTTATGAGAAAAAAGGACTTAGTCAGAAAATTTGAACAAGTACAACTTCCAGGTCCCTCCTTCTTCCTCTCTGCTGTGTGCCAGTACGAGCAAGCTTGTAACTGCCAGCAGCGTGTGTACGAGTGTCATTGACACTCATCCTGGCTCTGATTGGTTGTTTTGATCTGGGAGCGGTGGATTCTTGCAAATCACATTACGACCACTGGATGGACCCAGAGACAGCTGATTTTTTCACAGCTTGTCTGTATCTTATTCTACTGTCAGGACATCATGACACAACATCATCACAACAAAAATAGTTACATACTGCAGCTTTAAAACTTACCTTAAAAAAACTTTGAAAATGGTTGCAGAAAATAATTCACACGGTAGAGGAAACACCACACCACTTCAACTATCAGGAAAATTCATCAGGTCTTAATTTACACAGATTCACTACAAGGAATGTAAACCCAAAACTAACTAAAAAATACCTTCAGTGTTCAACTACAGAGTTTTGTTCAGCTGCAGACACAGTTTCAACAGGCACATAAACCAGATGTGTGGAGGAGGCTGAGGACAGAAAGCGAGCAGCAGACTCACCCTGGTGGTAGTGGCTGTGGTCTTTCCCAGGTAGTAGTTCTGGTGTTGTGGTCTACGTAGTACGTTCTCCCATGCGGGTCTTTCCTTTGCTCCCACCTGAAAGGAAACAACAGTCAACAACAGCAACTCGGTGGGTGGGAAATAAGCAGGTGGTGAATGCTCTTACACACACCAAAATAAAAATAAAAATGTAATGAGGTTGTGAAAGACGGTTGAAGCACATTTTGCTTCACTAATGTGAAATATGAGGCTTTGAGTGTTGGATGGAGTATCACTTTAAGGTGGCTCCCTCTGTTTTACTGAGAAGGAGTCATTGTAGTGCATAAAACAAGCAGCTGGAGGTGTGTCTTTACCCAGGTGGCAGAGGATCTGACGCTCCAGCATTGGGGACTTGCTGCCTAGGCTTGGCCCCATCTGTAGTTGCAGTTGTATTGCTACTACTGCTGGACCCGCCTGCTCCTGAGGCATTTGTTTCTCCCAGTGCTGGAGGCGGGGGGGAAGATGACGAGGAGTTTGTGATGGTATTGCCCCCTTGGGCTGGGGAGGTGAATGTGGAGGAAGCAGCAGCAGCAGTAGCGGCAGCAGCAGGAGGTGCAGCGGCAGTAGCAGAAGCAGCAGTAGCGCCATCAGTAGGCTTAGCAGCAGTAGAGGAGGCTGGAGCCTGTGTGGAGGTTGGCAGGGGTTGGGATGTGCTATTTGGTGCTGTGTCAGAGTCTGGCGGGGCGGCACTTTGATTGCAGTCCTCGTGGTCATCTGCAGGGGGCAGCGCGTCACCTGTTGTGGCAGGGGATGGCCCGGGAGCAGCGTCACAGGACTCCCCGTTGACTGGAGGCAAGTGAGAGAAAACAACAGTGCTGTTTAGATGCATGGACTAACCACTGGATACTGATATAAGTGAAGTCTAGGTTTGACGTGTGTTGACACCATAATGGTTTCACACTAACTCCAAAAAAAAGAAAAAAAAGATTGGCCTTTTAAGTGACTGACTACACAACAAGTATTAGTCTAGTAGCTGTCCTTCCACAGACCTGACAAGTAGCACTGAAGCTGTTGTGGGCGCTCACAGTTGACTCCATAAAAGACACTTTATGTTGGTTGTTCCTTTAATTTGTCCCTCATCTGTATACATGCATCAACTTACAGCACCTGGCTTATTATACACCATCTTTGTCACTGTTAACACTTTATGATAGATCAAACATTGGAGCTGCGATTATCTGTCCATATTCAAGGTGCAACAAGTTGTCCAGTGGGGGGGGGGGGGGGGGGGGGGGGGGGGGGGGGGGGGGGGGGGGCCTTGCTTAACTCATAATTGTGATGTCGAAACATCTGAGAAGTGATGTGTGAAGCATAGCAAAATCATGGACAAAGGAAAATGACATTCTGTCTGTTAAAATGCACCCGCCTCACATTAACATTACTGTCACCTGTTAAAGCACCTGTTAGCTTGTCACATTTAATGCAGTAGAGGCACCACAAATGAATGGAAGTGCACCAACACTGTAGTTTAGCATAAGGGTGCATGGGTTGATTTCCAATAAATACCATCCAATTAGGGGTTACTTCTCATTTGCCTGGGTTTTTTTTTTTTTTTTTTTTTTAAACAGCACCAGTGATACCAGCGCACAAGTGAAGAATTGATATCTTAAAGTCAACTGCAGCTCGGTGTAGTCGACAGTTTTTAGTTCCCTGTGGTGAATTCCCTCTACAGTACACTGCACTCTGCTTTTCTTTTTCCCCTCTATCTCTCTCCGGGGAGACTTTGATGCAGGTGCTGACAACAGCAGAGATTACAGGCCCCGCTTGATGAAAATAAATCTACTGTTCCACTGGGCCGAGTCAACCGTGAAGAACTTGAACTTAAAGTGGCCCGAGCCCATCTGCAGGCAATACAATGAAATGCCTGCTGGAGAGATGCACATGAGGTGCTCTGGATTAGTCTATTTTTCACATGCTTATCATATACAGTATGTTCAGTGAATGAAAATCATATGAGAACACAACAGAATAATGCACATTTTGGGAGGTTGTGCAGGATTTTATAGCAGTGAAAAAGCCAGAAACACACCATACAAACCTGGAAAACGAGGGATTCTATTTTAAAATAGACTACTTTTTTAAAAATTCACAAATCTGAATATGCAAACTAAACATCAAGCTTACCTGTCCTACTCTCTGTGTCACTGTCTGATGGTTGGTGGACTGGGGTGGAGTTGGGTGTGGAGTCTCCGTTGACGATGTGAGAGAGAGCGGGGCTTACAGGAACTGGAAGGCACCTGACCGTCCACGCCGTTGGAGGCTGAACAGGAACCTGACCGAGGCTCTGAGTCGGTACCATTCACTGTGCTGGAGGAAGAAAACACCAACAGCATTTTGTTAACTCTGAATCATTAACTGATCCTAACAAATTCTATACAAATATAATAAACTACATTTTGTAAATTCTAAGCACAAATAAGTCCTGTTTTGTTTTTGCTGAATCTGTGCCACTTCCACTGTGAGTTTGGGTGTCACATAAAAAAAACTGGCTTGTGACAATGAGACTATTGTCTTGAAGCGGGGGGGGCTAAGGACGGGGCGTAGTAGGATGACATTATGACGTAATGGGCGCAGCTGAAGAGACCCTTTTGTAAGCCGGCGGTGTTCAGTCGCCGCCGTAGACGTGCCCACACTGAGACCAACACAAAATCTACCATCTGACTCAACTCCAGGCTTTGTAGCCCACCTTTTGTGAAAGGTGGGCTACCTGCCAGCTGTAAAAACGTCACACCAAACAAACCGGTAGCCAATAAGAAGTCCCAGAGGAGAAGTCACGATTGCAAACACGTAACTTAATTAAAGAAACAATCATCAATAAAATGAATGTTGCTTTTTTAAATAAAAACTCTTACTACTTATACCCAATGCAAGATCCAGTGGTGGTTATTAGTTCATTTGTATTCATTATAATACTTTATTTTTGTAATTATATAGATGTTTCATTAATTGGGTAAGTGGAAATATTAAATCAAAGGCAAATGGACCTGCAGGCTTGAAATGTGATGCACATAGGCAATTAGCGAAATTATAGTTGGAACACACACACGGTTTGAACAAAATACATCATCATACTGCTGCAGCCAGCACAGAGGTCAGCGTTAAGTGTTTTGACAGGCTGTGAGCTCTGGCGCCTCTGGCTCCACAGGAAGGGTCTCCCTACTTGAATGTTTTGAGGAGAGGCAGATCCTCAAGCTAACTGAAACGGACGGGAAGAAACACAACAAATCAAGGCAGAGAAAAACAAACAAACAAAAAAATACAAGAAGAAGGCAAGGTGAGTAAGATTCAGGAAAAAGAGGTTAAACAGAGGTGATTGTAAAAAAAAAAAAAAGAGAGAGAGAGAGAGAGAGAAGAGAGGCAATGGAGTGAAGATTGCCAGAAAATACACTCAAGCAGAACAGTGATGTACTGTCAGACCATGAAAGACAACAAGTCAAAGAGACAAAGAGAGACACAAGTGGGAGGAAGTAGGGCAGAGGTTCCCTGAGCACTGACTCCCAGATAAACAGCAGACAGCTCACCTCTGTTTGGACGGCTTTCATGTGACGCAAGTGAGGTCACATTTAGAGGAAGGAGCGGGGACAATAGGGGACAACCAAGTTCAGATCAACAATAGAAGTGGGGGAGGAGGGAGGGGGGGAGATAATACATCCACGATTTGAACAGCTAATCAGACTCTGAGACCCTGCATGGTGGGATTTAACAGCTTGTTAAATCATTTTCATTATGTGGTAAAAGATACACGTCACTCCACTGCAGTATAATGTGAGCATCTTTTTTGCCTTCTCCCTAGTTCGAAGTGGGCAGTGCTTTATTGAAAAAAGGTGATGTCATACTTGCGAACCAATCACAGTTCAGCAACACTTGACTCAAAATGTCTCAGTATTAAACTCTTGATAAATAATAACCAAAAATCTATCTAAATTTATCTTGAACTTAAACTTTGATTGCTGCTTCAACTTCAATAGAGAAATAATTAAGATTTGAACACAGATTTTTTAATGTAGTGCCATTGCTGGTTTGCACACAGACTAATGCATGTAAATGTGCTTTAATTCCACCTACAAAACATATAGTTTAATAGATGTCTGAATAAAAAGTTAATTGGTGGAGAGGATATACTGTTGTAGTTGTTTTTCGTGTAAATGAATAATATGAAAAATATTCCTTTCATAAACACATGCTTACAGTCTGATGATTTGCATAATAATGGGTCTCGCCCTCACAAATATCCCTGAGCCGTCTGTTCTTCTTATCTGCCTCCACCATTTTGGGGGGGAACTCCCGAACGGGGGGGAGGCGGGGGACGGGGGGACACACCACTAAGTTTTAAATTTCTCTCTGTTTGTGTTTTGCAGTCCTCCTCAGAAACTGCAATGCAGTGAGGAGCCAGACGCAACCCCCCACCAACCTCCCGTCTGGTGCCATGAGCAGACGTGCTCCCTCTCTGGCTTTTCAATAAAAAAAAACTCGGTTTGCCTCACTGAAGGGCACTTTTAGAGCGAGACAGATAAGCAAGATTGGCACCGGTAGGGGCAGTCGCTCGAACCCAAAGCGGTAGAGAGAGATAGATAGGTTTGAGAAAAAAGGAAGACACAGACAGAGAAGAAACATCTACCTCTATGTCGTCAAAAAAAAAGGAGGTGTGGTAACAAAAGAGAAAAAGGATTGAGACTACAGTATCAATAGTCGATAGTGTAGATAGGTCTATTATCCACAGTTACAGATTGTGCTGATTTGTTCCTACGGGACACAATGTGAGGAAACAGTGCTAACACATGACTCTTTGCTGCTTGTTAGCATTCTTTTACTTGAGGCTGAGCATGCCACTGGCTTTCAAGGAGGTAAGCAGGCCAAAAACCATTTTAGGAAAACTTGAATACAAAGAATCTTCTCCCTCATGATGAGATATGTGGAGCAGTGACAAAAATGGCCCCAAATGGTTGGTTGGTTGGTTGGTTGGTTGGTTGGTTGGTTGGTTGGTTTGGTTTGGTTTGGTTTACCTGTTGGCAGCCCTTGAGGAAGAGGAAGACGAGTCTCCATTTTCGTGGATGGCGTCACCGTTCTGTTGGACTTCTGGAGAGGATTGAAGAAAATGATGTTAGTCTATATGTTTTATGTCTACATTTTTCTCTGCATGTGCTTCCTTGTTTTGTTATGTACTAGTAGAAAAAGTCATTCAATGTGGCAACTCCACCCCAAATGTATAACAGTTAAGCTCACTGGTGCCATTGGCTGCATTGCCGTTGGTGAGTGGTGCTAGCTCCTCCTGGTCAGTGACAGTCAGTCCGTCCAGGTAGACGGTGAGCTCCCCCGTTGCTACCACAGCTCCTTTCTGCTCCATGCTCAGCTTCAGCACCTCCTTCACATTCTCCACTGTAGAGCCAAAGCAGAGACGTTTTAATCAGGTTACATCAAGAAAAAACATAAAACAGATTCAGAAACATGATACTGATATCGACTAGTCTACGTAAGTAATACTATAATGAAACTACAGCTGTCTGGTACTATGGTAACAGTGCCACAGCTGTATTTGCTAAACAATAAGCACATGCCGCTCTATAATCTGCATTGTAATATGGATGTGTGTGTTTGATGTAGCTTTATCATACATTTTCTGTCATGCTGCTCCAAGGCTTGTGTCAGGTCCAGCATGGCTTTGCCCAGCAGAGCGTCTGCTTTCAGGGTGTGGTGACTCCATACTTTGAAATCCACCTTTGTGTGCGGTGTTACATTCCTAATGGGTGGAGAACACACAAACAGAACACAATGTGATTTTGTTATTTGCTGTGGTTATTTGTGAATGATCTCAAAACATTTTAGCGGTGCTATGCGAGGCTGTGGCAAGTGTTTTTTTACAGTGGACAGTTTGGTTTTATAGAGGCAGACAGTATGGCGGTGTTGCACTCCTCACACCATCATTTTACTCCCCCTTTTAAACTACCTACTAGGGGGGGGGGGTTAAAGGGAAAGCTCTGCTGCTGTTGAATCAGAGTGGCTTTGCCTGCAGAGCTGGAGAGAAGTGGTATCCATAGCGATTTTGTTTTCCTTTAGCAATCACAATCAAAAATACTTGCTGCACAACCTGTGATGATGCAACTCAGACAATGTTGCTGAGACTAACATGAAGAGCAACAACAGTAAAAACCTTGTGTTTTCTGTCTTAATGCAACATGAACAGTGAACAGTACAGAGCACAGCCATCGTATTCATGCTTCAACACATCAGCCTTAAGAGAAATGTTATAGTTTTAAAGGCTTGTTTGAGACCTACAGCATCTTACAGAAGATCTGTGGTGAAAACACAGGACCACAAACAGAGTACTCTCTGTCCTTGTCAGCAATGATTACCCAATCAAAGCAATTAGCATTTACAATGACATGTCTCTGGCATTTGGGCTGACCCATTCAGAAGCCTGAGAGCTGTAAAACTCTGCGTGGTTCAGGGCGTTTGGCGCCGAGATACAAAGAGCTTGTTTGTTGTACAGTATTTTCAGATAATTATCAGATGAGCAACCTCAGGGTTATTTGTCATTATATTTAGATTTTCTGATTTAAAACATTCATGTTTATGTTGTGTAACCTTATGTTTGTTATATAAATGTTTACACTGTCAGACACACATACACTCAAAAATCCTGCACCAAACCCTGTTTACTGAAGAGTTTCTAGAAAGGAGGAGAGGAATTGTTGATCTCTCTCTCTCTCTCTCTCTCTCTCTCTCTCTCTCTCTCTCTCTCTCTCCTCTCTCCATCTCTCCTCTCCTCTCTCTCTCTCTCTCTCTCTCTCTCTCTCTCTCCTCTCTCTCTCTCATCTCTCTCTCTCATCTCTCCTCTCTCTCTCTCTCTCTCTCTCTCTCTCTCTCTCTCTCTCTCTCTCTCTCTCTCTCTCTCTCTCTCTCTCTCAGCAGCTTTTTATATAAGCGCAGGTCATTTGGAGATCAACACAGACTTGCTCTAGGAACATTCTGTTTGGGGGAGTAAGAGGAGGCAGATGTTTGCAGAAAGTTTCAACTCAGAAAATCCTCAGTCTGTCTCGCATTTTTATCTTCTCCAAATAATAAAGTGAGCGGGGATCCATGAGTTATCCTCCAACACTTATTTATGGATCCACTGTGAACATTAACTTGTGTTTATGGAACTTGGCTTGACATATATATCATGCACACAAATTACAAAGAAGGAAGAAGTGAGAGAGACAAAGGGAGAAAACCAAGACTCTGTGGCACAAAGGTAAAGAAATATAGCATACACGCAGTCAGTTACACAGAGTGGGTAAACTGTTGCTTCTTACAGAGTGAGCCTCTCATCCCATTTAGGACTGGAGGAGCTGTAGGACTTCGCTGTACGTCGCGACCTCCCCCTCCGCTGTCACCTCCACATAAATGGCCGTCCCAAACAGGCTCTTCTTCCTCTTGATTTTGGCACAGGAAACTGGCCAAGGGGCAAAATGAAGAAGTGATGACGAGACTGTTAAAAACGTTCAACATTTTATCTTATGATAAACAGATGAAATCATGCAATACATTATTTATCTTCTTCACTAGGAAGTCCTGAGCTCTCTGAGTGAGCGACGCTGCACCCCCCACATGACAACCTACTGTGTTTGGACTCACCAATGGCATGGAGCTGTGATGTTCCTCTGTGGTTATGGCTAGACTCTGCTCTCGATGAGGCCGTGGCCATGTCACACACCACAGTGGGAAACCTTCAGACACACAAGACATACGCTCGTTGAATTTACAGATAAGAAACCCGATGGACTCGGCAGGATTACAATACAAATACAACTGAGGACTCTTAGGCACCAGTACATACTGCTCGGACTTTATACTATGACAGCCTTACACGTTTATGTGGCCTACAGGAGGTTTGTGGTCCTGAAGGCATCTGAAAGTTGCTCTCAGCCTTTGTTCAAAACAGTTTTAAACTTTGCATTAACTCTTTTATCGCATTACACCTAAAATGTACTACTATTAAGTGTAATATTAAAATAACATCTCTATATTGTAATTCTACATATAGAAAACTACACTCACATTGGTGTGTGCTGCTTGGACCGTCTGGTTCAGCCTACTCCGTGTCCCATGGTTCCTCTGAAACAGAAAGAAGACTTTTAAGACAAAGCTGTTACAAACTGCGATGTTTAACACATCGATTTATTACTTATTGCTGTATTTTTCTCATAACGCATACAGAAAAATATTAGATCTATCTTTAAGGCTTGTAGCTGTACAATTGTCAGCTGTGTTTCCACTTGCCACTTCGTGATCTAGATAATTGGGTTCATTTTGAACCTGAACCTGTTTGATCACTCATACCGCACAATGCCATGTACAGTTTTAAAGCTGCGTTTTGTAGTTCACCCGCTGCTATACAACGCTGCTGAGTTTTAGGTCTTCTAGTATTAATACCACAATTTTGGTAAAGGGCATGATTAACTCCTTTCAAACGTGCACTTAATTTGTAAATGTGTTGAATTCATGTTTAGATATGTCCAACGGTCACTTTTTCAGTTTACAGCATGCACAGGGTTTAATAAACAGGGAGGAATACTGAATGAACATGCACCGTAATAAATGATCATTTCATCAGTATCTCTTGCATATGAACACTAATAAACCAAAAAATAGAGTGCCAGTTTTATACTGCAAAAGATATTGTTTGTTCACATCACATGCAGCTAAAAACCTCCCATCAGATGAGCCAATATAAATGTGTTTTCTCATTTCTCACAGTACGGGGTGAAGAGGAAAAACTAAATGAAAATCCCTTTAATTATCAGACCATCAACCAACTCCTCCTAAAAGTCATGAACACTAATTACACTGTGAATATGAGACTACATTATTATACTACACTATTAACAATGACCCAATCCAGTTTTTATGCCCTCAGATTCCTTTAATATCTGCTGATCATAAAGGTGCAGCCAGCTAATTTAATCTTACACCTCATCTTTCATGAGCTACTTATTCCCAATGTTTCAGAACTGTTACAAAGTTGAATTTGTTCCTCTTAGTGCAGACACCAGCTGCAGGCAACAGTTCAATTTAGGTTCCTTCAGTGCTTTTACTGCTGCGACAAGTCAAAATGTCTGCTGTGAAAAAAAGTCTATTATCACATTTCATTTACCACCAGTAGCAGGATCATCCTAATCTCCAGAGTTCAGGCTTCATCGGTACACACAACATAAAACAACGAGGTGAAAACAACATTTAAATGTCAGCATATGAACAGGCTACCTTGCGTCAGGCCAATAAAATTATCAGCGATTCATCTCATGTTCTGTATAAATAGTACGAGCTGCTACCCCTCCCGGAAGAGGTTCAGAGTCCCTCGTTGTAGATGGAACAAGTTCAAAAACTCATTTATCCCTGCGTCCATTAGGTTTTTAAATGGTAGCAACTAAAGGCCAGATAAAGCTGGTGCTGCTGGGAATCTGCGTGTTTGCACTGTGACTGTAGGTGTGATGGTGTGATGGTGTGTGTGTGTTTTTCTTTTTTGTTTGATCTATTAGAGCTGCTATCTGGTATTGAGTAAGTATTTATTCTGTATTTAATATATTTTTGCATTGTATTTATCATGAACTATCTTTTGTATTGCTTACTAAAGATAGATAGATATGACTTTATGGTTGTTCTTATTTTTATTTATTTTTTCAATGGCTGCAGCACAGGTGGTTAGCTTGATCTTGATCATCTGAACTCCAGCAGCCAATACGTCAACGCAGCCGCTGTTTCCTGATCTTGTACAAAGCCTCCAATTAGAACTGAGCATATTTTGATATGATTTGATGATCACAGCGTCCATCTGACACGGACGCTGGTTGATCCATGTCTGACCGGAGCCGCTTTTAAGCAGCTTAGAAGGAACCCAATTAAGAAGATACGGACAGTTCACGCCAGAGGTAACTGAACGATCCATTCCAGCATACAGCGCCAAGTCTGCTACATTGCTGCTCTTTAAGTTACATACCAGGGGAGTTCACTAGTGATCTGCTAGGTTAAAGTAAAAATATGTAAAAGCCTCTTGCTGAATCTTGCAGAGTCATAAACGATATAAAACATTTTAACCAAATATCTAAAAAGTTGTTTTTGGTCAACATGAACTGTCACATACAATAAGCTGGGTGAAAGTAGGGATTCCAATTATCAGAGGACACAGTTTGAACAGAGGCTGCATCATATTTGTGAATACACTGGGTCATTTTTTAAATATAAACAAGGGACTACACAGTACTCAACCCAAGCTAAGCTCCCGTGTCCTACTCGTCACCTGCTGATTAAAGTGAAGGGAGTTAGCCCTGAAGTTAACAACAATGGGTTACCCTCAAATAAGGTGGACTCACTAAAGGTGGACTGCAGTAACAATCTCAGAGAGTGGCTGAGTCTCTCCCCCAGTTCTGCCATGTTCACTTTCAAGTTGAGCTCGGTAAAAAACTTGCCAATATTGTTAATCAATAAAAGAAATATAACATTGCTGAGTTTGTCCACTTCAAATTTAACTAGAATATATTACAGGGTATTTACTGTTACAAGAATGAGATCTTTTTAATCAAGTAAAATATTCATGTTCAGACAAGTACACACTTTGTTGAAATGTGTCAGGAACATAATCAACATTTAATATCTTATGTTGGTCAGATCTCATTTTCAAAACCTGACTGCAGATCTCAACTGAAAGGGAATATATCTGAAACCCCCAAAAGCACAGTGTCAGGTCCTCTTTCTGAATCCCTGCTCAGCATTTCTGCTTTATAAATCTAACATTGTTTTATTAAGCTTTTATTAAGTCTGGACTACAGATTCACTTTTACTGGGGAAGCCTCGTGGAGAACACAGCAGCAGTGTTGAAATATACAGTGACTCAGTCGTTAGTGGCGAGAAGTACCCAATCAATTCCTGCCCTAACACTTTCTATCAGGTTTTTATGCTCCATCTGTCTGGATTTCCTCTGGGCTCTTTGTTGTATTCTGAAAGTCCTCATACAAATCAGGTGTGCTGCAGACTAGGGACATCCTAATGAAGTTTTTTTTTTTCTTGTGGTTCGTGTGTGTGTGTTCTTACACACTGAAAAGCCTCTGCACATCCACTACAATAAAGTTTGCAAAGAAGACAAATAGGACTGCACCACAGCTTTCCTTTACAGCGACTTGTGTACATAGTAAATATCAATCTTACAGATAAGCTGAGGGAATCCTTCCTGTAAACATTTAAAATCCCTTCAGCATTAACACACTGTACGTATCAAAATAAGAAATCAAACAAGACTAAATCAGATCTGCAAAAAGAAGCAAACACATCCATCAGAGCCTGAATACGTTGACAACCGGCAGTGTACAGAGATGGGATGTGGCATATTGATGTATGAAAGACTTGTTGACACTTAACCACTGTCAGCACATTAGTCATACACAAAGGACGGTCTCCATTAAGTAATAAAGACAATATTTTAAAAATACACAGCCTCATAAAGCCTCTGTCAGCAGGGTAGAAACCCATCACAAACTACCTGAACATGATCATTAAAGCAATAAGCCACACGAGGCAGCGGTTTACAGTGATTTTACAGCAGCTACGCCCCTCAGCTCTTCTAAAATCACTGTAAACCTCAGCCTCGTGTGGCTTACTGCATTTATAAAACTAAATACGTCTGGCAAGCTTTCCGGAAATAAACACACAGCAACACAAATGCAAAAAGAATCATTCTTCTGCTAAATGTAGTTCAACATTTAGCAGAATGGTTGCCAAGCAACACACAGATGCAGTGGAAAGCATGCTAATCAGGCTAGTCAAGCATGCTTACAGGGGGGCTGTTATGCTTATTTCTATGCTCTATATTTTTATTGTGGGACTACACTGAAGTATCTTTATATGATTCACAGTTCAAAAATCTCCTTATTTATCTTACACAGCCTCTCAGTTCAGCCTCTGTCTCTAACAAGCAGTTTGAGCTCCTATCTCTTCACGGCTCCCGTCTCAATGAGCTCACTCTGTTCTGATTAGCCAGCTTGTCGCGTTAACTTCATGCCAATGCACCCACATTTCCTACTTTAATTTTCTATATCAAAAGCTTTTAAATGACTAAATAACCAGACTTAAATTGTGAAGACTTTACATGTTCATCACCGGATTAGAGTCTCATTAGTGGTGCTAAAAACCAGTCGGCACATATAGAGAAATTTGGAGCTCTTTGTTGAGCAGATCACTTATGGTGCTGAGTAATGGAAAAACACTCACATTGTAACAGCTCAACTTGAGTCATGGCTCAGCATGACTACCCCAAGATGATGGAAAAACACCACAATGTTAGCAGAGCAGTGAACTTCAGCACTGTGCGTTGAGCAGATAAAGAAATCTGTCACGAGTCAACGTCAGCAGAAAGCAAAGTTGAAAAAACTGTTGGTGCTTTTTGCTCACAGAGATTACTTCCACATACGTTTACCTCATTATTTGACACTTTGGCTGCATTTAATGTGAACATCTGACATTGTAGCATTATATATATTTGACTGAAAATATGGAAAAGACCACCTCAGTAAGTGGTTCGAGTGATGGGATCACAATGTGTCTCAGAGGTTGTTTACACTTGTATTTAACGCTGCCTACTTGTGATCGGATCACTAGAGACGCATGTTAATGCCAGATGTTATGTACAGGGTCAACCTGATTTTGGGCAAAAACGTTACAATGTCTTTGTATGTTAACATGATGTGTAGTGGGTGAGGATCTCTTTCCACCACTCATCCACACTTCGCCCAACCAGTACATCGAAATTCACAACAGTATCTAATACTGTTGTAATGCAGCCGCAGGTTTCTGATAATACATGTTTTAAATTAGATTTGAACAGTGAATCATGGGACAATTTCCTGGACACTGATTAAGTCTAGTCCAAGACTACAGTTGTTTCTCAATTGATATTTCCCAAGACTTTTGTCTTTATTCTAAAACTAGTCTTAATCTCTGTCTGAGAAACTGGACCAATACGGTCCAAAGAGGCTAAAATAACTCAGTTCACTTTTTCAAATGTGAACACTTGCTGATTTCAAGAGTTTTCTATGATAGTAAACTAAATATATTTCTATTGGACTGTAAGCAAACAGCAACTTTATCTGTGATACACATATTTCATTATTTCCTAACAGTAACTGAAAAAAAAAGAGTAATTCAAAAGTAATTATCACATTAATCGAGAATGAAAATAACTATTAATTGTGGGCCTAGTCTCTTTAATATGAAGTTATTTTTTAAATGCCTGTTTGCCCTTGAGAGAGGATTTCAATTGCCTCATATCCAACAGATAAGCATTAAATATGTTGGATCATCTCATGCTCAGGGGAGGAAAGCACATCTCGGAGTTTAGATGCAATTTACACAAGAATATGTAAACGACACTGTTTTAACCTTGTATCTTGAGCTGGTTTCAGTTTTCTTGTTTCACTGTGTGTAACTGGTAGCTCATCCACTCTGATGTGCTGGTCGGCCTGTGGAAAGGAAAGCCAGCAGACTGAATGTAGGGGTAGATTTGCTTACAAAACAGCTAGCACCCTGCTTACTGCACGACAATGCACTTTATATTGTGTGTGCATAATGCCACAGCTTCTTTGGAGAAGGTTGGAAACTGTGCCCACATACGTACTTGTTACTGGAGATGCATATACTAGAATACATCTGGGGTGACCCTGATGTTGGGTGGGGGGCTTTTGCTTACTTGAACAGGATTACGGACACACACACACACACACACACACACACACACACACACACACACACACACACACACACACACACACACACACACACACACACACACACACACACACACACAACAGAAACAAAGAAAGGCTGGGCCATTAACACACTGTAGCCTCATTTTTCTGCCTTACTCTTCTGCTTCTGTTAAGATCACAATGAATACCAACCTTAAGACATACCGGCTGCAATTTTATAACAAAAGGAGGCAGAGAAGCTTTTTTTTTTTTTTTTACCTTGCAGAGGTGTTAATCAATCAATTCAGACCCCTTAGGATTGCACTGCAGCAGTTACTGACCATCAGACACCCTGAATTTGTGATAACTGCAGAGTTTAGCCTCCGTATTGAAACAGTGGCTGTGCTTTTAATTCCCCTGCATACACTCAAGGCTGTTTAAAGGTTTAGTGAACAATAACCTTCAACCTACCTCTCATTTAAAAACAATCAGGAGCTGTTTTCACCTCTTACAACTTTTCTTTATGTTGGCATGACACTATGATTTCACACCGTGGCGGCAGGCTAAAACTCCCTCTTTACCCACAGCTGCTTCTTGTTTTTCAAAAGGTCAGTGTGCATGTGTGAGCGAGAGACAGAGACACAGAGAGAGAGAGAGAGAGCAAACAAGCATATTTCAGAACGAGCCATCAAAAAGTTGCTGCTGAAGTGACAGCTTCCTGTAAGTAATTCCCTCTCAATGTGGCACTAATATGTGACGGCCTGAGCTGCCAAACCTCTAGTCACAGTTGAGAGACAGCAGGTCATGAAATGCAATAGGCAAGATTGTTTAGAAAACCACTGAACTAAAATCTGAGGCCAAGCCTACCCCTTAAAAGGGAAATGGAAGACAACTGGGCCTAACCATTGTTGATAGGGATTCCCATCAGGTATTAGCTGAGTCCAAGTTCACTATGTTAGCACAAGTTACATTGTTCTCAATATTCTTTGCCAGCCAGGGTCACAAGGTTACAGTGCAAGTTTGACATTGTTTATTTACAGTATTTATAGCAGGGCACTACTGATATGTTGTAGCAGGGCTGTTATTTAATAGCAATGTGCCACCACATGCAAGGCCAGTGTTTACCTCAGCTGTTGTGCACGACCAAAGAACCACCACATAGACATCAAGTGACACCTTTAAAAAGTTAGAAGTAACCAAGAGTTTCTTCCCTTTGAGATGAAAAAGTTCCACGAACAAGACCACGACTTTGTTTGGTAATAAAAGGAGCTCACACTTTCAAACTATTCGTAACGTGAGGCCAGAGGCTTGCAACACCCTGTTGACATTTCAAACGCGAACACTGATCATAACACACAACTCTGATATGCTTCACGAACCCTAGCTAACTGTGGATAATCTACTGACATGCTAACATTAGCTCACGGACTGTAACCTAATAGCTAGGTCCATTACCGGCCTTCAATTAGACATTTGATCAACCTGGGCCAATGTTTGTTAAACTTGTATTTGAAGCAGCCCTATCAGATAAGTACAGTAACTGTCAGATAGCATTTAGCCTAGGACTGCTAGGCTGAAACGCAAGCTAAAGTCGGCTATCAATAAGCTAGCCAACTAGCTACAGAAAAAAATCTCAATTTTATTATTAACTGTTTAAGTAACTAACTTAGCTAACTAACCTTGTAATTATAATAATGATATCCAACTGGCTAACTAAATGGTAATATCTGCCCACACATTAAACACTTTGCAGTGTTTGTTTTATGTTCAGCTGGATAAGTTGCAGTGGAGCATACGCGGCTAGTTTTAGTTTAGCAAGCTAACGTTATATACTTAGCCAGTTAGCTTTTAATCCAATTGCTGCCAGCTAGCCGGCTTGCTAACTAACAAACTAAGTAAGGTCCGCCATCACAGAGCTACTGTAACACTTTGGTACAATGTGGAGGACATTAATTCATTTTTGACGTTACTAGAAATTCGTTTGTGTTGATTTGAAGTTAAACAAGCAGTTGAATTTTTTTTTTACCTTGTCCGTTGTTTGCTCCTCTCTTACTCCCAGTGTCTCAGCGATTGTGGGTGAAATGCCCACTGTAAAGGCCCCGCAGTCAGCTCCGGTTGTGGGTGAAATGCCCACCGTACAGGCCCCGCAGTCCGCTCCGGTTGTCGGTGAAATGCCCACCGTACCAGGCCCCGCAGTCAGCTACGGCTCTCTTGCCATCTCTGTGCACATAGTGAACGAGCCTCCGACCAGCAAAACACACGGGCGACAGGCGCGCCACCCCAAATACTGCTGTGTAATAACACGGGACACTAAAGAGGCAAAGCACTGTAGTGTTTATAGTCAGTTTATCCCACCAACTAATTCATCTCAAGATGTGTGGATATAAAAAACAACTTAATCATCTATTTTATGAATGTCGGAATACATATTTAAAAAAGGATAATTTTGACACTCAAACCAACCAAAGGTGCAATATTGTACTATGAAAAAAAAACAGAGGAGTTCAACAAAAAGTCTGTTTATTAATTTTACAGTTAAATTTAACATATATAAATCCAATTTCTCGTTTCAACTTTTAATGATTGAATTTAGAAAGTATTTTGAGTTTATTCAACACATAAACAATAAGAAATGTGCTTTTCCTGTGCACGTCACAACTGTTTTACACAAGTTTAAATATTCGTAATGTGTAGACTAGTTTTTAAGTGCATGAAGACAAGCACATCATTTGTGTATGTTGTGTAAAGATAAAAAACAAAATTAAAGTCTGATATATACTTTATTGCACCGATATTGATTTCTCACTTTGTTCTTAGTCCTTCTTGATTTGATTTGATCACAGTTCAGGTGGACTGCCTACAACTCATATTCATACAAAGGTGTTATTTTAATATTGGGAACCATCGTTATAACATATAATCTACACTTTGTTCTATCCCTTTGTGTACTGTACAGTTTCCCTATTTGTTGTTTCGCCCTCATTAAATTTTACCTTCAAGCATTTGTCAAGTACATACAGCAGACTGACTTAGCTAAATATCTGTTCTTACACTTAAATGTATCAAATATCACCAAAGATCACACCACTGAGATCTGAAGTGAAACTAAAAGAGTCAGTAGTGTGTCACATGATATAGAAACATATACTGTAAGTTTTTAATTGGTAATACAGGCCTGGCTATTGCCCTTCCACTGCATGTTGTTGTAAGAGCTTGTGTGAAAGTTGACGACAGCAGGCTGTGAAACTTATAATGGTTTCATAAGATAGGAACAGAATGGCTTGAGCAGCATCCAGGAAAATCAACAGGAAAAAAAGGTCATTGATGGACAATAAGGAGCTGTTACATTTTCCAAAGAACAGTTCATTTGGCATTTTTACCACCTCCCATAAACACATTTTACATATTAAAACTTTTTATATGTGAGTTTTCAGTTGTGTCAGTTTATTTTACACACTGGCCCAGTGCTGATGGATGGCTCTTCTAAACACGAAACAACCATTTTCATCATCATCTCTGTAATTAACTTACTGCTGTGACAGTTTGTGTAGTTCAAATCCATGGCTAAAACTGTTTTTACAATTGCAAACACAAATTCTTTGCTTCTCTTGCCATAGTGCCTTCTACTTCTCATCTGAATCAATAGACCTTTTTGCACTTCAGACCTCACCTGGTATGATTTGTTTTCAACCAGGAGTACTAGGTGTTCTTTTTAGCTTCTCTACAGGCTTCCTGCTGCCTGGTATACAGTGCCAATCAAATCAGTGTAAAATCATGATTCAAAATACACCCTAATGTGCACTGGGACACATCATCAGTGATAATCAAGGGGTGTTTTGGGATTTTTCACCAGTAGACACCCATGCTAAGGCGACCCAGCCAGGGTTGATTAGACCCCAATTTGGACCACAACACCAGACATGTTCTTATTATATAGACGATATGGCCCTACTCTCATTTCCAAATCCTTTGCCTCTGCTTCAACAAAAATTAGTGTCTACTTGTGTTTCATGAATAATTTGTCTTGACTTACTGCAGATTTCTTGGCTGTGGCTGAGAGCAGACTTAGTGTAAAGACCATAGGGAGGAAAGCTCCAACTATATACTCCATTTATTTTAAATCCCCGGCTTTTATAACACTATCTAGTGTGCCAGCTCTGATGAAGTTTGGACCCCCTCTGCCAATATTGAGCTGCAGCACAGAAAGTCCTCGCTATAATTCAGTTCCATGCAGTGTAAATAGACCCAGAGATTTATATTTCATATGTATTTAGATACACAACAGTTTCTCTGTTTGTGAGACAAACAAGGACATACTGTGTGTGTGCATTGGCAGAGGTGATATTTTTAAACCCGTGATAAAGACAAACAAAAAGTTCAAGTTCAGCAGAAAGTTTTGCATTCACAAACACAAACTGTGTAGACGTTGCTCTTGTTTACTCTTTTTTTCTCACCTACACCTGCCCTAACAGCTGCTGAATCAGGCATATTTATCTACTTGGCTCTTTTAAAATTAGGGCTGATCAAAAGCCCAAGAGGACCAATCTTCGCACAAAAAACACACAATTCACCTCTCAATTCATCTTTATAACTACATATAACTCTATATAGTCATAATACTATATGCAACTATTGATGTCTACACTCACCAGATATCTAACTTTGTTTATACACTGGCTCACATCCATGCACAATTAATTAGCAAGCATAATGTCTTAGAGCATCAGTCACAGAGGGTTATTATTAAAATGGCTGGAAAATGAGTTTCAAAAGCCAGAAATCATGAACCATAATTTCAGACTCAATTATATTGATTAGTGATGGTCATTACACTGAGTAGACACATAATTGTTTGTGCTGTGAGAATGTAAAACTGTAATAATTGTGAGTGTAGAACCAAGGTGATTAAAATCTGCAATTCAGGGCCCTGATGCAGGGTTGTGCATGCTGACTCACCTGTATGGCTTATCCTCTGACACTTCAAATGAGCAGAGCATTCATTAATTATTAGTTGCATGTGTGTTTTTTGCATCATGACCAAAGTGTCTGCTGTGAAAAAGGCCTTAAAGCTGGAATACATTTATCTGTCAAATTCAGTCATTGTCTATAACCATACATGAGGTGTGTGTGTGTGTGTGTGTGTGTGTGTGTGTGTGTGTGTGTGTGTGTGTGTGTGTGTGTGTGTGTGTGTGTGTGTGTGTGTGTGTGTGTGTGTGTGTGTGTGTGCATGCTTGTGTACAGACCAGCAGAGGACGCCATAGTACACTTGTCAATTATTTAGTCCCCCTGCTTATTAGATGTGTAATGATGTATGAATGTACTACGGTGTCTCAACAAAACCAATAATAAATCCACAGCCACAGTGTAACTCAGACATCAATAGACTGATAAAATGCCTCTTGTGATAATGTATTTTAAATGGTCATACCACTGCGTTTGTGGCAATCCTGACATTGAACAAGAATCCTACAACAAGGTGAAGACTGTGTTTATCTTAAAAATATTTTATTTACATTTAAAGTAGATTCTGTAAAGGTAGACTTTGTAGACCTTTAAAAATACTGTACTTTGGCTGCCCTGGCACCTAGACTCTGGAATGATCTCCTCCCTTTCATCAGATCAGCCAAGTCTAATAACTGCTTCAAAAAACATTTGAAAACCTACTTTTTTTATGCTGGCTTTTTCATATTTTTCAGTAACCTTTAATAATGTCTGTATGTATTCTTGAATGGATTTTTAAAAAATGTATTTCTTATTCTCTTTTTCTTTGTGTGCAGATGACAATGTAAAATTCTTTGTAACCTATGTTCAAAAAGGTGCTATATAAATAAAGTTGTACATACTTATTTAAAGTCTACACATGTATACATTTGAAATCAGCTGTTCAGTATTTCAGCCTGTTGCAAAGGGACTTCTCAGAATACACGTTCCTTGCCAAGCATTTCATATGAAGAAAAATTTGATTATTAGATCCCTAGACTCCCTAGTTCTCTGATGAGCTGAATTTAACATTACAATTCAATACTATATATATACATATAAAACATTGGTAAAAAATTAAATTGAAAGAGACATACATTCCCCCATTTGTCACAGTCTGTCAACGCTTTTATATTCATTGAAGGCATTTATGTACTTTCTACTTTTTCATACTTTGTACATACTCTAATGTTGATATAATGTTTGTTTTTCTGGTCTTCTGGGATCAGCATCTCAAGGGCCAATGGCACAATTTGCTCATAAGTCACTTGATCTATGATGAGTTTTTGTCTGACAGCACTATATGGCAAAGCTTTGAGTGTGTCCCCCTCTGACACTTCAACTCTAAATCTGTCTATATTCAGGTTCCCAACAGGAAGAAAAGTTGACTCTATGACCTGTCCCATCATGCGCCCATCAGTCAAAACTCAATCAACCCTATTGCAAAATCCTCTGAATGCTCAACATGTCCCTATAAATTAATTTTTTCATGCGAGCAAACACTTAAAATGTGTAAGCTTAACCCCAACTCATTAAAGGATCATGCCAGGCATTAATGAAATACAGGGGTATAAAGGCACAACACAGGTACATCCTGCGAGGATAAAATCACCAAAAACAAATCAATAAGACATTTATAGAGGACTTACTAGGTCATGCTCTTTAGAGAAATTGCTTTTAAAGACTTGGATCTCAAACATCAAAATCATCTGTACCCAGCATATGGTGGACATAATGATATAAGAGCCGGTACAGTCTCACGCAATCCTACACAATAGCCAATAAATACTTTGTAAGACGTATAATTTTCTGTTTTTGCTGAGCTCGTCAGAGAGCTGTTAAATCCATGGTTGTTTTTGAGGCCGAATCTTGGGTTATTACACGGACCCCATGACCAACATATTAACATTTCTGACAATATGCCAGAATCAGCCACAAAGTCAGTGGGGCAGGGGAAATAGTTGAAAAGCACACACTTTATGAATAAAAGCATTGAAAACACAATCGATAATAAAAGAAGTGAAAATATGCAGATCCAAACAGAGCCTGTACTAAACAGAGAACTCTTAAGACATACAAAATTGACAATAGCCTGACAATAATCAACCAATCAACAAATAGCATGACAACACAACCGAGGGCCTTTACATACACACATTAAAACACATTGGTTGACAGTTTACTGATCAAATTTAGATTAGAAAAATGCTTTGTTAGTTAATATGTGTGTTAAAATTGATTGACCAATTGCTTCTCTTTCTTTTGGCAATAATCACGCCTGAATCCTGAACTTTTAACCATTTTAACAGTGTTTTCAATGTATTTTTTTAAATGGATAGTAGATATTGAGCCTGTTTGCCAGTTGTGCATACCCCTTATACTTTAAACTTTAAGGTATTCATGATAATCTTCCTTCACTTTCTCTTTGGTTCATGTCTTCAGAAATACAGGCATAATATACATATAAAATCTTGCTTTCTAACCCACACCTACGGGGGCAAAAAACAAAGACTTTTGGAATATGTGGCTGGAGCATGTCATCTGTCAGTGATTGTCCAAAAAGTAATGGAACAGACATGAAAATGAATGGTAGCTGGCAGTAAACCTCATCTAATTCTCATGTGGCACAATGTTGTGTAAGTTTTGGCCCATATTCAGCCTGAAATCAACAGGGTCAGAAACATTTGACACCTCAGATATTCTCCAGGGCTCCATAACAAACGATGTACTAAATCAGAGCCTGTAGAGCTTCTGAAGACATGCAGGAAATATGGAAAAGAGACAGAAATGAACAGTGGGGTGCAAAAGATCCTACATATGGCTCTGTGTACTCACACCCACTCTGTGAATCTGAATCACCAGTCAGCAGTGCAACATCTCATCCAATTACCAGACTCATCCATCATATAAAGTTGCTTTGGGTCATGCATCTAAGAACTAGCGAAAGGGAATGTTACCTGCAGCGAGTGGATGATAGAAAAAAAATCCCTGGCTGAACCTAATCATGAAATGTTTGGCATCTGCTGTGGGGAAACACAACTCTGTCATCACCTTGAATGGGAAGGCCACACAGTAACACGGTCAGAGTCAAGCATGCGATATGCTGTGCTCTGGGAAGATGCAGTTTGCAAGGCGTATGAGAGGAAGAACCGATAATGATCCATGCCAAACAGTGTGGATGGAAAGTGCAGATTTCACCTGTGGAGACTGGCTGAGGATTGAGGATAAAGGATTTGTGTTGCTGGAAAAGGTTGGGTATCTGAGTTACTGTAAAGAACTCAGAGAGGAAGCTGAATGAAGCAGCTATTATGTAGATATTTTGTTGGCTTAATTTAATGAAACATTCATGATGGGTAGTGCCTATGATGACCCCTGTGAAGCATCTGCCATCCACCAAAACCCACCCCAACATCTTGGAGTTAAAACCTGAGAAAGAACCTCTGATGTCTTCCCTTCAGTGAGCCCCTGCTAATAAATTGTGGATTGAATTATAATACAAAATTCATACACCACCACCAATGCACTAATGTAATGTCAGTAGAAAATTCACAACTTTAAACTTTGACTTACTATTATTTGAGGTTTTGTTGTTTGCCACAGTGGACTTACTGCCGATGTGAGATGGAGTTGCAGTGTTTTTTAAATAATTGAACACATTGGTTGTTATTTGTATGTATGTTTGTATGTACTCTTTAATATATTGTCCTACTGCTGGTGTTGGTAGTCCATACAGTATTTGCTGAGGGGTCTAGTCCGAATCAAAGTTCCCCATGGGGACAATAAAATATCTATCTATCTATTACAGATTATGTAGTTTGTCTTTGTTTACAGGTTTATTATCTGTTAGATGGGTCTGCCCATCTGTATGTTTTCAGTTGTTCTGTCTGAGTTGTGGGTGTAGATGAGCTTCATCAGGGAGAGTGGAAACAGGTAAGCATGTGGGAAGATAATGTTCTGTAGTTAATGCGCATTTGGTTGAACTTTGTGCACTATTGAATCATTTGTGTGCTTGTAATAGATTGTGATTGTCAGCAATAACAGAAAAAGCCATGTGTTTATAATTGTGTGGTGTTCTGTATGCTTTGAGAACCTAGTATCTGTGTAGCTCACCCCCATATTTACCTGAGCAGGTGGTATGTTCCAGTTAGGTGAGAAAGCTAAAATACCACTTGTTTTTATTAAAAAGTTATTTTTATAGAATTTCCTGAGGTTCATTTTTGCCTCTTTTTCATTAATATTTTAGTGGCATTACAAGTCCCTGATCATGTGAACAGACCTAAATCCAATATTCCTTTATAGAGCTGGCTGTGTTTTTAATCCTACAGCATGGGTTTGGCCAGCATCATCATAATTATATGTTGCAAATTTCTGGATTGGACTTTGATTTTGCTGGTTTGTCAAACCCCCTCCTCAGTGACCACATTACCAAAAAGGCAAGTAAAAACAATAAACGAAAAACATTGATCACATCTGCTCAGAACCCTCCTGTGGATGGAGTTGCGTTCGTTCCAGATTTCTGCTGTTCTTGTGGTTTGACCTTCTGTTTCCCAGTTTCCAGTTTGTACTCTGAGCGCTAAGTACATCCAGCAGACACAATGATAAAATGAAATGCAGTACAGACACCTACACACCTGCAAAAGAGACATGTTCTAAATAGAGCAGCTGTTTTTATAATGCTGCTATAATGCACAGTGCAATGCTTTAACCATTTGACGTTTTTATTACAGGAAAGGAGGACAGAGCCGTTACCCTGACTGAAAAATGTTTCCTCCTAAACAAACACCAAGATTACACTGTCATTGCGTGCCACATATATTTATTATTTAGCATGAAATTGAGAGTAATAACTGAGGGTATAATTGACATACATCTGCAGCACAGGAGATACAAACACTCTAAATCCTAAGGCATTCTTTGTTTGCTACATACTTGGCTAATAAACAGATTCTGATCTTCTGATCTGAGCTTGTGTAATAAGAATTGAACTTCAGGCAGTGTGACATTATGCTAATGAGTACAACCGAATTCAAATAAAAACACTGCTGTTGTTGCACTCAGAATACAATGACTTCACACTGCACAAGAAATAAACAGTGATATCTAATATATACTGTCGTCTTAACTCACACATCAAATACTATGTCTTATGAATGGATAAGGTTTAACACTTAAAGAGAAATGTGTATCCAAATGCATTGTTATACCACACATAGCAGCATCTTGTGTGTGAAATGCTCTTTTATTTTTGTGCATTTGTAGCATTTGGCATGACAGAAAAAAAAAAAATACAGTAGCAGTAAAAAGTTTGGACACACTTTCCAATTTTCTTTACTTATCTGTGAGGATGACCAACAGTCTCTCTTTTAAGGAACAAAGAAAGAAGAAGGAACGTATACATTTATGTGTAAGACAACAATTACTTATATATGTCATACTTTTACATGGGTTATGGACTTAAAAATACAATTTAAAAAATAACAATATAACAAAGTCTGTATAGCTGATGTCTGTTTTTGGATTTATGATGTGAGAGATGAGCAGCTGCATGTTGCTGCAGGCATTTTCGCCTTCCACTGACATACACCTTCACTTCTGACATACACATTAGTGACCTTCCCTGCATTAAAATAGTGTATTTTCTTAATACACTCAATTTTACACCATGCTCTGGGCTGTGACTGACCAATGAAATGCCTATGACCCACGCAGAAAAAGCATGTATCTCCTGACAGACCAATGCATTTCCTTTGAGATATTACAAAAAGCTGTATTCACAATGATGAAAGCTATTATTCACCTCTTCAGGTCATGTGTTTGTACCTTATTGTGAGGTTTCTGACTGTGCTCATATTTTAGCACTAACTACACACTACACACACACACACACACACACACACACACACACACACACACACACACACACACACACACACACACACACACACACACACTACAATTCCTAGAAAGGTAACACATTAATGTCAACTTCAACTTAAGCTAATAACATGAGAAAAACATAGCAACCAATCAATGTCCAATAACCACGTGTGACTTCTGGTGGATAAAGATTTTCTCCAATCACATAAAAAATGTCATATAATTAAAACATTTATGGAAACATTAATATCAATTCAACAAAATAATAACAACAAGAGTAATGATAATACTGATAATGTAAATATTGTTCAATGGAATTCACTTAAGTGTTATTGATGGTGGATTATTTGTCCAAGCAGCTGCCTTCCACAAGAGGTATATACGTTATTCAGACTCCCTCACCCGTGCATTTGCTGACTGAAGAGGTTGACTTTGTGAGATGATGCCTATTGTCCAGTCCGTACAGTGAACTACTATCACACAGCTGTGGCAGCGTGGGTCTCTGTGCACCTCTGTTTCATGAGCATGCACGTTTAGGTTTTCTTTTGGCTCTCAGTTTCGGTGCGCTGGTATCCTTTATGTTTCCTTCTTTTAATTGCGGGCTTGTCTTGCGGCAGAAGCAGATGGCATTGAAGAAGCGGCAGTGGCACGAGGCGCACGGGTCACAGCAGCCGGACAGGGGCATACAGCTTTGTGAAAGCTGAGAGCACTTGGGCAAAGTAGGGTGCGGTGTCACTTTAGAGGGTGGAGAAGGGGTTTTTGGAGCTACTGGAACCACTTTTGGCTTCTGGATTGGGAGAGTGGACAGAAAAAGAAAGAGAGGGGTAGCCTGTGTAAGAGGCATCAAACTCAACTTTAACTTTACAGAATTAACATTGCATCACGTTCTTTTCTTTTGGCTTTGTTTATTGAGAGCTACAAATGTGCCACCTCCTTTATTGGTTCCAAAAGACTTAAACACATATAGGACATGACAATTACTGTGTTGTTTTGAACAACAATGTCCCAAAAGTCCAAAACCTTTTGACTATTTTTCAATTAACTCTTCATTTAAGTAATATAATAATGATAATAAATTCCAGCTTACCGCCACACGACTCCTCTGTCGTTCATATTTTCCTCTCCTCGCGAACAGTGTCCTGCCTTTGCCTTGGTTCGTAGACCCTGTTGAAACAACATAAAAAGTATGCGTTTAAATGAAAATGTGGATCCAGAGATTCCTTTGTGTCTAACCTAAGGTCACCATTAGCCCAAGTTTGTGCCTCTCATGCATTACCAAATACATTTGGGTCACAGTGTTGAGCATCCAAGTGTATAAAAACATTTGAAAAAATCAACCAGATGACTTAACAACACTTACTGTTGTCATAATGTTCAAACCATTTGGATGAAAAATTGTTGCTGTGTGATAAAAGACATTTTTAACCTGGTTCCTAAATGTTTTCCTATCCAGGGAATATATAAATTAATATAACATGACACCAACATGAACAATTAGAAATTATAAAATGCCTACAGTTTGAGCATGTTGTAAATTTGGCGACTTGAAAATGGGTTAAAAATCTGTTATTGTGCAATGGGCAGGGGATATTTTTTCATCCAGATGTTTAGAGGAATCTTTGGGGAACCGTGGGAATACTTTCAGAGCAGGCTGTAAATAAAAATGACATTTTGGATTTTTTTAAGATCACCTGAGTTCTCAGAAAAACAGATGCCTAGCTCTGTGACTCGAATGCAACGGTAATATATGAGAGAGGCACAAACTAAGGCTGTCAAGCACCACATGCCATATACTATTGCTGGTGTACATTAAGAGTGGTTACAAGATACTTTTCTGTGATCTTTATACAAGTAAAACTAAGTAAATGATGAATGAAAAAGTGTGTCCAAACCTTTGACTGGTACTATATATAAAGTACTTTTGCTCAAATCTGTTTTCAGGTTGATATATGCTGCACTATGTGTTACCAGCTGTGCTGTGCTATGTGTAGCAGAGGGCCTCTTGTTTCCACATCATGTTGTGCCAACCAAACATGAGAGTTGCCTGACATTTTAGCTCTTCCCTAAAATACCCTATAAATGGAAATGTTTTGGTGCTACTTTGATAACTCTGACTGTAATCCTATAAGCTCATACTTCAGCAAACAGTGCTATTATATAGCTATTGATCTGAACAGCCATAAAACTGTCTGATTAAAAAGATATACTACACTTTGGATACTTGTAAACCTGACAGTCAGTGATAAATCACTGAGTGAGACCCCCATGCTACAGACTATATATTCCAGTCCTTGTTATGTTTAAGTTTATTTCATAGCATATTTCATATTTTAACTCAAGGTACTGTACAAGGACATTAAGAATTGGAAAGACATCGAAATAAAACAAAATCATTTAAACTATATTAAAATAACAATGTTAAGATCCATTAAAAATAAGAGAATGAAACATGAAAATACATTAAAAATAATGTGAAAATATATGACATTAAAGTCCAATTTTTAGGTAACTTTTACTTGGCTGTTAAATGTGCTCACTGTTTTTCAGTGTGTGGTACTGTGAGAACTGCAGCGGAGGTATTGGAGGACCTCAGGGCATGGATTAGGACGTGGTTTTAGTAGCTTTGTAATATAGGGTGGGCCTAAGCCATTTAGTGCTTTGTAAACTACTAAAGGCAATAAAAGTAACCAGGGGCCAGTGTAGAGTTGCTAAAAGTGGTGTAATGTGCTCACTCTTCCTGATAAGAGTCTGTCAGTGTTCTGTTCTTTTGTTTCGCCTCCTCTCCTGGACATTTGGCAGTGTGTCGGAGCGTCTGGAAAGGAGCCGCTGAGAATGGATTCACCAGTTACAGGACTGTTTTCCTTCCTGAGAGTGCAGAGCCACACGGACACAGGCTCAGACCTTTACAGCCCTCCTGATTCCCCACCCAGCTGGATGGTCAGCAAGCAGGAAGCTGCTACGTCCATTGGTGCAGGAAGGGGACACATTCGAATATTTCAAAATGTTCTGGCTGGGCGCACAGCCCCGGCAGCAGGCAACCTGGGAATGTCAGGCATCACTGCATCATCAACCTCCTTGAACTTGGTTCTTCAACACTTGTTGTTCTGGGCTTCAGAACACCTTCTGTTTCCAAGAGCCTTTTGGCAATAGACCTGTCTTCACCCACCCCTTTGTGAAACTTATCGGGTGTTAGGAGACATTGCCCTATTCCTATGAGCCTCTGGAGCACTCTTTGAAGGTGTTGTCATTCAAGACAGCTTTGCTGCTTGCACTGACTTCAGCTAAGAGAGTGAGTCACCTATGCACCCTGTCGGTTCACCCCAGCTGTTAATTGCTTCCTCCACACAAAGGGCATATCAGTGAGGCAAACTTGCATCTATTGTGCACAGTATGTGCGTTGGCATGTTATGTATGAACTATAACCCCCATTGGGCGCACTGAACAACTGTTTGTGTACAATAGGGAGGGAGTGGCCAGTAAAACCCTATCAAAAAAGTACCTAATTAGTGTGCTTTGTAAGCGCATATCCAAAGCCTACAGGCAGCTGGATAAGGATCCTTCAACTCTGGTCTGAGCGCATTCCACAGAGGCTTTGTCTGTTCATAAATGTCTATCTGTTGGGCGTGACAGGCTCCTTTTCAAGGTCCATTTTCACAGTTCTAGGACTCCTGTGATCCATGACGACTGAGGAATTGAGGCATGCAGGGTGTTTGGGTCATAATTTTTGACCCCTGTGAGATGAGATCATGGTTACACCCAGTTTCATGTTATCTGGGCTAAGTTGGCCCCCTACTGAAGCAGCTTGGATTATGAAGAAATAGGTGAGCTGCAGTGACTAACCTATAGCCGGCTGGGCTCAAAGAGGCAGTCTGATGATATGTGGAGACACTGTGAAAAAAATTCAATGGGCTCTGTCTACTGAGTCCAGTAGAGGACGGAGCCTGTGTCGGACCGAAGGTTACAATATTGTAACCCTAGTTCTGTAAGCACATGCAGAGCCCCCTGCTTATGGACCCTGCCACATACATATGCCATCTGATGAAGTGTTTTTTAGATAAGAGTGTCAGTGAAGCACTGCCTTATATACTGGGTGAGACACACATAATTAATAGGCACATCCTGATTGGCTGGCTATTTACATGCAAATTTCAGTGGGTGATTGGGTGCATGTGATTTGAGAAGAGTATTACCGATAGAGTCCAATAGAGGGCTCCGTCTATGCTTACAGAACTAGGGTTACAATATTGTAACCTTCAATTTAGTTTTATTAACTATGTATCCTATTATGCAGAACACAAAGTCCCTTTTAGGTTTTGGCCCATTCAATAATATTTGTGTTTTTTTAATCTGTTTTAAGAAGTTATTTTGTATCCACTGGTTGGTTGACATCAGGCAAAAGGTTAGTGAGTCAATGATGCTAATATCTGAAGGATCAAAGGACATCCAGGGCTGAAAAATGAAGCCAACACTGAAGTGCCAAAAACTGCATTTTCGCAAATGGTCACTTGAGACTGGCTCAAATGGGGAGCCAGCCAGGTGGGGAGCAGGTTGAGCTAACAGGTTAAGGAATTACTCAGGGCCACCATTCAGGTGAGAAGGACTCATAGTGTTTGGAGCTCTGAGTGTATGGCAGTGACCTCAGTTTGACCAAGGAGACTATCAGCTCTGACATTTGCAATTTTTTCTATGAGGAAACTTCATAAGGAGAGGCATCCTTGTGGTGAATTGGAGGTTTAGGATTGAGTAGTTGATTAATAGTGCTACATTTTCTGGGATTATTGTTATTTTCAGTGACAGTAATTGATAAGCATGTTCTTCTAGAAAAACTCATTTTTATAGGTAGTAATAGAGTTCTTATGTGTCTAAACTCACAGTACAGTGTACAGTATGTCATGTAATATTTTACAACTTTCTGTATACACAAGTTAGACAAGGAGAAGTTTTAAGAGGATTAAGAGTTTCTTAAGCAGAGGAGAAAATGGTGGAAGGACAAAAAGGTAAAAGAAATATTCTCCAAACACTGAATGACTGCGAGAATACTACTAGACCCTAGTATTCATAATTACACTGTCTTCCCAGAGACTAAATCCTATGATTAGGCCTATTGATTAGCATTATCATTTAGAGTGCATTTCCCTTTGATCAACCAATCACACATTTTAAAAGACTGAGTCATACCTAACCACCACACCTCATGGCGAAGGTAAATGTTTCTGTTCCTTCCTTTCTCAGAGTATTTTCCTAAATCACTCCTAAGCTGGAACTCCTTGCTAGAAATGTTCAGGCTGAGTTAGGAGCTCACTGAGAGTATTCTCTGAATGTTTGTGAATATGGCCCCAGATCACTCACGACTACATGACTGATCCCTCTTTAAAAAAAAAGAGAAACAGAGAAAAAATTGAGTTAAAAATGTTCCCAGTCACGATCCATTTTGAGTTCTGTGTAAAGAGTTCCACATGTTGATCCCCCGAACAGAAAAAGCCGTGTGTCCGAGTGAGGATTTACAAAAGGGCAACTTTCTCAACTCCCGGTAGACGCACCTCGTGTTACTGAACCAGATGATTTTAACATGATAAAATATAATAAAATGATCAAAAACTGCTTGTGATCAAGAAGTAACACAATAAATACGATAAGATCATACAGTGCATAAAACTATTTGCAGTATGATATAGTAAACAGAATAACATAATAATAATATCACAGCCCTTACCAAAGTCTCAGTAATAATATTATAGAGACTCCATGCATGACATCAAATATTGCGAATTTTAAACCACATTTCATGGTTATATCTGTTCCTGCTTATGGTCTGGACTCACATACACACCCCCATATGATATGACAATAACACTGTTCTGTCATGTTTTTGTAACTTTATCCAGGTTGCCA
Organism: Scomber scombrus; assembly: GCF_963691925.1. Taxonomy (NCBI): domain Eukaryota; kingdom Metazoa; phylum Chordata; class Actinopteri; order Scombriformes; family Scombridae; genus Scomber; species Scomber scombrus. The sequence continues at coordinate 7,487,832 of NC_084989.1, forward strand.
TGCAGTCCATATGTTCAGTATTGTTGCCTAAAAAGCTTCAGTTAATGATACAGTGAATGCAGACTTGTAATAATGTTCATTTTCCATGCTGATCTAGCAAATCAGATTTCAAAGGAAGCAGCTTGACTTTAACTTCAGCTTTACATTTCACACTTATGTAACTGTAAATGATGGTGGGAGGTATTCTCAGCCATCAAAACACATGTGCTCCTCTGCTTTCTCACTGACTGTCTATGTTCATCCTGTTAATACAAAGAGGAAAAAAGCCTTGACAAACTGCTACTTTCAATCTGGTGCTTGATGAGCTGCAGACCAAATTTAAACTCAGGATGGAGAACTGCAGATGTTTTCTCCCCGCTTTTCCTCCCTCATATTTAATTTATATTAATGTATTCATTTCTCTCCGTCTGTATGGTTAACATGTGTTGGTTAGTTGTTTCGGTCAAGGTAAATGTTGCTTTTGTTGTATTTTTGCACCTTGTATTGTCAATTCATATTCAAAAAATCGTACTATTCAATAAAACTTGGCTGATACAGAGAAAATACTAAATATATTATGTTGCAAAACCTTATCTCAGCATAATAATCACAGTGGAGGTCCTCCACCTGAAAAATCATTACTGTTATCAAATCCAGCAGATTGCCACTGAAGGATTTCAGTATGTAACTGAGCTCCTGGAGGGTTAAAATAGTCTTGAATTGATCAAACAATGCAAGTAAGCATGAACAACAGGTAAGGTGTTTTGTGTTTCCAATATGGCATGATCATTCCATCATATTTAAAAGAGGTATCAAAAAGCCCTAAGCACAGAATCAAAAACAGCACCTTTCCTACTTTCATGTGACCAGCACAATTACGCATGATGTATCATGGGAAAAATCAACGAAACAACCTTACTGACTGTCAAGCCAAATTTGACCCAGATGCGTATGCGCAACTACAAGTATCACGAATAAAGAAGTAAGAAATTCCTAAATGTACAAATATACTAGATTCCTGGCAAAAAAAAGGAATATTTGTTGCACATACTGCTGTCAGGTGCCAAAATAGCATTAACACTGAACTAACCCAAGAACGACCCACCAATCAGGCTGTTGGGTGGGCAGACAAATAAAAAGGACCCAAAGGGTGACAAACAGACTGAATAATGAGTGCCAACAATTTCCAGCTTTTGTGCATCTCATTTCACCATAAAGCTCTCCAGTTTTCTGTCATTTCCCTCTTTGTCCACTAGAGGTCCTCAATGAAATCTTTAAAGGAGCAGATATAAAGCATACATCACATGCTGCGCATATGTGGTTGTACTTTTATAGTATGCAGCAGCTGTAGTGCATATTGTGTGGCTTTGTCTTGTTTTTAATGGAAAATATTAACAAGACCCAAACCGCTGGTCCCATATTTCATATTTTACTGCAAAGTATAACTTCATTCCTAATACACAAATCTGAGACTGCATAATTTCAATGAACACTAAACACAGACTTAATTGAAATTGGCTGCATCATTTTAGGATGGACATAAACCACTACTGAGACTCTGCTGCAGTACCAACCTACAGAACTTCTTTTGAAGGGGTTACATGAGATCTCTGCTGCAACCACACCGTCTGCTCAGGCAGCAAACACACAGACTGACAAGATAATGAATGTGCTCACAGGTTGCCAATTTTAGACAGGTGACAAAAGGGGCCTGGGGGTCTCGCTGCTGGATTAACAGCAGCAATCAAAAGCTCACTTGAATGAGAAAGTGTCTACAAAAGTGTCTTTCATATGCTGTGCTATATGATGCCAGCTGTACTGTGCTATGGAGATGGGAGCACCCACATCATGTTGTGCCAATCAAACATGGGAGCAACAGACAGAGATTTATGGTTTGTGACTCACAGGTGGTCTATTCTGTCATTCTAATTTTTATGACTTTGTCAATCAATTTGTTCCTAATTAATTCATATCATTGTTTCTTGTCTCTGTTTTAATTAGTGTTTCAGTGATCAATCAGTGAAAAGCACCCAATTCTGCCTATGCAGTTTTAATAGATGGAACCATAATTCTAACTATTTATAGAGTCAATGTTTGCGATGGGTCCTAATTTAAGGTATCACACACTGTTGGGGAGGATAGGATCATTTTGAGGGAGACAGTCACAGACTTCCTCATGTGCTCTGTCAACAACTGTGAATTTTCGTTTTACAAAATATGCAAATTTAACTGTAACTTCACTTCCTTTCTTGGGGTCCCCAGGGACGCCAGTCTGTAGTCGCTTTGTGTTAAATATGTTAGTGTGATTGGGGTTAACCGGGACAGCATTAAAACTGTCAGTAGAAAATATACAGTTTATCACTCAAATACTCAAATTATAACCGCTTGTAAACCTGACCCCTCAGTGATAAATCACTGAGACCCACATGCTACAACTTAAGTATTCCAGTCGTGCCTCTGCAGTTCTTTGTCCAAATTCACAGTACAGCACACAGTATAACATATGTATTATTTTACACCTCACACGTGCTAATTTTTGCCAATCAGCCGCTGCAGCATTTAAACAGTGTATACAGGGTAGTGGCCCGAGGTGGGGTTAAGAGTTATGACTTGTCACAGGTTAGCAACAGACACTTAAAGTGAATATGATTTTCTACTGCCTTGCATGGTCATTAATGAAAAACTACAAAGACATATACGCAACTGCTTTAGGAGACAAACAAACATGCAAGCAAAAATATAGGCAGCTTTCGGACTGGATGACAATTCAGTATCTTGTATCATAACTTCACATTGTGCCAAATCACATATTTTATCTCCCATACAACTCATATATCATTTCTTGTCTTATATAATTCTCATCTCTGTCACTGCATAAGATCTTAAAGATGAGCTTATAACCACTTCCCTGCTACTTCACCACAAGTCAAACCCCAGGCATGTAACCTACAGTGCAATACAGAGACATATTTATTTTTAATTGTGTATATATTTTTGGCAAATCACATTTTTGAGAACAAGACATTTGAATATATCCAATGTTTCATATTTGAACTAGAAAAATTGCAGCCAACTCAATTCGCAAATGATTTAGCATGGTCACAAATCAAAATATGTATTCTATTATAATATAGACATATATACAGTAGAAGTAGACGCATTAGTATTAATTGTTACATAGTATTTTATCATTCATATTGTGTACAAATATATGTATCTTTTTCTATAGGAATCTGTATTGTCTTATTTAATATCACAATGATGTGATAAATATTGTGTGGCTGCTCCACAGTGAGTTAGAAAGGCTAATTGTGACCTTTGTCAGCCTATATTACATCTCTATTGCAATTTACAGAATATCATACATTTCATTATTGATATTAGATTTAAAAAATAGCGGTTAATTAATGAGCCACACCAAACAGTAGAAAAGTCTGTCCATTAAGAAAACAGAGCAGTCTGCTCACCTGTTCTCTCCTGGGTCTGGGCCCTGCTGACGGACAGAGAACTGCAGCCGTTTTGCCGATCATTGCAGGTGGAGAGTCCAGAACTGACAAAGGCCAAATGCAGAATGGACAAAAACAAGATTGCCAGCTTCATCCTGACCAGCTACCTCTCCTCCAATGTTACAAGGGCCCAAGGAATAGGAATAAAATAAACTAAAACAAGCAGTAGCCTCTATGTCCAACTTCTTATTTTGATGTCTTGTTGCCTGTATCTGATCCTCACTCCTCTCGGACTCTAACTTATTTGAGAGGCAGGCTTACACACGCACAGTACACGCCCCTCTCTTGTCTTCAGGCCTCTCAGCAGTATAAACACCACTGACATACACGGTTTTAGTTTTCACACTTGTTAACACTGACAGATACCAAATTTTCATTCCATTTTTTCATCATATAACGCAGCATTTATTACACACTTTATTTTATAATGACAATATAATAAAATAGAATGTAGAATTAAAATGGTTTCAAACTTACAGGTGTATTTATTCCTGGTCATGCTAAACTCTATAGAATGTATTTATTGTATTATTGTATATAGCATGAATTTATGCCACATAACAGTACTGAAGCTGGTTTCTAGATGGGCTTATAATACATAATATAATACAATAAAACACAACAGTACATATACTTACATTACAACATGAAACTCAACAACAAAGTACATACAAAAGACAACTCACAAACAAACACATCATAAATGTTTCATAATAAATGTACCTTTAAAGAAGAAAAAAAATTGTGATCTCATAAAAATAGATTATAATTCAAATATCACAGGTCTAACCGAAGTCTCAGTAATAATATTATTATGACTGCATGCATTAAAATAATATATAATGTGATTATATTTATGTTGGAGTCAAGAAAATATTATGAAAAAGAATATTATGATGATCTTTTACCAGGAAAGTCTAAATGTATATTTGACAGCTTTACATTTCACACTTATGTAACTGTAAATGATGATGGGAGGTATTCCTAGCCACCAAAACATATGTGCTCCTCTGCTTTCTCACTGACTGTCTGTGTTCCTCCTTTTAATACAAAGAGAGAGAATGTCTGGTTGGCATTCGTTTTTTTGTAGCCACATCATAATCTTGTTGTTCTTGTTGACACTTGTTGATTCGATTCATCAGCTGTTGGTTTTCTGAATTGCTCTCACCTACTGCAGATAACTTCGGGAATTTCAGGAAACTTTGCATTTCCAAGAATTACATTTCTTTACTGCTTCGGTGGGTTTCTCACCAGATACATTCTTCAAAAGGGAGTATCACACATCTTACAGGCTGTTGCAAAATATTATCTCCGCATAGTAATTATAGTTGAGGTCCTCCACCTGAAAAAGCATCACTGCCATCATATCCAGCAGATTGCCACCGAAGGATTGTAGGCAGGCAATCTGCTGCTCCTAGAAGGTTCAAAGGGAAAGGAATCAGGAGATGGATGAGTCCAACACTGCACTGCCAAAGCACTGGAAAAACATCCTCTGATGGGAACAAAACACATTTATTTTGGATTCCTCTCCCAGCAAGTCACTTGCATCCCAGTAGATGATAGAAGCCATGGGAAGAAGGTGCTCTGCTCTCCCTCCAAAGTTTGACCTGACAAAGCTTGCTGCATGTTCTCATGAAGAAGCAAACACGTGTTTCTGCATGTTTTCTGCATAGGTGTCAGTTTCGGATACATTGGCATTCATGAAGTGACCAACAAGCTCATGGTTCCACGCACTGAAGGGATGTGACACAGTGTCAGTATTTGCTGGAAGAGGAAAGAAAAACCGCGTGGTCCACTTGGAAGGCTTTCCCTCAGTTGACCGAGGCCTTGTGAACTTATGCAGCTGCAAGTTGATGTGAGTAAGCTGTTCAAGTTACTGTTGGAACGCTTTGTGGTGCTGACAAGTGACATCATGGAGGTGAACAAAGTAATAAACAGCTCTTCACTCAGAAATCCAGAGCTCTGGAGAACATCCCACTCACAACTACTACTTTAAAGTTTTTAGCTGTTCTGTGTAATCTATGTGTAATAAGGGTATACAAATAAAAAATAATATACAGTATATATACTGCCTTTAAGCCTGCGAAAACTTTTTTTTTTTTTTTTTTAAACAAAGACAAAATTTGACACCCTGGAATTTTCTCTGCATGGTCCCAGAAGGTCAAATTTAGTCATACTCTCCATATATGAGCTTATCTGCTCTCATTAGATTCCAAAGGCAAATAAAGCCTGTTTGTATAATTATTCATGATCTCCTGGAATGAGCTAACATCTTTGGTGGAGAGATAGGGTAAAAAAAAAAAAGAAAAAGATTGACTTCCTTGGTTATGGTCTGGACACTAAGCTATCCGGATAGATTACATTTAAAGTGAAAAGTCTGTAGCTTTAGTAGCTCCCCTGAGAGAGTTGTGAGTATTTCAGGAAGCTCCCACTTCAGCCATCAGCTGCCTTTCCCACATGGGACATATTTCAGGGCAAAAGATAAACAACACCATTAAAGCAGACATACAGCAGGAAAAAAGGCAAAGGGCATGACACTGATCTGACTTGAAAACTAAAACATTTAAGATCCTCCATAAAAAAAAACAAGGTGATACATCCTCAGTGATATACTGTAAATCTTAATTTGGCTGAGGAGAGAGTGTCAGGATGACAGTGGCAGAGGATAACAAAGCATCTCATATTTACAATACCTCTACTGAAGATAAACATTTAAATATATAAATGTAAATATTTCTTATATATATTAAAACTTTTAAATGACCAATCCTCATCGGGAGCAGATTTTAGGCCTTACGTGTTGCTCAAATGAGTATATAATATATTATATTATCTCTATTGAAGCCTAGTCTAGAGGACCATACTGCTGGGTTCAGTTTAAATATTTAAGACATGCACAGACACGTTTAAGGGGCACTGGGGCTAGTTTACCTTCTGTCATGGTTGGTTAAAGCGTTACGTCTTTAGCCCCGTTAATGCTTTTTTGGTGTGTGTGTATGTGTATGTGTGTGTGTGTGTGTGTGTGTGTGTATGTGTGTGTGTGTGTGTGTGTGTGTGTGTGTGTTTGTGTGTGTGTGTGTGTGTGTGTGTGTGTGTGTGTGTGTGTGCGTGTGGGGGATAGGGGGAGGGAGTTTTTGGCTGAGCTGAAGTCCCAGCTCTTTTAGTCACAGTTGGCCACTAAGATAATAACAATAATCAGTATAAAGATGTTGGTAGTCGCAAAAACAATTGCTGTAAAATAATAATAAAAGTAAATATATTTAAATTTTACCCAGAGGGGCACTTCAAAAGGAACGCTATGTAAGCACATCCCTGCTGATACATGTTTTTTCCCCCCACCTGTCTCACCATTGGCATAGGGATCATTTATGAGGACACTGCTGTGAAAAGTTGGAAAATATTACAACTATCATATAACATAAGTTCTTTTTTTAATGTTCATACCGCATATTGATGCCGTAAAACAATTTATGAAGGATATGAAGTGGAAAAGGCAGGAGAAAAAGAACACAGCAGGCTTTGAATCACAATGCAGGGGGCTGGCCAATGAGCATTCTTGTTACTTAACTACTTATCAGTGTGTTATTTTTAGCATGACACACTGGCTACTATCTGATGTTGAGGATGTTATAACTGGCCCGACTTCAACACTGCAGCACCACTTCTGGTAGCCACAGTGTAGATAAGACTTGGTTCATCGGGTTCACCCTTGTTGTCAGCATCTGTTCATATTGACCCTTTCCTTCCCAAATACAGACAGACAGAACAATTTATTGCACTCTTTTGTAAATTCCTCATCATCAACATTAATGACCCGTCACTTGCGGCAAAACACATGCCATCAATCAACTGGAAAGGTTCACAAACATTCCACTCTATTTGTTTGTTCCACCATCTGGCCTTATCTAATCCTATAGTTACTTTTATTTTTTGTATTACTTATTTTTTTCCTGCTCAATTTAAAACACGGTTACAACAAATTGACCATATAGTTATGAAAGTGGTTAAATAATACTAAATCATTACATCAAAAACAAAACAAAATCAAACATAAAATTCTCTGAAGCCCGAGCTTATTGTGCCTATCCTTAATACTTTATAAAGCATTACCAGTACTGAAACAAAGCAAATGAACCTAAAATATAATAAAGAAACAACATCATAAAATTGTCATTTCTTAGTGTTGGTCAAATATTTTGTATCTTTCATAATGTTTTTGTGAATGCATTTTCTTACATTTACACATATTACTACATTATTTTAGTTAATTCTTAAAATGAGTCCATAATGTGACCCCTTGTAACTTTCATACATTTATTTTTCCTTTTATTTTTTGTTTGTCCTTACCCTGTTTCTCTTAAATGGAAACCTGCTCTCCCTCATTTCTTTTACTATACAAGTCAGATGTGGATATATTTAAAGAGGCTTGAGGTACTGTCATTTATTTGGTGTTTGCAAATAGAAAACAAGAGTGAAGGATGACCACTTTGAAAAATTGGAAGTTACCAGTTAGCGGAGAAAGATTTCAATCTATCATTGTCTGGGGTAATAGATCCTGCATGCTTCTGTTACAGGATGCTGTCAACACAGTGTCTTCCTCAGGGCTAAAAGGAACAAACTGAGAATACAACACACAAGAAACACATGAAATAAGATTCTAAACATTACCTGATATTGTTATACTGTGCTCACTGTGTACGCTTTAATTCACTTGATATTAAGTATCAGGAATACAAAGTTTGACTTGAAAATGAAAAAAAAAAAAAAGTACTTTAATCAAGCAGATTGAAATCCAGATATACACGAGGGGCTTTAATGGACTTGATTATTGTGAGTTTTGGCATACGTTCAGATGATAATCAGTGACTATGGCAGTGGTAGGCAAATAGCAGCTTGTGGGCCAAATCTGTCCGTCTAGCAACATAACGGGCCCATAACTTTTCACTTTCATGGTTTACATCAAAACTTTTATTCTTCACAAATGAACTGCCATTAGACAGTAAATCTGCTATTACATCTGTAGACTTGTAGTGCAACACAGAAGAAACATTTTCAATTTGCTAAATTTGTATTGATATAAGTTGCTGTTGTTCCTCACGTATTAATGGGAAAATGACATTTGCTGTTGAAAATAGTCCTAAAAGAAAAAGTTTCATTATATCCTTAATTAATTAAAAGAGAACCATATATTGGAAAAAACCCCCAATAAACTTTAATGTAGGAATGCGAAAGTAATAAAATATAGCAGGGGCCAGCCCCTACAGTTTGTACCTTAGTAAAGAGCACCTAGATAAAAGCACAACAGGATAAATTGTTAAAACAATTGTTGTGACACCTTTAGAAAGTCCATGGCAAGCAGCTCAAGGGGGCATGATTTAGTGATGGGCACCAGGGGGCTATAGGGCAGGAAGAACACAAGGCTTGACCCCCTCTGTTTGGTTAGGCCAGAGGAAACGACTCCTCACCAGTGCAGTGTCCTGCTTTCTCAGGCTTGTCATATTTGTCATCTGGGAGAACCAGCGTCCAGGGTCCTTGGATCCACAGATGACAATATAGAATGCCTTCCTTCAGCAAAAAATGCCCACTTTCTTTCAGGAGTCCCAGCGCTGTGGTGTTGAAGCTCTTTCTCTGGAGGATGTCAGGTGGTCTGCTGGACTGCAACACTTGATTTGACCTCATTTAGACTCATATTTCATGTCACCAAAACAGGATTTCAACAATCTTTGGAACATTGCAGGAGCATTGCATGGTCCAAAAGGCATCTGGTCAGTCTCATAGGCACCATGGGGGCTTCCTAACAAATATGTCATCCAGCATATCAGAGGACATACTTGGCTGACAGTCAAAATCAACCATGTTGAAGGATGTGTCAGTTTGACCCTGTTTTCACCAAATACCTTATAAAGGGTGCTTTTTCTCAACATGGTGCCTTGTGAGCCAGTATCCACAAGGCAAGGGATAGTCTTCCTTACCATTCTCACATTCAGAACCGGACACTCACCAACCAGATCTTCTTGGTAGGGCTTGTAGCTGGATGCAGTTTTTCCTTGTCCCACTGTCCCATCTGTTGTTGGTGGAGCTTTGCAGTTTAAGTTTGAGACTTGAAACTGGGAAACTGGGAACCTGGGATTAAGATTTGGGCTGGATACCGGGAAGAGCAGTTCTGATGAGACGAGACAAGGGGCTGGGTACAGGGGCTGTAACCAGAGCAAACAGGACTGTCGGTAAACAGTAGACAAGATTGGGCCATGGAAAAACAGACAACAACAGGAAAACTGGTAATGCATGAAAAATGGCTCAAAGCGTAAACTGACTGGTGCAGAAGCTCAAATCTGGGAAAGTGGAATTAGCTGGGCTAAGTAATTGTTGACGTCTCCATTATTTAGATGAGGTGCAGCTGGTGTGGCTCTGCTCTGACTCAAGCAGACTTGTCTCGCACTCACACAATCGGATACAGAAAGATGGCCAATTGGAGAGTGGCAGAATTTTGCAACACAAATGTTCACTCCAACATCCTGCTGCTGCAGTGACAGAGTTTACCCCCGATGACACCGTTTCCATCATGCACTGACGTCAAATACAAGAGCCTGGTTAGGATAACTTTCAGCTTCTCACACAAGTACTGAGTTTATATACACGGCACTTTTTTTTTATTATCATCATAGCAGCTGCTCAGCGGCCTTTGATGATAATAACAAACTTGTACGTAAACAACAGGCTCCCCTTGCTTAGAGGAATTAGCTGGCCACCCAAGGAACGTTTTATGAAATTATCCACCCAGTATGAAGTGTTTGAGGTATCTATCCAGGGGGTGACAGTGCAGTCAGTCTCCTTGTTTTTCGGGCTTGGGTGAATGCTGCCCCAAATCTGCGCCAAACTCCAAACTCTTTTTACAGTGACAAATTGAAGAATTTGTCAAATTGTGAGTGGAATATTGTGGTAAAAGTAGAGGGAAATGTTAATATTTTCTGCAGATCTTAAGATGTTGTTTATTAGTTCCCTGTTCGTGGCTGCAAACGAAATCACGTCTGGCTTTTCGGTGCATGAATGTGCCACATGTGCCAACGAAAACCTCTGAGAAACAGCTCTGCTCTCAGATTTTCCACCTGTCATGTTTTATCAGGGGGAAACGTGGACAATGACAGAGGTGAATAAAGCACCAAGGAATTGACACTGCCCTGGAGGTATACACAGAAGTCATAAGACAATAATGTAAAGGACATATATAGAAGAAAGCAGTCCATATAATAAAAGGCAAATTTGCACCAATTAGCAGCATTGGATGGAGGACACACCATCTGTGTCAAGTTTCTCAGACGTGACTACATGTATATGAGTTAGTTGTAAATCAGAATTGGAAATACAAGAAACACCCCTTTGATGAGTTACATACATACCATTTTTACAGTCACATAGTAAACACGTGGGAGTCTCTGCTTGACCGACTTGCAAGGCCCGTGAAAAACAAGTACCGTATGGGTTAAGATGTCAACCACGGACCATAGCTTCCCCAGTTTGAGTTCTCTCTCCACTACTGCTACCTAATAAAATGTTTCTAATAAAAGTTCCAAAAAGTAATTTATGAGCTACTGCTCATTCGAAGGCCTTGTGCAGTAAAAGCGAACCGCTGTTTAAAGTTGCCCTCCACTCAATAATGTTTTTCTCCTTGTTCCTAAAGTTGAATGGACTTCACAGTGAAGTAGGAGACATGTGAAATATATTTGCACATAGATTCTGGGATTTTTCATGAAGGAGAGGTATTAGATGCTGTTTTAAGGATTTTAATGTGGCAATTATACTTTCTTATCAGACACACATTATTGTTCAGAGCAGAGCATTTTTAACGTCTTAAAACATGTCATCTTTAAGTTTGAGCATAAAAACAATAAAAAAAAGATGTTTTTACCTCTAAATGTAGAGAATGGATGAAATGTGTTCAGTACCAAAAATTCTAAATCTTCTAAGGAATTGGCATGTGTTTCTTACAATGTTGGCTTCTTTTTCATCCAAGCAGTAAAATGGAAAAATAGGAACTATAACATAGTTATAGTTGGCTAAAAATAACATATAAATGACAGCACGGTGTTACATAAGCTGCATAAAAAACTCTTAATTGTTCCTTGGCCCCTGACCAAATTTCATCGAAACCAACACAACACAAACAGGGTCTTTAAGAAGATAATGACCGTCGGATTTATTGATGGTCCATCATACTGCCTAGACGTAAATGTTAATAATTACTAAAAAACATCTGCATGGAAAACCCTATGAAAAGCTAGATGTGTTGTAAAAGCTGAGCCGGAAAGAAAAGGATGCCATTGGGTATTTACAGCTTTGAAATTATGCACATAGTTCCTTCGTTAAGGAAACTGCTGCGCTATTAAAGCTGTATCTTTGGGGGGGGGGGGGGGGGGTCACAGCTGAGGAGATTCTAAAAAGTGTCAAGGAAGGAAATGTTTTTTTTTCTCATGGTAAGAATTTATTACATCTTGAAAGCATCACACATTAAAAACAGGTCATACTGTAACTGTAAGCCCACATCTCAGCAGATTCATCAAACATCACCATTTATTTCTTCCCTTGAGCAGAAACTACTACCGATCCGACTCCATGAGACTTCAAATGTGCGCTAAAAGGAAGCATACATGTGTATTCAGTACGTCATTCCACGTTTAATTGTGTGTGAATTAAATATTTCTTTCTGATAAATATCTCTGCTATAGCATGTGTTACAGTATCTACAGCACTCATTCCAGATCGGGTGTATTCAGTGAACTATCCCTTTAAACCCAGGATAATTAATAGTGATACCAAATGCATTTTTATAGAAATCTTTTATAGTGCAACTATTAGTGTAAATGTGAGCTAAGACAAAGCTATTACAAAAACATTTTCAGTTCGGTCTATTTCAAGCAACGACATATATATACAATATGAGTGTCATTTAAAACATTATTTCCATTATGGTGTAACAGTTTCATGTCCTACACAAACCTATAAAGCCACTGAAACACATCAAAAGAAATAGTGAAAGTGAAGGATGTTTAAGGCACTTAGAATTATGCATGAAAGGGGGATTTACAGAAAAAAAAAGACAAAAAGACAAACAAAATTCCATTTACATAAATCACATTTTAACACGTCAGTTCCAGTTGGAGGTCGAGACAGATTCAGTGATTGAAAAGGCACGTTTCTCTGTCTTGTACAAGTGAAATAATAAAATCGTATCCAAGCAAACATGTGTTGCCATTCATCCATAAAGTGCTTTGCGTGACCCTTTTCCAGGCCTGGGATTTGAAAACGATTCAATATAAGCTGCAGGTACACTCTTTTATTACTCGTTATCGAAGAGTGACAAACAACAGCTTGTCAGCACGCACGGAAAGAAAGAAAAAACACCTCCGCCTCTGGAGGATTATTTGGAGTCTTAAAATATGGCTTTTGGGGTGGGGAGGTGATGTGTTAACCTGGCAACAGTTGTCATGCTGATGCCGGGCCAACAAGGCTGAAAAAGTGTTTACAGGTTGCTACATCACACAGTTTTTTTTCCTGAAATACCAGTACTGTGGTTTTGCATCTTATTTCAGTGAATCTGGACTGTATCATTAAAAAAAACAGGAGACAGGTTCTGCTAAAAAAAACTTCTAATTTCTTCCAACTTTAAGTAATGTGGCTCCATCATCTCTTAGGTCATAATCTCTGGATTTCTTTCAGGTGAATAAGCACTATTATGTGTCATTTAATTGAGAGGGGACATCCATCTGCGCTCTTTCGCTGAAGCTGACGTTCATCTCCAAATTAACGAATTAGTAACGCTTTGAGTTTTTTGATGGGCTACTTCACCCAAATCGCTAAAATATTTTCTGACTTAACCTCTGGGGTTAAGTAGTCTTACAGATCGTTTTAGTTTTCATGTTCAGAGGACAATTGGTTTAACCCCAGACATCAGTATCATTAGGAACTAATCCCCCCAGTAGAACGCAGTTCCAGTGAAAACTGCCAAAAGTGAGGTTTGTGGATTATCTGTATAGTAGGGAAAAGTAGAAAAATGTATCTTTTTGTAAAATGAAGTGAACTGACCCTTTAATTATACCCACATCACATTACATTATTAGACTATACAAGTCCAGGCCTGGTCTACACTCTATTAACAGGCAATGTGCCAGAAGAGGACTTGTGTTGTGAATATTTATGCGCTTAACTAATCATAATAATCAAGGCCCACAAAAGCAAATAATCAGGATATTTTGAGAAAGCATGTGTGTGTGTGTGTGTGTGTGTGTGTGTGTGTGTGTGTGTGTGTGTGTGTGTGTAAGAAACTGTGGAATGTGACAGGAAAACTGACATGATTAGTGCGCACATTGGCCACTACATTCCTTAAAAAGCAACAGCGGGCCGCATGTCCACGGCTCTATGTTGGTACAGTATGTGACCGATGTTTTTTACTGTCTCTTGCAGCAGTTGGTTTACCACAAATCACGCACAGCATTGTAGACATGAAGGAATGTAGGCTTTTAAAGAAAAAAAAAAAAGAAACACACGACAAAGCTTCTTGAGACGGGCGAGCTGGCAATACCCTTAACGGCAGTCAGCGGCGTTACAAAGCGGTGACGTGGAAGTACCTGCGCACAGAAAGAGAGCGATATTCTGTCATACCTACCTGGTTACCAATGCTAATCCTGAGTCAGATTATTGTCTTATTTCTATAGCCACATCGGGGGTAGTTGTTTCTCTGATGAGATGCTTCTAGATTTTTCTGTAGATTGTCACTAATGTGTAAGTCATCAAACCACCCAGTGGTGTGAGTCTTCAAGTTTCTTTTCTTTTTTTTTGGTCAGGAAGCCAAACTTTGGCTTTGTTGCCACGGGATCACGTTGATCCAATCTGGCGGCCACAGGGAAAGAGGAGGACTTAGAAAGAAGGATGAGGTTCGGAGAAGTATATCCATGTCATCCCAGATTTTGTTCTTATTGGAAGCGGCATGTGTTCTCCAGAATCTTCTGTAGGTGACAGATAAAAAATCCCACGACCCACCTTATTGAGGGAAATATGAGCGAATCAGACTTTTGCAGTACAGAACTGCTCCCTTTTAACCCTATTCACAGATCCAACTCCAAGACGGGAAGGTGAAACAGTGGTTACAATCTAGAAGGTGAAGGGCAGGGGGAAAGAGAGGGCAGAAAGAATGACAGATGGGATACTGAGGAAAGGAAAGGACATTGAAACACGCATGGTGTTGAAGGGGAGGAGGAAGGGGAGGAGGAGGAGGAGATGGAGTAAAAGCAGTGTTGGTTGTTATTGTTCAGGCTTCTGGTGGTAGAACTGGGTGACCTGGATGACCGGAGGAGAGGCGCTGATCGATGGTCCGCACCAACAGGCGGAAGATCGCACCGGCTGGACCTCGCACCTGCCACTGTAGAGAGAGAGGGAAAGAGAGAGATAGACAGAGAGAGGGGAAACACATTCAGCGTCTAACTCACAGGAGTCAAATGGAATGGAGAACTGTGGACAGACAACATGAAGCCAGACAGACGGAGAAGATCCAAGAGGAAACGTAGAGGAGGGATGCTGGAGTAGACTGACTTTTGAGCCATCCATGTGGGAAGAGACAGATACAAACATGTTAATGCCCCAACACCAGAAAGTTACAGGAAGAAGTCCACTGAAGACACAGCAGGAAGACAGGTTTTCCCTTTCACTCTCTCCCACCTCTGACTGCAGGATAGATATCAGAAATCATTTAGTTTGTGAGATGAGATCCAAATCTTTGTTTCTGTAAGTTACAAGACAATAAACTCCAATATCTTAGTGCTGTTATGATATCATTTTTAACAGAGTTGGATCCAGACTTGTCAGGTGCGGAGAGGAAACGGGAAAACCTGACATCCGACGACCTACAGTACAATTGCCCAGATAGAGAGCGCACATCGCCATGTGAAGAGAGGCGCTAACAGCAGGTGCGTTAGTCACATGGGATGCAGGGGAGCAGTGTGGCACAGCCCAAAGATTCACAGAACAGAGCACAGAACATCGCAGAACCATGAATACAACAGACAGCTGGGGTCAAGTCATTTTCAGGTCAACTGATTCAAAAAAGTGGGAGTCACATTTCAAAGCTCCACTTCGCTTGGTGTTGTTACACCGCATTATGAAAACTGAAATTGTGGCGTGCTAATCTGTCCTTATAAATAACAGAAGCCACTTCAGTTTATTAATGATGGCAACAGTATGAAAAGATCGTAGCAATTTCCACAAATCAGGTGAACTGAAAATGAACTGACCCCAACCTTAATAAACGTCCTGACTGCACGCACTGACAGGGCAGTTTTGCATTTTTTCCCCAGTCCATCTTAACTCACGTATCAGATTCACGGCCAGACTTTGAGAAAAAATGCGAATCCGCCCTTTTCACACCCTGACACCACAAAAATAGGACACCTCCGTTATAGTACAGCAGCAGTGAACAGCGGGATGCATGTTACTGGGAAGAGGATATGTAAAGACAGTATGCCATTGAGTTAGCCTGCAGGGCTGGTTGATGGAGTACCTCACATGGTATTGGGCTCTGTTTTCAGATTGGGGCGGCACCACTGTGGAATATGAAGGTAAAAAAAACACAGAGGAAGGGAAGGGGAAAAAAAATATACTTTAAGAAAGCAATAGAAATCAACTTTTCTGTGGGTTTGGGTTATCTAAAGCTCTCCCTTTGGCTTGAATCTTATTTCAGAAAACAGTGAGACTTTGCAAATGAACACTTATGTCTGAGCATCGTTTGCAGTAGGGGTCGACCAGTCGGACTGCTAAATATCAGATTAATGAATCTGATATTCAGTATTGTTACAATTATCAATATTTTCTTATTGAATTGCTGCAACTTTGGCAACTGTGCATGTTGCTGACGGCACAGAGCAGACAGAAGCAGCTCTGGTGTAGCTGCGTTTCAAAGGTGAGGCAGATCATTTTATTATGTAAAAGTATAAGTAACACAATGTAAAAACACTTTATTATAAGTAAAAGTCTTGCATTTAAAATCCTACCAAAGTGAACATACTTCAAAATTGTTCAGTACTTGAGTAAATGTACTTTGTCATTTTCCACCACTGCATTTAAAATAACTGAAACTAAATAAAGGCTTGTCATCCGAGTTTTGCTGTTACATGAAGAATCATTTCATGTTAAAATTGTGCGTTCTAAATTTTGACACCAAAATTTTAATTCAGTCTCCTTAATTATTAATAAACAGTATTGGCATCGGCCCTGAAAAAAACAAATCGGTTGACCCCTAATTTGCAGATTATGAGATGCTTTGCCATTGAGTATATCTGATAATTAAGATAAACTATTTTAGTATCTCTGTATTGTCTACAGTTCAAGCTGATACACTGGGAGTAGCTTTAGAGAGGAGAAGCTGGTAAGATTTGTGAGAACTGATCAATGAAGGTAGTGAATGAAAGGAGAATGACAGGTAGTGAGGGCTGATGATTCAAAGTTGAGATTAGTTTAGCTGTTGTATTTTGAGCATTAGATGTGTTTGACTGTTGTTGTTGCTGTATTAAATTTGCTGGGAGCTATCAGTGCAGTCACCAGCTGGAGGGACAGCAAAGATGAAGAAGAAATATATTGTGATTAATTTCAGATGCGTGATGTACTGTTGTAAGTCTGTCACACGTTGTAGCTTCCCTTACATCATCATCATTAACCTGCTGGCTGCCACTTAATTTGCGACCCTGTGGTTCAGGATACGGATAAAAGGCTAATATATATGCAGTCTATGTGAATATATGTGCAGGTGTGCATATACGGACTATTATTTTCATGTTGTAGCCAGTAAATCAGTGGGTTTTACATAAGATAGACTGTCATAAAAAACAAAGATTTAGGCTTCATGCTGAAATTAAAGTAAAATAATTGGCGCCCTGTGCCAGGAAAATCCAGACATCATCCACAATAAATCCACATGATTGCTAATTGAAAAACCCTGAAGGTAGAGCACTGTGAGTGAGTGAGTGACCTGCGGAGCCTCGTTTCAGTCTGTTTCAGTGACATTTTACAGGTGAACCAGACCTCCAAAACACTATTACTGGTTAAAAACGGAAGCATTTTGTTACTAAATTTAATGTGAAGTGCATTGCGAGCTGTGTAATGAAGGAAAAGTTTAAATTAAAATAAATATTAGATCATAAAACTTGGTCTGTGAAATAGAAAGTCCGATGCTCATAGTATGTACAGAATAAAGCATACAGAAATGACAGATTGTCTGATGTTGAGGAGCCAATGACAGTCCTGCACACAGCATCAGAAACCTGCATAATGTTTAAGAGTCATAAAAGGAGTTTAATAACCAGATTGTGTTAAATATCACAACCTGAACATGATTAAAACCATCATCTAGAACAGGCACTAGTGTGTATGTTAAGGAACTAGTTTGATAAAATTACATTTAAAATTATACTATAAAATAATTTAAATTAGCATAAATATTTTAATGTAAAGAGTGTGTTTGTGTGTGTGTGTGTGTGTGTGTGTGTGTGTGTGTGTGTGTGTGTGTGTGTGTGTGTGTGTGTGTGTATGTTCTTTACCTGGTTTCATCAGTCATGTCCTGATCAGCCTCTGCAGCAGAGGACTCCACATCTGCATCAGCACTGCTCTCGCTGCCTTGAGCTGACAGATCACATGGAGACTCTGGGCTCACACACTCACCACTGACCACAAACATAATTTGTATATTAAGTACTGTAAGTGAGTAATCCTTATTCCCGTATGTGCAGAATCTGAGTGTGTTTTTGCTTATCTACTGACTTGATATGCTTCTCCAGTAGCTGAATAGCCTGCTCCCTCTCCTCCAGCCTCGTCTTCAGGGAGACTATCTCCTTCTGCTTCTCCAGCAGCTCCTTCTGGAGACGGTAGTTGCTCTCCTCCAGAGTCTCACAGAACGCCTGGAGGTGAAGGATGAGAGGAGACGACACAGGGATACTTCATTCTGACAGGAGCAATGACTCAAAAAATAAAAGTGGTGGATGTAAGTTTGGGACATAGGAGCCTTCACCAGTTACACTATATCCTCCTTGTCTTCCAATTTATGTTTTTTTGTGACTCTCTACCTAATTAGGGCTTAAAAAAATGTGTTAAAAATTTTACTTTTTTAAAATTATTTTTATTTTTAATTAAGAAAATAAAAAAATGTAGCAGATTATGGCTGTTTAGCGATATTAATCCAAGAATACATTCAATTTGATTGAAAAACATCATTATTTATCACTCTGGATTGTTTAACTAGCCTGTTGGTTGCAAGGAATGAAGCGTATTAAAACTGAATGTATTGTCGTATTGACAAATATCAGAGCATTTTGTTGTCAATGTAAAGAGCCAATATCATAGCTGAGGTTTGGTAGTAACTCCACAATTATACTTTACACAATTATTTCTTATTTTGCTGATTATACACACATCTTAAGAACGTGTGTTAATGTGGTCCTAATACTAAAACCCTTACAAGAACTCTGCTTCGATAAAATGAACTTAATTAGGAGATATTTGGCTTTAGAGTTAGTCAACAAATCTAATGTGGATATTTAGGATGTGTAGCTCTTCTTTGTGGGAATTGTCTGCAATGCATCATTTACTAGAAAGAGGTTTTAACACCCGAGAGATTTCGGGAAAAGCCAAACCACAAAAAGAATTGCATGTGTATGCAAAATGTATTCTGAGGTGATTTTATTTGGAGGCTCAAAATATGGTAGGAGGGAGGAAATTGTCTGGATTCAACATCTGGGAAAATTGCATTTAACAGTTCAGCCAATGTAAAGAGAGCAGAAGAGCAGCAATGCCCTCGCTGCGGCCGTCAATATCCAGTTTCCAGATTTTTATTGGCTTTGCAGACGTATATAAAACAGCGCAGCAGCACATCTTATTTGGTGGCACATTACACAGACCAGATGAACACCTCATTAACATTAATAGTTTGGGCTAAATTGAACATCTGGTGAACTGTGTGTGAACTTTTAATGCTTGATGAAGTTTCTATACTTTCTTCCCAGGGTAAAAAGACACAACATGGCTGATTTTCAAAACTATTAATACCCAGCTGTAAATGGTAAAATGTCAAGATGATATTAAACACAAAAAGGAGGGCTATGTGTAAAAGTGAATGAACATGAAGGTCAGAACAAATCCTCTTTAAAAGCTCTTGATGAGGCCCAGGCACGGATACCAGTAAAAACAAAACACACACACAAACACGGGCACACGTGTATAGCATGCACACACACTCACCCTGCTCTCCTCCAGACTATCAAAGGGTCCGGGTGGGTCATCCAGACACAGAAACTCTCTGACTGCCAGGCTGTCGAGGAGAGGAGAAATAATGTGTGCATGTTGTTGAAGGCCAGTAAACACAATAAAGAAAGAACATTTAATTATATGACTATGACTTTATGAAACAGCCTGATGCAGGAATAATCTGTTGTGCATAACAAACGACATGATCCGAGAATTATAAACCATCAGAACTTCTGCATAACACAAACATTTTGAGTTCTTTTATTTTTGTTGTTTATTTGTCCTATTTCGAAAGAACATATTTGGACTTTAATTACATTTTAATATAACAAAACACAGATTGATGGTGTTGCATACTGTACCTGTTGGCGATGTCCTTGTGTGCAACAAGGTTTTGCAAGAAGGCCTGTAGTCCCAACTGTCTGTCTTCCAGGAAGTCGCTGTCGTAGTTGTCTTTGAACCACCGCTTGGGAGGCAGCGCGAGACGGAAGCCGGGGAACATCTCTTTTAACTACGACACACACACACACACACACACAGTCAGTATCTTTTATTGCTCCATGAATCCTGACACACTGTACTTCTGAATGAAGTGCTCAAGCAAATAAGAATATATGACTGCTGTCCTTCAGCTACAACCTGAACCCTCACTAAATAAACATTGTGGTCAATACAGATTTTAAGGTCAAAATTCCAATTGTTTTTTTTCCTGCATAGAAAAAATAATCATAAATAAACCTCTCATTATAAATTGCTTCATTTGGCTAAACCAGCATCATAATAATAACTTTATTTATATAGCACTTTTCAAAACAATGTTACAAAGTGCTTTCCATAAAATAAAATAAAACATAAAGGAGAGCAATAGTTACACTAAAAGTCTGCAGAGTCTGCAGTTGGACCATAAAACGGTAAACCCAAAACAAAAACCATAAAATAGAGATAAAAGAAGAGAGAATGAAGGAGAGGGGATAAAGAAGGAGTGGGGATGAGGAATATGTTCAATAAAGCTATAAAAAGCCCGTTGTGTAAGAGTGAGTCTTACAAAGTGGTTTAAAAAAGTGAAGCTGTTTTTGCTCGTCTGAGATGCTCAGGCAGCGACTTCCACAGCTGAGGGGCCCAGACCGAGAAGGCCCCGTCCCCTTTGGTGACAAGACAGGTAGAAGAATCCTGGCTGAAGATCTTAGCAAGAACCAGCAGATGTTTTTCACGGTAGTAAAAGTGAAAATGAGCTTTAAATCTGAATAGGAAACATCAATCCAAGTCTCCTTTTATCACTAAACTGACTCATTTCTTAACCCTCTCTGCCTACGTGCATTAGTACGATCATCTAGTAAAACAAACCATGCAGTGACACCCGGCTGTCAGGTGGAGCTCAGCTGATACTGTTTGTGACAAAGATTTATAGTACAGTATGAAGCACATTTTACACTAGAAAACTTTAATGCTCTCTAGTGGACAAACTATGTAACAGCAACACTGTGTCCCTGTTTAACATTTTACTGAAACATCTTGTTATTTATAGAGTATATTTCTCCATTTCTTTTTATTCTTCAGGCCCTCAGCTCTCTCCCTTGAATGCGTGCGTGTAGGCTCCACAAACAGAATGCAGAGAAAACTGTGTTTCAGTGTCTAACACTAAAGAAGGAGCACATACAGTATTAATAAGATAAGTGTAGAGCTAAAAGCGCCACGGCCTCTGAAAAACTGTGATGTAAATTGCATTGGAATGTTGGTATGGCACTTTCTTCCCAAACTGTTCCCACAGTCATGGGAACTGGGGGGCAAAAAAAAAAGAAGAAACATTGCTTCTATTGATACCCCTCGAATGAACCGCACATACATGTGAAACCAGACGACTTCAGAAGCCCTGGTGTTCCCCTGTGGCTGCTCAGTGGGCAGGCTGAATGCTTGACATGAAGTGGCGTGGGACAACCTATATATCACTTTGGGAAAGTGGTCTTTTGACTTTTGGACCCTACTGTGTATACATGAGTAAACTGTTCAGTGGGGAGTAGTGAATGACTAAATAAGGGAGTGATTTCGGACACAGTCTTTGCAAAATCTGGGTAAATACCTGAATATATTTACACTCACCAGCCACTTTATTAGATACACCTGTTCAAACTAATCCAAGCCAGTACAACAGCTCTGCTTTAAATTCTACATTTTACTTAAACTACATTTTTGTCAGAAATGTGATAATTCTACTTTCATAGAGTTCACAGTGATGGTGGTGGTGTACTGGGGTGCATTCTACTGAATGGTGTTCTTAATATTTTGTCCACTCCATTAACATACATTAAGGGGGCAAAATATTAGGAACTCCTTTCAATATAATGCTCTTCTTCAGTACATCATCACCTACTATGACCTCAGTAATAAACATAAAGTAGAATTATCACCTTACTGACAATGTCGACAAAAAACTAAAAATGTAGAAGCTTCGTAGAAGTAGAATTTATGGCAGAGCTGTTGTATTGGATCACATTAGATTAGACACAGCCTATGACTGCTAGGTCCACCCTCAGGATACATATCATTATAAATGACCTGATTTTGACTAACTAACAACAGTTGTTTATAATTGGGCTGATATCGTTTAGTGAGAACTTCTCTGTTGTAGAATCTGCTCTCATCCATATAGACTGTATGTCCTGATTTTGAGATGCTGTAATGATTTAGGACTGAAGTTACTTTTTTACTACAGGTAGTCAAACTTTATTCCTGAGCTGCTATTAGCCTTCTGTTTTACTTCTTCAGTGCACTATTCATAGTCCTGCATTGACTGCCTCTTCTTCAGCTGATCGTGCCTATTTCCAATTCGGCTTGCGCTCCCATCTATATGATGTAAACATCATAAAACCTCAACAAAGATGCATGTATTACAGCACTTTGGATCGCATGTGGTGTGAAACGCTGTTTAAATAACAGGCCTGATATGTCGGTTTACTCAGCAGGAGATGAAATAGTGTGTGTACGCATGTGTGCACGCCTGCTTGTTTTCACGCTTGGTAGCCTGAGACATGAGCATTAACTGAGTGTTGGGTGAGGTCCAAACTACTAGACAAACAATGTTTGGCACAGCAACACAGTGTGGACGCAGCCTGATCATGTGTTGACGTGTTCGGCATGTATGTTTATCTCAATTACGTGTGCATGTCTTGCCTCTATGTAAGGATTAAACGCAGCAGGGAAGTCCTCTTAAATATCTGTAACGTCAGTGCTTCTTGTAACATTTTTTTTGATGACTGGAAATAAACTTTTCCTCCAAACGTCTGTTCCAAATTACAAATGCACCTGATGTTGAAACATTTCCAACCAGTTAAAAGTTATGAGCGATGAGGCCTCTACAGTTACATCCACAACAAAAAACTATTCAGCACGGCCTGTTCTGTACGTTTCGGCTGCCTCTGTGGAATTTAAGCCACAAGAATGGAGGGAAAGGATGTCCACACCCCCTCCTCGGTCCACTCCCTCCATGCTGAATGCAGGGTGTTTCCATTCTAGGGTTACTGCATCTGAATCAGTTCCACCTGCTTCTTAACCGTCCATTGCGTTATTAAGTTTTATTCATATTTTGGCGGCCTGCAGAGATAATGTGCTTGTTTATTGTAGCTTCATAACTTTCATCTTTTTTTATTATAGGTTGTTTTTATCCTGTCATCACATGGCTCAATATGTTTTTTTTCCCCTCTGTAATCTGTGACCTAATTGTTTTTTTTCCCCGAAATCACGAGAGACCTGGTCCCCTAGTTGGCTCGGGCCTGTCATCTGTTTGGGAACAGTGGGCTTCTTTGTGCTGCTCTAATCACTTCCAAAGCGCGCCCGAAAAACAAAAGAAAGCACGCCGAAAGCAGAGGGTTGACAG
Source organism: Scomber scombrus (assembly GCF_963691925.1). Classification (NCBI taxonomy): domain Eukaryota; kingdom Metazoa; phylum Chordata; class Actinopteri; order Scombriformes; family Scombridae; genus Scomber; species Scomber scombrus. The sequence continues at coordinate 7,511,466 of NC_084989.1, forward strand.
CCGAGAGTGGTGTCTGCACACGGGGGGCAGAGGAGCACAAAAATGGAGATCAGATAGGCTTGAAATGTGGGACGGCTCGTACTTTCATGGCAGACAGACTTACGCAAACATGTGTACAGACAACACACCCAAACACACCTTGTCGTTGAGTCTGGAGAAGTCTGCGTACCGTCTAAAAACAACCCAGCTCTCATCTGGAGTCTTTCGGACCAGGATCTTGTACACCTGCAGCAGAGATAACACACACACACACACACACACATAATCTTAACACCTTGTTTACGACAGCAGAGATATGGAATTGTTCCCTTTTTCCAGGGGAACTTGTGAGAATTAGCCTTATGCTGACTCCACCTGCTTAAAAATGAACAGTAAATATGAAGTCAGCTCTCTCAACACTCTGAAATGAAACTGAGATGAAGTCACACTGGCGTCTTTGCTGAGGTGATATGAAGGACAACCGTTCTCTGATATGGTGGATTACAATATCAGAATAAATGTTTCATGTCCTCTTCTTTCCTCAACAGAGTTACAGTTGAAAAACTTTGTTTCTAATTACTGGAGTTGCAGAATCGTGTGCTATTTTCAAAGCATTTGTAGATCATTTGCATCAAGATCATAAAGCTCTGTATGCTGAGTCAATGTTGACATGAAGCTCTTCTTTCAACATGTGTCACACTGTGTTTACCCACAGTGAGCATATCTATATCCTGTCAGCGAGCATGCCAATCCTAGCTTCTAAAAAAAGTGTTGTCCTGTTGCTGCAACACAGTATCCAGTGACCTCTGGTTATAGCTGCGCTTGATTAAATGTTTGTTTTTAACACTGGATGATAACATCTGGGCATTTCGATACATAATGTAGCATTTTAAACTTAAGAGCCCATTCCTGGAGAGTTGTCTCACAGGTACTACACAAGATCCATGATGTCATGTTAGCTATTTTCTAGTTTTAGTACCGTGAACTTGGCCCTCTCCTCCATGACCTCATATCCCAGCAAAGTTGGGGTGATGGGTCTCTCCTCCACTTGCTGGCTCCCTTCAGGGTCCGATATGGAGCGAGGGCAGGTGGAGTACACCACAGAGTTCTCATGAGTCCCGTTCATCCTGGCCTGGGTGACAGGGCTCTGGAGCGGCGGCGGGGTCAGACTCCTTTCCATGCAGCGGGACTGGCGCTGGGAACCTAATCCTCTCCCGTGGTCCTCCCCTGCTGACCTGGTGATGGGGGAAGAGGACTCCGAGCTGCTGGAGACACTGCCTAACGATGACGCTCGCTGAGGCCGCCTCAGCTTGTTCCTACCTCCAGACAGGACTCTTTCCAAGGGCACTGGGACAGGCACGAAGGGTGATGCCATCTTCCTGAGCTGTGAGCTCCTGCCCCGCCACCGCAGTAGTCAACAATGCTTCACACCTACACAGTGACAAACTGCGTCAGTGGTCCTGTGCGATGACGGAGTCTAGCAGTGATGCTCACACCGAGCGGCCGACGAAGACTCCTAACACCCTGTAGAAAAACAAACAAACAAGAATTATTTGGCATTTATCATGATCAGAGCTGACTTTAAACTTTTCTAAATACAGACTGCATAATAGGATCTACACAATTAAACTTACACTAATGGAGCAAAATCTGTTAGTGATCATTATTCTAAAATAAGTGTACCAGACTCTGAGGGCAAGATGAATTATTGACAGAGCCCCATGCCATTCATTATTAATGGTTTTGCGCATTTATGTGAAAAATTCATGATGGAAAAAAAGCCTGTTAAGATCTGTAGTTAGTAATTAGTGTGACAATTGATTTAACTTCTACCCATACAAAAGTGTGACCCTCTCCACTGTCTGCTGCCACTAGTAATGAGCCATGATGCTTTTGATTTGAGACAAGAGGAAGAGGAGACTGCATGATGGTTTCATGGAAGAGTGAGTATGGGGGGCAGAGGAAGGCCTGACATTGATTACTGTTCAGACTGGCAGATTTCCAGCTACCTGTCAAACTAATGAATTAAGCAGCAATGAAGCTTAGAGAAGCCAGCAGTGCGCCTTTATATGGGCAGCACAGGAAAGCCTATTAACAGGCTGCTCAATGCACATTTTTACTGAAGGTTGTATGAAAACAAAAGGAGCAAAACAAAGAGAAATAAACCCAATGTCATATATATATTAACGCCAGAGGACGAATGAAACACAGATGGAAAAAAAAGATGGAAAAACATAAATATAGTTACAGGCTCACTCACTCTTGAATGACTCCTGCAGCTTTTGGTGCACTCAAAAAATGATGAAAAGAGCTCCTGAACGTCCACACGACAACAAAATCACGACGGTCCCTTACTTTAAGTCAAGTTAGGTGTTTTAAAGTAAATGACACAAGCGTTTTATAGGTGAAGTTAGCCGGCGAGCTAACTAGGATAGCTGGCCAGATGACTTGCTGAGAGGAACTGCAGTGAAGCGAGACGTTTTTCTAGCTTGTTGGCTCGATAAAACTTTAGAGCAGTAATACAACCATAACGACTGTAGTAAAGTCTGCATTGGGAGAGCAAATGAGGCGAAACAGTTCATTATAAATATCGTTATTTTAGAGTCACCGTAACAGCTAACCTTACAGCTAACTTAATAGAGTATAAACGAGGCACTGTGCACAAAAGCTAAGATGAAGGACTTTGACTTACCGTGAGAGGACAATTAGACAATATGTTTTCCCTTCAGGAAAATGGGTTTATAATATACATATATATGTCGTATGTCTGATTGTCCTGTTGCCGCTTATCTCCTCCCCTGATCTGCTCATGTTAGCTTGCTTTCAATTCAGACCACGACAGCAGCAGTGCTTCAAAACAGTCAAGCGGGGGCGCTGCAACACACATAATGTTTGTCAACAGCAAGGATAGATAGATAGATAGATAGATAGATAGATAGATAGATAGATAGATAGATAGATAGATAGATAGATAGATAGATAGATAGATAGATAGATAGATAGATAGATAGATAGATAGATAGATAGATAGATAGATAGATAAAGATACATTTAAAAAAAAAAATTGATTTAATTTTAAAAACTGAAGCAAAGAAATTTTGTTTTTTTAAATCTTTTTTTTTTTTAATCAGCGTTACACATATGAAACATTTATACTATAAAGGTATTTGCAGTGGTTGGAAAAATAATGCCAATGCAGCAATGTAAAAAAATAAGTAGGAAATAAGTTTAAGTATATAGTAGTATAAATAAGTTTATATTTTTGAAGTTTTTAAGTAAAAGTACGCATTTGTTTTAGAGGGAAAAATCACTATTTGCTGGATCTAAGGCCAACACTATCTTCTCCCTGTCTTTGATCAGGAACCTGAGTGAGGATGATAGTACCGTAGATATCCTTCTCTCTCCTTTCATCATCTCTTCAGCCCTGGTTATAGTGATGCTCTGGGGGCAACACAGTCACACAGATGTCAGAGGTACACACACACACACACACACACACACACACACACACACACACACACACACACACACACACAAACACACACACACACACACACTGGCTGCAGAAAACAAGTTCAACGCTGGAAACATAAGATAAGATAAGACTTTATTGTTCCTGGGAGGGAAATATATGCATGTTACAGCAGTTCAGTAAAAAAACAAGGACACAGGTAAGAACTAGGAGTAGTAAACACAAAAATAAAAAGTCAAGCAAATGGACTTACAAACATTATAAACATTATAATGCTTAAGTTATATACATGACCTGACTGGTGGGTTGTAAAACATGAAAACTTGTAGTATGTGCAGAAGTAATGGTTCTGCTAGATGTAGCTGTAGTTATATATGTATATGTTTTATGGGTGAAAGTTGGAAAGTTGAAAATGGAGGAGGACAGCATGATGCAGAGCTTTCACTCTGTGCGTGACTTTGTGTGTGTTGGATTTTTTTGCATGACAAAGGTTGGAAATTGGATAAAGGTATTTGGCAAAAAACTCTCTGAACTTTAAGAAGTTAATTTTGAGCTAACATGCAACAAATCCCAAATGTTCTATCCCACAATGTAGAGATTATCTTGGTTTTCATTTCCTACCCCTCCAAAACATTTAATTATTTAAAGTTTAAGAATATAAATGATTCATCTGATGTGAATAACGTCAGTGGATTAAGCTGAACAAGTCTCAGAGACTAAACATGTACTTTGGAAGTTTAATGCAGTATGATTTCACTGGTTAGCAGTCTGTTAGCCACAGAGGAGGAAAAACTACAAGAAAATAGGTCTGTCATGTGCCAGCCAAATAGATGGCAGTAATTCATCCTAAAGTTGGCGAAATGCAAGAACCACAACTTATTGTTGGGTAAGACAATTATAAAACATTAAACATTTAAATATTAGCTGGTGCAAGCTTGATCTTCAGAAGACAATCAGAAGACAACGGTGACGTAAAGATCCTTGTTTCTTGTAGGGTTGGAAAAAAGTCTCCTGAAGAAACTCTTTAACCTGAAAAAAAAGGCCCGCAGCTCTTTGTCATTGATAACAGATGATGTCAGTCATAGTCATCATGTCTGTCACACCCTTCATTTCTGCCTCCTCCTCCATCTAGTCTGCAGCCACTCCCTTTGTATGTTTATGTTTACCTGGTTACAAGAGTGAAGACTGGTGTGCAGGAGTCAGGCAACCACAGCTATCTATCATCATTATAAGTCCTGCATTGATATTTAGTTCAGCTCTACCTCTTCAAGAGATCGTAGACTGTTCACACAATTACTCATGCTTCCACCTTACCTTTGTTCTAGTCTTTTCTTATGCCTGCAGAAAAAACGTCAGCCTGCTCCAGCTGCAGTATCCAGTCCTCCTGCCTTGTCTGACTCCGGCTCTCTGCTTTCTGGCCCCTGTCCTGCTTGGCCCCAGTTTCAAGTCAAAACCTCTGCCCCAGACTTCTTGCTACTTGCCCAAGCCTTCGTCCCAGTTTCCCAGCTTTCAGTCCAGCAATAAACTGCTTTGCAACTTTATTCACTGCCTCTCACTGTGCTGCACTTGAGTTCACTAGACTTGCTGTAATAATCTCAAATTGACCTGATGGTTACAGACTTTAATAAAGAACCATCTGAACTCTTTCCTGCCACAGATCAGCATCTGAATTGATACTTTTTTTTTTACACAAACTGTATTTAAATCTGGTTTGAATCACCTTGGTGCATTTCTGTATCAACTCATCATGTGGGAACACCCATTGGCAAAAGGCGTGTGCACAATCCATAATATGGGTGGGTGCATTTTTTTTACTAATGGGTGTGATTTCCAGACACTTTCTCAAGCTCCAGGCAGATCTATTTGAGCTTGGGCGTGTCAGGCGAAATGGTTTAAATACAACATTTCATTCTTTAACTGAAACATTCCAGATCACACATTGACTCGGAAGAAGATTGTCCCTCAGTAAGTACAGGATGTGTCTTACTCAGTCACCTGATTTTAATGATAGGAGAGATAAGACTTTAGACTATGTATATGCAACTAGCAGTGTTTAATATATGTCTTTTTCACCTAGTTTCACAGTAGTACTGATGAGCAAAATCCAAATGATTTTATTGTGTTTAGTAATATTTCACTTCTGTTTAAGTATTTAATTCAATTCTTACAGCTAAGTTGTAAAATAAAATACCAATGAAGAAGAGTATTCTTAACTTGCAAAGGCTGTTTAAATTGTAAAACTTTAACATTCTTAACAGATGTTAAATCAAATGTGTACTTAATGACAAAGATATATGAAAAACATTAGATGTCCTCATTAAAAGTGTATGCATGAACCTGTATAGTCTGAAAAAGAGGCTGATTCCTACCAGATGTAGCATTTTTGTAAGTTATTTATCAGGGGAATGATATTTTATCAATGTTGTCCAACAGTACAATATATCAGATTAAAGGATATGCTGCAGCACAGTTTATAATGCTCTCCCATCCTTTTTTCCTCAGACACAATGGCGCCATCAACCCCTCTATCCAAGGCCAACACCACCTTCTCCCTAGCTTTGTTCAAAAAGCTGAATGAGGATGACAAAACTGCAAATATCTTCTTCTCTCCTTTTAGCATCTCTTCAGCCCTGGCTATGTTGATGCTGGGGACCAGGGGCAACACAGCTACGCAGATGTCAGAGGTACAAACTACAGCAAACACACACACACTTTACACTCAAAAGTTACAGTTCTCATGTTAATACACCCATTTGGAACAAAGTGTTCAGTCAGGCACACATTCAATTATAATTTCAAGTGTGTGGATCTGGTTCTGCATGGGTTTGGAATTGTGCCATTAAGTGATTGCATAAAAAGTAAATATAAAAGCTGTTGGCATATGTTTCAAACAGTCATATGCACTGTTTAATATAACAGAAATACGGAAGACAGTAAATAAAGCACATATGACACAGGAAAAAAATATTATGAATTAGGGGTATTGTGTAAATCGCTGTTAGAGATGACAACAAGGGTTAGGTCAGACTTTCCATGGAAAAGCTTAACCTGTCTGGCAGCGTTGGGTGTGGCAGAAGAAAGTGCCTGGACAAGCATCAATTACTCATACTGTCTTTTCCACGTACAGCATAGGTGACTTTGGTTGTGATTCAGAATAGTAAAACTGCTCTCAGCGTTGTACAGCAGCATAGTGAAGAGACTCATTTGATTTATTTCATAGTTATTTTATTTCATTGGATACATTGCAAACCTTGAAACATGGTTTTAATAAAAAAGGTTTCTCATGTGTAAAGACTGGTTTTATTCCCAAGTGTCAACGAATGTTATGTCAATGGAGTAACAGCCACCCTTCAGCCAGATGTGATTTGATGAAACCAGCTGAGGGTGAGCAAGGCGAGGCTTCACCGCTTCAATAAGAGTGCCAGTACATTTTTTAAAGTAGGCGTTGACAGTGATGTACCTTATATGGAATTTCAGATCGAAGTGATTCTGACTCTGTAGGTCGTTAAAAGAGTATAAGAAAATGTGGGGGAAGAAAATGTGTATGTACATGCATGCTTTTGTTGTGTAGGGATGATTGTAACATGAGTCTGCAGTCTCAGTATTTGCACGGTGTGATTTAGCCAAGTAGGACATGTTCTTGGATCGACATCCTGATCAGCCATTCACAGCCCTTTGACATCATCAGTGTGATGCTCCTGTGCTTCTTTTAAAGTTACTTTGTGCTTATTCAGAGTTAACCAAAGTTTTCCAAATTGAAGTTGGTAGACCTAATAAACCCTTAGTTGTGCTTCGGTCAGCATAATTCATCATTCATCTGGAAACAACTTACCAATTTAAACCAGTCTTTGTTCAATTTACCCAACCCTGACCCCCACTACCTCCCCTCCCCACACACAATGGTGACCCTAACTACTAACTGCACCCTCAGGTCCTTGGCTTCACTGAAGCAGAGAAGCAGAAGCAAACAGAAGCACAACAGACGCCGAATCAGTCGCAGGTTCAGTCGCCGACGCCGTTGCTGTCACAGATGCAGTCACAGATGCAGACGAGGATGCAGTTGCGGACGCAGATAAAGCAGACCAGCAGACTCCCACAGTATCTGCTGAAGGTGATAACATAACCGACAATAAAACAATGATTAATGATCGGGCTGGTTTTTATAATCTGGTGAGGAAATATGAGATGTTGGATGTGGAGTATTTCAAACTTTATTTTTGGCCTATGCATGGAGCACCAGTATCACTGTTTATTTTGGTGTGTGTTCTCATCATTTAACAGATAAGCTAACAACAAGACTAATGATCCATATTAACATAATACAATGTCTTTTAGGTGTCACTGGCTCACTGTCTTTATAACATGTAGGTCTTCTCTGGTTATTCGCAGTGCCTGAAACCCCAAAATGGTGAGGATGACATCCACAGTAGCTTCGCCCAACTGCTGAGTGAACTCAATAAACCAGAAGCTGCGTATGCCCTCAGTGTCGCCAACAGGCTGTACGGAGAGCAGTCCTACCAGTTTGTTGAGGTGTGTGTGTGTGTGTGCCTGTTGTGCTTATCATGAATGAAGGAATGAATGGGCGACTGCAGCTTTGAATTCAATGTAATGTGGATAAATGCTTTGTAACATGGCCTTTGATAGCAATTTGGATCCATTCCCTTCCTTACAAGCACCAATAAAGCAAAGTTGTAATGATTCTAGTTGAGAACATGAACGCTTTCCAACAAGCATTGAGATCTGTTGCTGTAAATTTCAGAAGTCAATTTTTCAAGTATGTAGTAAAAAGAAAAGATATAGACTGTTATGTGAACAATAGAATATGAAAAGAAAAAACAATTATGGTGATATTGTTGATGTTAATAGGCTACATGTTAAAAGTATGAATAATTTCATTGAGTGAGTATTAAACTGTGGTGTTGGTATTTTAAAGTGTTGTTCATGGTTCCAGGATTTCTTAGCAGACACTAAAAAGCACTACAACGCTGAGCTGGAGTCTGTGGATTTCAGCACCAGCGCAGAAGAGGCCAGGGTCAACATCAATAGTTGGGTGGAGAAGAACACACAAGGTAGGTCTTCATTAGTCTAAACATCACACTGATTGGATGCATTACATTGCATTACCTGACATAGAACTTAATCTTTAAATAGCCTTTTATAACATTTCCTTATCTCTCAAATCGGTCACTCTTCTTGTTTCAGAGTTTACTGTGGCCTTGTTGCTGTTGATCATTTCATTTAAATTAAGTGTCTTGGACATTTAGTGGGCATTTTTTGTTTAGTGGGTATCCTCAACCTATGTGAATCCTCAATGATCAGTCCTTGGTTCCTTGTTATTGTATGTTTTATTTACACGTTACCATAGAGTTGCGTTACCACAAGGGTAATATTGTTTTGTATTTCCAGTTCTTCTGGTTTCAATTTCCAGTTTAATTTATCTCTAAATCTAGAAATCCAGAGGGTTCACTCCAGTAAGGAGCGAAATCTGATGTCTCTCAAGTTTCTTTAGTTCCAGACAGTCCTCTACAACTGACCACCATCTGTCCAGAGTTAAATTCCTACACGACCTGCCCTACTCTGCCTGTGATTGCCCTACATAAATATTGTTACCTCAGGCCTAATCAATCTCACTCCTCATGCCTAAACCTAACCAACCCAACAAAGCAAATAGTACTAGCCAATCAGAGGCAGAGTTGTGCAGGTCATGACTTTGCCATCCTGAAAAAAGGAAAAAGAAAAAAGAAATACCAGTACTACCTGTAAGTTTTATTAGTGGCTCTCCGGTCAAGACTAAAAAGCTGGGGCTATGGTGCAACCTGCTGGAGGAAATTAGACCACTGAGTTTTCAAATCCTAATTTAATTAAAGATCATATTTATAGAGCACATTTAAAATCAACAGACATTGACCAAAGTGCTTTACAGGGAGATTCAAATGATGGGTAATTTGATTGATGGTTACAGTCAGACAAAAACAGGATCAAAAATAACAATGCAGTCATACATAAGACAGGAAAATCAGATAAAATTACAAATAAACCAAAGCCAGAGTGGTCAGGCCTGACTTCATAAATATAATTAAGAGGCTAAAGACAAGAAACAGGTTTTATAGATGTTAGTTGCAAACTCTTCCACAATTAAGGGCCAACGACTGAAAATGATCGATCACCTTTAGTTTTTAACTGGGTATGTTTAAAAGTTTATCTGTTAGTATTAGTTGAAGTATAATAGGTTATCCTGAATTTTGGATGAAATCATGGTGTCTGTCTGTTTGAATGATGATAATAGGTTGATCTCTACTGTTCACCAGATAAAATTAAGGACCTGCTGACCCCAGAAATCGTGGACAACATGACCAAGCTGGTGCTGGTCAATGCCATCTACTTCAAAGGCAGCTGGAACCAGCAGTTCGAAGAGGATTCTACTGTGGATGCTCAATTTAAAATAAATAAGGTAACGCTGAACAAAGACAGCACTTGATGGAGAAATACTGAGGAGCAAATGTAGCTGTAATTGTAAAATGATGTTGCATGATAGTACACAGTTTACCTGGCAGTAAAACTGTGTTAGTAGAGCATGACAAAGCTACGCTGGGATGGAAGCGGAGAGCTTGGATGTTGAAAGTGATACTTATCGCTATGATGCTGGTTGTTTGATCTGCCTGCAGCTCACAGCTCAGCAAAGTAAAAATGAAATCATTAGCGTGCAAACTGAAGGAGACAAGAAAAGTCCAATTCTTCTTCAAGTTATTATGTATGTTATACAACCATGACACATCATGTAAACATTAGTTGAGCATTATAGACTTTCAGCTTTTTCCTTCTTCCTTCTTTTGATAGTGTGATAGTCTGACCACCCCTTTTCTAAATTTTGAGAAATCGCCCCGGTGGAAAGTAATTTTAAAAAAGTCTGAGAATTCTAAACCAGGACAGAAAGTGTAGTGACTGTTTAGGTTTTGCAGACTTGCAGCAACTACAAGGACTTTTTAAACCTCTAAGTTAAGTCCTTGTAGTGTGAGAGGGCGCAGCTGTTTTCACATGAATGCTATTCACACACTGAATCATTGAGTGGTGCAGGAAAAAGTGCACAGACACCCATATTAGTTAGAAGTTCCCGTACCTGATCTGTACTTTTATGGTTGTTTAGAAATGATTCACCAGTGTGGGTTCTTTCATCAGAAAATCCCCCTAGGATTGTCTTGTGGTGAAAGAGAGAGTGACTGACTCAGTTAATGAAGTGTTTGTTGTGTTTGCTCTTCTCTTTAGAATGACACTAAACCAGTGAAGCTGATGTGCCAGAAAAGTAAATTCCCTCTCGCCGCCATTCCTGAGCTCAACTGCCAGGTAATGTCTGTGTTTTTCAACTGTGTGCTTTTGTTTTTTGTCTGCCATGCAATTTGCGAACAGATTTCAATGAAATATGGTGAATGGATTTACCACGATCTAAAGAACAATTCCATTTGGGCAATGATTGAAACCAGCAGACTTGTGGCTTTTAAGAACATTTCCATAACTATGAAACAAAGAGATGATCAGCTAACGTGTTTTTGTTAGAAATCAGATTATATTTGAATGAAATGAAATAAAAAACAACGTCTTTGCACAGATGCTAGAGTTGCCTTACAAAGAGAAGGAGCTCAGCATGCTCATCTTTCTACCCAACGAGATAGAGGACGATACGACAGGCTTGGAGAAGGTAGGACACACATATACACATATACACATGCAGTAAACAAATGCACAGACTGCTTGGACAGACTAATAATCGATTCTGTATCCACCACAGCTGGAGAAGGAGCTGACCTATGAGAAATTTGTGGAGTGGACTTCTCCGGACACGATGGGTCAAATTGAAGTGGAGGTGGAGCTGCCTAGATTCAAGATGGAGGAGAAGTATGACCTGAATGACGTCCTGAAGAGTATGGGCATTGTGGACGCTTTTGATGTCACAAAGAGCGACTTCTCTGGTGAGACTAAAACATCACACCAGTTGTTCAAAATAGTTGTACAAAGCAAAGTAACTGACAAGCACTTCAGAAATAAGACATACTTTATTATCACACAGAATGTTTGATTTGTTTAAAACTATCTCTCTCCTTTGCTGCCAGGCATGTCTAAGGCCAACGACCTGGAACTGTCGAACGTCGTCCACAAGGCTTTTGTGGAGGTGAACGAGGAGGGAACGGAGGCCGCCGCTGCCACCGGTGCTGTCGTGTCGAACCGCGCCGCCGTGATTACCGAGACCTTCAAAGCAGACCACCCGTTCCTCTTCTTCATCCGACATAACTCCACCATGAGTGTTCTCTTCGCCGGCCGATACTGCTCCCCTGAGTGAACGCCACAATCCTTTACAGCAATGTGATGGAGAATCGCTGCTCTGGACTCTACTACTCATTTGTGTTCCTTTTCTATATTTTTAACACCAGGACTTTTCTAGAAACCCTTTGAGTGGAAACAATGGTTCTATATTTAAAAGAAATGTGTATAAGGTGGCTCAGTGGGCTTACATCATGTTAATATCTTTTGTGTAGGCTACATGCATTTGCACAAGAGATCCAGTGTTGATACTATGCCTGTCTCTAGTTGCAAATTGGATTCTCACACTTCATGCTTCTAATCCATTAACCTCATTTGGTTAATGTTTCTGTCTGTCTCTCACTACTTTGCATTGGGCGCCCTGCCCAGATTCTGACCAAGTTCTGCGGATCCGTGTCCAACACACTGCACCCTCATATTCCATTCATCATATCAATCACTCATCTGTCACTAAACCAATTGGTACAATTGTTTCCCAGAATCTTTCATTTGCAGGCGTGTTTCTATTTCCCTTCAACACTTAACATTTCAGAAGATTCCCTGTTACTGTGAAAGACCAGCTTCCTTTGGCTTGTTCATTATATGTAGTATAAACGTAAATGCCACATAGCACTCTATTGCCTTAACTTGACCTTATAGAGAGTCTAGTTATTAACCTACACGTTACAGCATTTGATAGAAACAAACATTACAATATTTATTATCTAACAGCATGGGTATACCTGTCTAGCTCTAGATCTCCTCTACCAAAGAACCAAAGAAGATCCTGTGATAAAATCTTCTGAGGCTGTATGTTTATATTTAAACACTGAATTATAATAATCTATGAAAGTGCAAGTAAATGTATGTTAATTTCATCATATACAAACACTGAACATGGAATTAAGGGTATTTCAGCTGCGACTGAATGCAGATGGTTTCCTTTGCTTAAACAAATGGAATAAAGTGTTCTTTGAATCCCTTTGTGACATATTTGTTTCATTTGTCTTTCAATACTGTATAGACAGTTAATACACTAATAGCGGTCAATTAATTTGGCCACGAACACAGAAACAGAGAGTGTGGTATACAGCTGTGCTCTTTATGACCTTACTGTTATCCTCTCCATTTCTTTCCTGCACTCATCAAGGACAGTTGATCTGTTTTTGTTCACGAATAGATCAATAAAGAGCTTGTTTGCAGTAAAGAGCTTGTGGCCGCATTGACATATGAGAACTCAGAAGCTGATTTGCCAAAACTTTTTTGGCGTGGTGGTGAAGGAAAACAGCCGGCTGAAACAGCAGTCGGTCTGTTTGAGGAAGGATTCGGATCATTTGAGGGTGATCAGTGTCTCTCAGTAGATAACATGTCTCATTCAGACTGTGACAGTAGCTTTTTAGCGTTGAAGAAGTGTAATACTAGTCATTGTTTTGATTCTGAAAAGCAATAGTCGTACTTTCATATTCATGTTTTTGAACCTGGTTGACTTTACAGTCTCTAACTGTAACGCTTGGAACAACCCATCACTTTATGTCAAAGTAGGAAAGGGTCATGGCAGGTCAGCCATCATTAAAGAATAATTTCCAAACCAACTTAATACAATATTTGTTCATTTGATGAATGCTGAAGTAGTCAGTCACTGCATCTTTAAATTTACATTTAAAACCTACATTTTATAATGTAATGATCAATGCTGTGCTCTCCTGTTTTCTAACAGACACAACATAAGCCCCTATTTAATGTTGTATTTACAGTTATCATTACCACAAAGAGCACTGTGCTTTTCTGATTTGATTGATGGTAAATTCCTGTGCTTTTTAGGGAATGCTAAATGTGCTTGTGCTGAATACCAAATTCTGATACATGAATTTCCTGATGATTTTATGTATTTTTGAAATTGTGTTTGCTTGTAGTTGAGTGGATCAATCACTGTGTATCCTTTTATTATGGAATATATTTCATAACAAATTATTTGGTTTGAAAACACAGTGTGACAGCTTTTTTAATTTAATTTCATAATTCTTTGTGTTACAATACAGTTTGTGTTGAGTTCCAAAAGTTGGAAGGCTTTATGCTGCAGCCTTCCAACTTTTACTACCACTACTTTTACCAGTTGGCCAGTAGAGGGAGCTGCTGCCCGTGGATCTGTCAAAGTGCCACATGGTAATAAAACATCATCTGCTCTGCATGCCAGTGAGGTGTGTACATAAATATATATGTACAAACCAATATATATATATGGTGGTGTTATATATATAAGCATTTACCAACTACTGTGTTAACAGTGTCACGGCTCTTGTCAATCAGATGTATTTGTCTGTAATTAACTATTTATTTATTTAACAAACAGGAGCCTCAGTAGTTTGTAAGAAACATACACAGCCACAACAGCCTGGCACCTCCTCCTCATGCTGGTCACCAGCCTGGTCACACCTGCTGTGGGATGGCATCCCATTCTTCAACCAACATTTGTGCAAGTCAGCCAACGTGGTTGTGTTGGTCACTCTGAAGCAATAATAATCTACCAAACACAATTTTCCTTACTATATGTGCTACATGTATATATCAGGGTTGGGAGTTACAGTTACTAGTTATATGTTAAGAAATGTAGCCAGTAACGTAATCCAAGTACCACAATATTAAAGTAATGTAACTTGATTACTTCCCGTTACTTCAGGATTACTGCTATACCAAATACCATAAGGGCACATTCAGCGCAAAATTGGCCACTTTCTATTAAAATAAAAACATCTAATTGACAAAGATCAGCGCAAATTCCCACACGCAGTAAGGGTGGAGATGTTAATGTGTTCAGAGAGTTGGTGTTAACTAAGGGCGACATCTTCAGTCAGACTCTGGGCTACTTAAAATAATTTCAGCTGCTTAAAAATAAAAATGTCCTGACAGTTCTGATGGAGCGCAGGGTTCATCCATAAATTCTGCTTTATTACAAACAAATCCCACATATAAACCTGAGTCTGTGTGTAACAGCTGATCTGTGTGAATGTGCAACAGAACATGAATTGCCATTAGATCCTGATGATCTGGTGTTAATGAAGTTACCACTGCTGTACCGCGTGCGTAAATGCCCTTTTCTCAGTTTGGAGACTCACTTAATGTTTCAACTGATGCTGTGACATACAGCCAGATTTACAGCCAGTTGAGACATACAGCCAGCTGCGTGTTACTCTCAGCTACAGATTAGCGCAAATTAGGTAGAAATAAAACAGAGCAGATAGCGGTGCAGATAGGCTACTGCGCAATTCACGGTGCTGTAATATTCTATGGTAAAACCTGTGATGAAACAGCACATGGCCCGCTGGCTGTGTGAAGTCTGAGTCCGAGTTTTCTTTGACTCATTCAGTATTGAAAGTGTTGACCAGTGACCCACTTGGATCAAAGATCATTTTCCCTGTCGCTTTTGCTCTGGTCATGTTTGGTACTTTTACAATGCATGGTAATATATCGTTCTTTATTGTAAAATATGTTTTATAATTGTAATCCTACTAAATATCCAAACGTTTACAAAATGTAACTGTAATCAGATTACTCCCCCCCCCCCCCCCCCCTGTAACTATAGCATACCTTTTTATTGCATCCTAATAAAGTAACGCCGTTACATGCATGCCTTTACTCCCCAAGCCTGTACAGCGACTTATTTTGTTCTGTCCGACTGTCCCTCTCGGCTTCCACAGCTTTCCAGTAATGACGTCGTACGTACTAACGCGGAAGCTCGGGGCGTGTCGGCGTGTAAACAATAAAACTGGTGCTACTAACTGAGCTGTTTCATTCTCGAAAAGGCTCCTAAACTCTTGAGGACTTCAAACAAACCTTCTGTAAGTAGAACATGTGTCTCACTCAGTGCGTGGCAGCATGATTTGATCTTTCTGTTTGTAGACATTAGTTGTAATAGCAGTAAATTCATTAAAGTTGTTCTTTAATCAGTGTCACCGGTCAGACAGTGTAGTTACAGGTAGGGAGGACTTTGTCTTTGAATCCAGGTGATCACGGTCTTATGTGAAGTTTAAAGTACAGTATGTAAATGTCATATATGACTATATGCTAATTATCAGAATGAGTAGAATGATAAACACCCCTTCATGTTTTTTTCCTACCAAACCCCATTGAAAAATATGGACGTTTAATACTTTGTTGTAAAAGTGTGACGTTTTGAAACGTTTTCATTTTTAATCAGCTGCTAAATTTGCATGAACTCCACTACAAAGAACCCAGCTAATATCTGTCTTCTTCTCTAAATTACAGTCAACCACTACAAGAACTGATCATACAGGTGGAGAAAAGTTCATTTAGATGTTAACACATTCAGTTGTGTATGGATTTAACCCTGCTTGGTGCATGTAATGGTGGCCGAATTAAAGAGTGAATCCCGCTAGTTTTTTAATAGTCTTAAATGATGATCTTTAAGGTATTTATGTGCACATACAATCATTGCAACTATGAATTAACAGACTTTTTCAATGGAGTTTTTCCCAACAGGAGAGATGAGAGGGTTCAGATGAAGTGATGACAGTGTTGTAAGTCTATAATGTATTAATACATGTTCTTGTCCTCCCTCTTTTTGTATCAGACACCATGGCATCATTAACCCCTCTGTCCAAGGCCAACACCGAATTCTCTCTGGCTTTGCTCAAAAAGCTGAGCGACAATGACGGCAAAACCAATATCTTCTTCTCCCCGTTCAGCATCTCTTCAGCCCTGGCCATGGTGCTGCTGGGAGCCAGAGGCAACACAGCCACACAGATGTCTGAGGTACAGTACACACACACACATACACACCAAATGTATTTATGAAAAGTAACAGATTAACATTCATTGTTTCAGCCTATAATCTCACATTTCTGCCAAATGTTTTATATGTTTGTCTGTCTTGTAAACAAAAGAAAGCAGATAGAGCTGCAATAATTAGCAGAGTAATCAATTAGTTGATTATCAGTATAAAATATTTGGCAACTGTTTTGTTTTTTGTTCAAGTAATTAATAAAATCCCAAACGATTTGCTGCTTTTAATGTGATGGTATATTAAATATCTTTAGATATTTAGTTCTCCAGACTGCTGGTTGAACAAATCAGGCAATTTGATGAGCTTGTGTCGGCTTTTAGGAAACCTTGACAGACTTTTTTCACTGTTTTCGGGTGTTTTATTAACCAATCGATTAATTGATTAATCAAGAATATACTTGGCAGATCAACCGAAAATGAAAATAATGATGAGTTGCAACCTTAGTTAAATCAATATGTCTCTCAAGCAACAATTACATTATACTGCTAAAATGTTAATGTCATTTTGTTCCTTGTACTGTATATAGAATGTGACAGTGCACATATCCGCATATATAAAATATACTGGATTTACATAAAAACATTGGATTACATTTATCAATGAAGAAGGACAAACTGGAGTAGTGTAAGACTTCATTCAGTATGAATCACCAGTTGTGTCTTTCAAAGTCAGCAGTAATGGAAAAGATTTGTTTGTTCAGGCTCTGACTCAGTTTTATGGGGGGCAGCCCCGTGTTTTGTTACTATAGGAACCTGATACATAATGTGGAAGTGTGAGGGTAATAAAGATCTATGTGAAGCAGTCTGTACACCTTATCAGTTCCTATTATGTAAAGGGGGTGAATATTTTGTCAGTTTGTCCTAAGAGAGTCATTTTTCAAGTTGAATCAAGCTGATGAAAGAATGATTGCAATCCATTGTAATTCAACTCAGAACAGTTTATTTCCAATTGGACAATATCATATAATTTCTAATAGCTTTCACTATTACTTTCTGGTAATTGAAATAGTGTAGTAATAATAAAAATAGAAATAATCCTAAATTAATCATAATCAATAATGTAGTAATTATGTAATCTTTTTGGAAGACATTTGTAAAAGCCTATTTCTATGAAATGAAAATAATATTTGGGGTCAGACATTGATATTAAGTTATGGAGTGAAATCCCACATAACTTGGCAGCTTGTACACCATAGTAAAGAGCAGATAGACTCCACTGAGTGGTAGCTGGAATGTAGGTGTGAGTTGAGATGTGGCGCAAACCAGGAACATTTAGTGATATTTCTCTGCAGGATTGCTAAAGCAAAACTACACACCCAGATAACTCTGGGTTGGAGAAAGTGGGAGTTTGAGGGCGAGGCATGACCTCACCTGCAATCCATCGTGTATCTGTGATTAGAGAATAACTTGAGTCATTTGAAGGGATTATTTTGTGGGAGATAATGGATTTATTACACAGCGAACACACAAACCACTGTTCAAACTTATTGTGGTGATACATTTTCAGAGCATGTAGTGGGTGTGAGAGTTTATGTTAATATATAGCGAAGTGTAATAGCAGGATTTTCTGTATTGTATCCACCTGTTATCTGTTGCAATAGCAGTAGGATTATCACCTGGCTGACAGGGACAAAGTCGTGTTATAAATGTGGCGTCATGCAGTACCTTTTTAGTGAATGAGTTCACACAGGAGCAGCGACTAAGCCTGTTTTGAATTACTGGTGTCTTGTGTATAAAGGGTGGGTTTGAATAGGTTGGATGACTGTAGCTGAATTGCAGAAGACAGACATAGGTCAAGAGTGTCAAAACCTGCCTGTGTCATGAGTTTTAGACTGCTAAACTGTGCGTGACTTGGTGAGTAAGTTAGAGTGTATGTGTGACTGCGTAATGCGTATCCATGAAAAAGTTCAGAGGTGACTGTAACACGAAGCTATTGTAACAGCCAGTTACCAGAAGGGGCAGTTGCATTAACTGGTCTTTTATAGCCTGTTCATTAGCCACCTGGCCGGCATCTGTCCTACAAATATCACAGTCTGTCGATGGGAAAGGAGTGGGCCGACGATGACATCAATTGACTTTGTGAGAACTTGTCTTCCCACCATCCATCAATCTTAAAAAAAAAACAATCAATCTAATGATTCAGCCCAGTTTGGATATGTGCATTTACCTGTGACTGCAAACACACTAATTCCTGTATTAGCAGGTTTCTTCTTATCAACTACTGTAACTTCTACCCAAAATTCCACTGAAACAGGGTGGAGGTTTCTGGCACACCTTCAGCTACTTTTAAGGAACCAAGTCTGATTCAAAGCCACTTTCTTTGTGTTTGAAGAAAGTCAAAGCTCTAGCAACACTTGTACTATAGGAGAAGTTTATTCTACGCGTTAAGCAAGCCGAAACGCGTTGGTCTACTAATAAACGTCGTGTTTGTGGAGTTTTGACTTTCTTCACGCAAAATTCTATTGAAATGATAAAAAGAAGAAGTGAGCAAATAACAAGTTACGTAATTAATTATGCAACAACAAAATAAGTACATGCCAAAGAAAGTGGCAGGTCCATACAATAGAGTTTTAGCCATGTTAGCTTTATTTCAGACTGAAATATCTCAACAACTATTGATTAGGTTACCCTGAAATTTTGACATTTGTGTCAAAGACTTTTTGAAGACTCAAAAAAATAGCTTAACTAATGACATTACCACCAGCCTCAGCTGTACTGTACATTATAAACATTATACCGGCTTAAAATCAACATGTTAGCAATGTCACTGTGCTATTTAGCATTTAGCACAGCCTCAGAGAGTGGCTAGCTAGCTCTGCGGTAAACTCTTGTTTCGTTGTTAAAACTAAGAGTTTGAGCAATTCAAATGAACATTCTTGGTTGATAATTAATTTTCTAAAATGTTCTCATCACTCTTGTGTTTTAATGTACGTAAGTCGCACTGTATGGCTTGGGAAAGGTTTAAAGAGGAAATGAATGTAACAAAGAGAGAACATGCCAACAATCTCCAGTTTTTCAAGTTCATTTCATTCATTTTCAATTTCAAAGTTCCTTTGTTTTAGGAAATGTGTGTGGGGATGTTGCAGTTCGCAGGTGAATAGTTTGAGTTTAAAGATGGTCTTTGGACTTGGTGTACAAACTATGTATGCTAACTATTCACCTTAAGTCATCACCTCCCTATGTGTTTGTGCCACAGAGTTTTTCACTGAATCAAAAGATATCATTGTTTCTGGGTGCATCATTTTGTGGTCCATCTTCCCAATCTAAGTGTAAAAAACGAGCCCAGAGGAATACGACTCAATATGACTCCTGTACACAACCAGACACTCAACAGCGAACTACCACTTGCACCCTTAGGTCCTCTTCTTCACTGAGGCAGAGAAGCCTGCACATGCAGGAGCACAGCAGATGCAAATGCAGATGCAGCAAAAGTCCACACTGCCACCGGCTCTGCTGAAGGTGACCAAGCCAACAGTACATAGAATAATAAACTAACCAAGGGACGTTTTACTAACAGGTGGTCTGGGCGGTGTCAGGTGGTGATGGGATCTTCGGAAACTCAAAGACAGTGGTTCCAGTTACAGTTTCACACTTGTTTTCTACTTGGTACGCTTATCTCCATTGAACCTGCTTTCTTGACATGGATTTGGGAGAAACAGCAATGCAAGGGAGCGGTTGTACTTGTATGCTGTTTACTGAAGGATTAGTGTGTGTGGGGAGGGGGGGTTCTTTCTTGGTGTGCTTTTTATCTCTTTATAGGCAGCTGCTGGAAACCACAGTGGGATTAGGCACAGACTCAACTTTCACAAGCTATGACAATGCACCAAAAATGCATTGTGAAAATGAGTAAGCACATATAAAACCTCTGTATCACTCTGATAAAACTCTTGCCAAATGGCATTCTGACTGTGGACTGCTGATTTGGATGCTCACCAACAAAAAGAGTCAATTTTATTGAAAAAGTTGGTTTATCGTTTTTGTTGGGATGGTGTGAGTGTTTCGGCTGGGACTTTCATGGGTTTCTTTAAAGTCGGTGTTAAAGGTCGCTCTCTTATATTTCTCCTTGTCAGTTTTCAAATTTTATTTTTTATTTACAACTCTTGATATCATGTTTAATTTTAGGTGAGTATTTTGGGTGAGAAAGTGTATTCATCATACTCAAAACATTGCTAATTTTTCCTGTATTCTTATCACTTAACAGGCGAGTTGACCACCCCAGCCATTACATATTTAAGTGTTTTATCTTGTCCACTTTGTCCACAGTGCCTGAAAACCAAGAATCTTAAGGATGATGTCCACGCCAGCTTCGCTCAAGTGCTGAACGAGCTCAACAAGCCAGACGCTCCGTATGCCCTCAGTGTCGCCAACAGGCTGTACGGAGAGCAGTCCTACCAGTTTGTTGAGGTGTGTGCGTCTTTCAGCATGTTTACACCTTCATTTGTAGCTTACGATTTGTGTACACAAAAGGGAGCTTCACAGAATGAGAGGCACAGATAGGAATCTTTTAAGCTGTGTTAGAAAGAATGAAGGAAGAATGAGGGCGTGGAAAGCCGGCCTGCACACAAGCAAGTAAAGCAGTGATTTTGGAAAAATTAGTGTAGCTGTAGTGACTTTAAATTCTGATAATGAAGTTAAGAAAAGAGATTATTTGTGTTTGGGTGATCACAATCAAATAATGTGTTATTTATGGTTCCAGGATTTTGTGGCACAGACCAGGAAGAACTACAACGCTGAGCTGGAGTCTGTGGACTTCGTTGCCAGCTCAGAGGCAGCCAGGGTCAACATCAACAAATGGGTGGAGAAGAAGACACAAGGTGACACTAACATAATTATCAGTCTGTTTTATCAGTTTGTTAATCGACCTGCGTTTCCCCTTCATCCAATGCAATAGTAATGAGGAACTTAAAAGGAAATGATGCACACAGAAAATGCAGGAACGCTAGTCCTTTCTCCAAAATGTGTTTCAAATTCTCTTGATTTTCAGATAGAACATATTACATTGCATTTCATTGCTTCACGTACAGTATGTGCCAATTTTGTTCACCCAGATAAAATTAAGGATCTGCTGGCCCAGGGCGTGGTGGACGGCTTGACTAAGCTCGTGCTGGTCAATGCCATCTACTTCAAAGGGAACTGGGACAAGCGATTTCAGGAGAGCTCCACACGTGATGCTAAGTTTAGGCTCAACAAGGTAACAATGCACAAAGAAAATGGACAAACACTGATAACAGTAAACTAATGTTATTTAATCTGGGTTTTGATAAACTGTATTGCATGGTAGCATATACAGTACAGTGCAGATTCTGGCATATGTGGGTTAGGTTTAGAGTTAGGGTTACTGGTGTATCATGTATGTGCTCTGATCAGTTCACAGCTTAGTAAGTCAGTGAATACACATACTGCAGGAATATTGAAAAGCCAATTCATCGTTTTTTAGTCAAAGTGGTCCCTAAATATAAAGGAAAATACACAGTATGAGGTTTCCACTGTTTATTTCATCTCTTGCATATCTTGTCTTTTAAGAGGTCAGGGAACAAGTTGAGTTCCCTGTGGGATATCAGGCTCTACTGGGGAATCAAAATGGAAAATGTAGTGTATGAAAGGATTTCAACATCAGGGTGTTGGCAGATAATCTAACTATGGGAAATGATGAAAATCAAAGGATGTTGAAATCTGATTTCTTGATAAAAGGTTGTTTGTCTTTTAGTCATCTTGCTTTTTCAACACTGTACACTGTAAGCACACCAACTCTGTCAATCATGGGTTGCTGTGGTCCAACAAAAAGGAACTTATAATGTTACTATTCGGTATGGGAAGGAAGGCCCTTTCTTCATATCACACAGAGTTCATGAGAAAATGAATGAGCAAGTAAGGGCGGGTCTGTAGACACACCTGTTCAGTGGAGGTACTTGTCATCTGATCTGATGGAGTTATGCTGGTTGACAAATGTCACTGACAAATGATTCACCAATGTAAAAAAAATGCTGACATTGGACTTTCCTCATAGTAATAAAAAGTTATTTAGCTTTGAACTGCCTGACAAAAACCTAAAGTGATTTTTAACCATTAAGTGATAGAAAGACACCAAAAAAGAAACTCAAGCTTTCATTGATGCTCTATCTGTTAATCACGATCTATGTCAGCAATTAACTGTTTTTACTCACCACCTGATAAATGTAACTCCAAAGCCATTCAACTGAACCTCTACTTTTCTGGGAGCAAAAATGCTGTACAGTATGGTTAATAGTATGAAAAGCAGTGTTTTCACCACCCTCTCTGGCTGAAAGCTTCAAGTGTTGAACTTTGCTCTCACCTTCAGAATGAGTCCAAGCCAGTGAAGATGATGCACCAGAAAACTAAATTCCCTTTGACCTTCATCCCTGAAGCCAACTGCCAGGTAACCAAGCAACTGTTATTCAATCAATTGATATTTCAAACAATGTTTCTGTCAGTCCATAAATATACTGCTAACTTGTTTATTCAGTTTTATTTATATAGTGTCACTTCACAACAGAAGTTATCTCAAGGCACTTTTCGAGAGCCGGTCTAGACTGTACTCTTTCATTTCATTTAAAGAGTCATGTAACGTTTGAAATGTTTTGTTCCACAGATCCTAGAGATGCCTTACAAAGGGAAGGAGCTCAGCATGCTCATCTTTCTGCCCATGGACATTGAAGACAATTCAACTGGTCTGGAGAAGGTAGAACACACACGCCTGCAGAGTCACACGTTACCAAATGAACATACTGACACCGACAAACTAAAAATGGATTCTTTATCCACCACAGATGGAGCAGCAGCTGACCTATGAAAACTTTGTGGAGTGGACCCGTCCGGACATGATGGACGAAATTGAGGTCCAGGTGGGTCTGCCGCGATTCAAGATGGAGGAGAAGTATGACATGAAGGATGTCCTGACCAGCATGGGCATGGTGGATGCCTTCGACATGGGGAAGAGTGACTTCTCTGGTAGGACATGTGCCTGGATTATATCACATATATTTATAATCATGAAACATCCCCCTCAATTGTGTCAGGATCATAGAAGAATGGTTTTCATCACGGTTTTTAAAAATGTTTTTCTTTTTTTCCTTTTCTTTTTAGGCATGTCACCGGCCAATGACCTGGTATTGTCAAAAGTTGTCCACAAGGCCTTTGTGGAAGTCAATGAAGAGGGAACCGAGGCTGCCGCTGCCACCGCGGCCATCATGATGCTGCGTTGTGCCATGCGTCCACCCACCTTTGTCGCAGACCACCCCTTCCTCTTTTTCATCCGACACAACCCCTCTATGAGCGTTCTCTTTGCTGGCCGATACTGCTCCCCCGAGTGAGCACTTTGGTCCTTTTTAGAGCAGTGCGTCTTAACTGGAAGGGGTGTTACACCAAATCTGCTATTGCAAAAGTATCATATTTTACTAGCCTTACTGGAAACATCACCACTGGAGATTCTCCTTTAGCTAATCACACTATGCGCTCCCGTCCTATATTACCAACACCAGGATGTTGCCGGAAAGCCTTTGACTGTCAACAGTGGTGTTGAACTTTCTAAACTGTGGCTTAATCATGTGTCATCACCTCTTACACAAGTGATTTTGTGTTAACACTGTGCCTTCCAGCTCTTTGTACTGTATTCTGTGCACCTAATTGCTTCTTTAGGATCTGGTTTACTTCATGTCTACATGTATGGCCCTCTTTGCTGCACCCACACTCCTACCCTACAGTAGTTCATTTATACCATTAAAGTCTAGTTTATCTTATACCTTACAATCTCCAAAGCAGTGGTTCTCAAACCTTTCCATGTCAAAGATATGATTTTATCCCAGGGTCCCCCATCTCATAAGATTATTCTTTTTAGATCATAGTCATACTTTTTGTCACTATTACTTATGGATGGAACTAAAGTAAAAAATACAGTATTCCCCTTTTTGCTGTGGACCCCTGGAAACCCCTCAAGGACCACTTTGAAGAACCACTGCTCTAAAGTTAATTGCCTTCATCACAATGTCTCTTCATACCTTCATATCATGTGAATGTCAGACGGCAGATTTTCTGCACTTTAACTAGAGAAAAATGTACTTTAAGAGTTTTATATATTCAGTTAACCAAAGAGAATAATGTAAGGGAATAAAAATGAGAATTATTATTGTGTGAAGTTGTATGTAATTGTACCATATTCATATAATGGATATAGACTACATGAAGGTTTGAGCTGGCTTTAAATCCAGATTATTTTTATGTATCCTAATGCCTTTACATAAGCAATTAAAGTGTGTGCTTCATAAATGTGTGAAAATTGTATGTCATGTTTTATATTTCTTATCTTACATTGTTTGCCTTTCATTGATAATTTGTCAGATCAGAGATTTTATTATCTGATTCAGCCGCTTTGATAAGATAGATACACTAGTTAGAAGTGTTAATACTACACTAGTTGAAGGCTTTCACATCCTATGACTTTCGCTTATTGGTTAATGTTAAACCTAAATTAACATTACATAAGTGCTTTGATCAGTTCTGTTCAAGGAAGAATAAATATAGATAGAAATCAACACTGGTCAAACTGCAGAGGCTGATCCAAGTATGAAGGTGTAATAATAACTTCAGTATCATATTGACCAGTGTGTAATTATATTGGTAGAAACATGTTGCAGGTAGAAACAGGAAGAAATATGAACATAGAAAATAACAGGAAGGCAGTTTAATCTATGATGTACAATAGGACAGTGGGACTTTTTGAAGTGATTTGAGGTCGTTGTCAGTACAGAAAAGGTGACATGCTTTCTCACAGTGAAGACGTTGCTTGCAGGAATTAAATAAAAGAGACTCTGACTCCAGTACACATGGCGGCGCGGATGTATCTCTGTGTTTGTTGCGGCCTCTTAGTCCAAAATGAAGACAACGTTAGGAATTGGTTTGTTTTTTTAAATTGTATGTATATTTTACTTTATTTCATTTCTGTATTTGTTGCTTTCTTTCTTGCTCAACCCGAGGCTGGAGGTTTTTTTTTTTTTAGGTATAAGGCGTGAAGTGTGGGTCGTTTATTTGTATCATGTTCCTTAATAAAATTTTAAAAAAGTTAGGAAATACGCTTCCAGGTAAACTTGGAATATTTTCTTCCCACCCGTATTCCGTGAAGACCCGCCCCACTCTGCCTCTGATTGGCTCTGAACCTAATATTCTCACGCCTCAGGCTTAAATCTAACCAATCTAACCAACGAAGGCACGAGTACTAGCCAATAAGAGGTAGAGAAAGGCGGTTCTCGGAATGCCGGTGTTAAAAAAATAAATCAGGCTGAGGGCGAGCTCTCGCGAGGTTAGAGTTATGGCTACGTCAAGATCAAGGTTATGGTTTAATCTCGCGATAGATTCGTCGCTGTTGCTCCTCCAATCTAGTACCATCCAATGTACTACTTCCAGGTAACTTCCTTGTTGTCATGTTTGAAATCTGGATATTCAGGTTTCTTCTAAACATGACAGTAATATTATCAGTTCGGCTAACATAGCTTAGCTCTGAGTAGTCTGGTAGTCTGGTTTTCCTGTTCAGTTTCGATGGAGAGGCTAATATCCAAGCTCACAGAGAGACATGTCCTCTTCACGGCTTCCTTTGCTATCCGGCTGGCTTTGGTCGCTTATGGAGATTACCAAGACAAGACCATGGTGGTGAAATTCACTGATATTGACTACCATGTGTTCACAGATGCTGCAAGATTCATTACGAAGGTAATAGCAGCCAGACACAGCTTTTAGGTCCCTAAATATGTCTCCTAATATGTCTCCTAACAATGGAAATAACTACAGGTGCAAAGACAGTACATTTGCTACACTTATGATAATCATTTTCCATCTTCTGCTGCTTTATACTTTTTCTGTAGTGGGTTAATATTGTACTTTTTACTCCTCCACACTCATTTAACATCTATAGGTTATTTTTCACATAAAGCATTTTGCATAACAAACATAAATGATTAAATATTATTCACTGTACTAAATGACCCAGCATTGTATCAAGCAATGAAATGTGGACCCCCACCATCACCCACCTATACCTATATAATGTACTAATATGTTAATACATCCATAACAACTATCCAATAATAAAATAACAACGACAGAGACATTCTGACACTTTTGATACGAGTTAAGACATACAAACTCTGCTTTGAATAATAATTTGGGTCTGCGATGGTTTTTCCACAATGTGCACAGGGTGAGTCCCCGTACAACAGATCAACCTACCGCTACACCCCTCTTCTAGCCTGGCTGCTCACCCCCAACATCTATCTCAGCATGGTGTTTGGTAAGATCTTCTTCATCGTATGTGATGTGCTGTCAGGACTGCTCATCTACAGAATCCTCTGCCTGCGAGGTCTGCGCTCTGAGGTTTGTATGCAGACGCTTTTGATGAACATCAGCATTATATGTTGTCAAAAGAAAGAGAACAGCAGTTGGGGGGGAGGTTAAGGGAGGGTTCAGATTAAATTGTGTTTTTTTTTTTGTGGATTTATGTTCAGACTGCACGTAAGGTTTCTTCTCTCTGGCTCCTCAACCCGCTGCCCATGGGAGTATCCAGTCGAGGGAATGCTGAGTCCATCCTGGCAGCCCTGGTGCTGGGGACATTACTCTGTATGGAAGGTAAGAGCGTGTGTGTGTGTGTGTGTGTGTGTGTGTGTGTGTGTGTGTGTGTGTGTGTGTGTGTGTGTGTCTACAAACTGGCGAATATATGCTTTATAATATTGAAATACCTTTTTTCCTACAGGCCGGCGTCTGTTGTGGGCAGCTATGCTCTATGGTCTTTCGGTTCATATGAAGATCTACCCTATTACATACGCCCTGCCCATTGTTCTGACCCTGCGAACACCAGATACCAGAGCAGGGAAAGACAAAGAGGAGCGGAGATGGAGGAAGGTCATTAGGTTTTGTGGAAGTTTCCTCAACCGAGAGCTGTTCCTCTTCGCAATTGTGTCTGGAGGAGTTTTCTGCATCCTCACAGCATTCTTCTATTACATGTAAGATTAACAAGGAAATGACACACAAGCACACACAGTTGTAGGTTTCCATTGCCTGAGATTTCCGGTTGACTCAGTATTGCAAGTATTAAAGGATAGGTTCACAAGTTTCTTTAGTGCCCATATTAGCTTTGAAAAAGGTTTTTGATGGGGGAGTTTGTCAAATAAAGTGAATATATTCAAAAGTTAGCCTTTGAATTTGGCTCTAAAAAGACTTTAATCTACATGATTTGACATATTTGGACAGCTGGAGCTTCACATTAGCTTCAAATAAACTTAAATACATTTTTATACAAAAGTAGATTTTACAGTGTGAATGCATTTTGGAGGGATCTTCTAATGGTCAGTGTGATTGCAGTGAGCAAAACCTGTTATTCATGTTAATTTAGGCAACTAAATATTGTTTTAAGACAGACCTATCAATGAAGAATTGCAAATAGTGTTTATTACAGTTAGTATGAGTTTCTAAAAATCAGATTCAATAAGTAAAATTTAAATTTGGCATCTTATAATTAAGCTAAGCTTTTTGAGATATAAATAAAAATGATGTTCCCCTAGAGTATTATAATGGCATAATACAGTACATGGCGCTAGGTGCTTGAACTGTCTGATATTTGGGATTTCTTCAGGAATTAACATAATAACCACATCCTCCTTATCTGAACAAATAGATTAACTTATTAACTTTGAATGGAAATGTGATTCCTCTCCTCTGTCGTTAGGTACGGCTGGGAGTTTCTTCATGAGACCTACTTGTACCATCTAACCAGAAGGGACATCAGACACAACTTCTCCCCCTACTTCTATATGCTCTACCTCACTGCAGGTATTTTTACAATCCAGCCATGCTTCCTGCCCTCGCAGCATATACACAGAGCAAAGACCAGTAAAATGTGTCAGCTTGATAATTAATGCAGGTGGAAATTTAGAGTTGTCTTTTAGAGCAACTTTGAACTGAAACAATGAATTATATAATTTCATGTTTCCTTGCTTCTCTGTGTTAATAGTGAGTGTAAACCTACAGGACATGATGCAGCCTTCTAGGTTTGGCTTAACTCTTTTATCTTGTCTTTTCTTGGCACAGACAGCAGGTGGAGCCAGTGGCTTGGCCTTGCAGCTTTCCTGCCGCAGCTCATCCTGCTGTTGGTGGCATCATGGACTTTTCACCGGGACCTGGCCTTCTGCTGTTTCCTGCACACCGCCATCTTTGTCTCTTTTAACAAAGTCTGCACCTCACAGGTATATAAACCATTGACTGTATATAAAGATGGATATCATGGCAGCTCCCCCAAAAGTGAAGCCAAAGCATCTTCATTGCATCCTTATGGCTGGCTGCAGACTAGGTCATAAGTCCTGCCCCCTTCATGTTAGCAGATGGGACATGAACCAAACTAAAATAGAAAACATGTGTCAAATAGATTTTTCTGTCATTTTAAGTCATTCTTATCACGCTAATGTTCTCATGTGTGCAGACTTTGGCTCCAAATGACATCACACATGCAAGATGGGAGCTCCCAAAAACGAGATATTTTGGCTTCACTTTTTCATAGCTGCATGAAGTGAAGATGTGTTGTCTATATTTATGTAAAGTCAATGATATAAACCATCATCACATTGTCTTGCAAATATCATCAGCTAAAATTCCTCTCTCCGATCTATTTATCACTTTGCTGTCTAATGAGCTATAAAAAGAGTGTATGATAGTATTATTTTATAGACATAGCTCATACTCTTTTCATGGCCTTTAACAATGTTGCTTGCTGTCCTTTCCCAGTACTTCCTGTGGTACCTGTGTTTACTCCCTCTGGTCATCCCTCACCTGACTCTGTCACTCAAACAGGGAGTGGGTCTGCTGCTCCTCTGGTTTGCTGGACAGGTAACTCACATTTTGAGTTATATATAACTATATTACAGTATATTTACTGAAGTTTTTATTTTGAATGAAATAACTAAAATGGATCTCACTATGCAGAAATATTTCTCTTTTCTCTTCATTATCAGGCTATTTGGTTGGGCCCAGCCTACTTCCTAGAGTTTGAAGGCAACAACACCTTCCTGCTGATCTGGCTGGCTGGATTGCTCTTCCTGATCATCAACTGCTTCGTCTTGATTCAAGTCATAACCCATTACAAACCAACACAGACTCCAAAGAGACCAAAGGTGGAATGATACTCTAGTAATTTGAGCGTGAAAGAATTTCTCACTTTGATTAAAGCTTCAGTATTACGATGTAAAAGACTTTCCGTACTTCAAAACCACACATTTAACTGAAAACGACGGACTCTGGATGATTGTAGAAAAAATAAAGTTTGTATTTTGTTAAATCTCAGTCTTCCTGGCGCTTTACTGGTAATTACTTTCTCATGTAACTTGAATCATTTTAGCACAAAGCACAGTCATTTTCTTACTTACAAAGCCGCTGTTGTATTTGCAGTCAGTTTGAATTAAAGCCATTGATTAAATGCTTGCCAAAGCAGATTTTTTCCATTTGTCCATTTGTCATGAAGGGCAAAATATCTGCTGTAGATCAGAGATCACACAAATTTCTCCCGCAATTTTAACAACCACAGGAACAAAGGGCAAAGTATTTTATCCAGTCTTGAGTTGTTATTGTGACCTCATCAGGATGGGAAACACTTTTTTACTCCAGAGGAAGAAATAGTCAGATCATGACCACTTAAAGGGAGTTACCGGCTCCACACACCCACTCCCCTCATATTGCCCTGGCGATTGCTTATAGCTTGGTATCTTCGTTTCATGTTTACACTCACTTTCAACATGTAAACATCTAAACTAAGTCATGTATTGTTTGTGACCAGTATGAAGTCTGTGTTCATTATGCTGGCAGATCAGCTGAATTCAACACTTGCTGATCCAAAGAGATTCTGTAATTTCATGTAGTTCAAAGCAAAATATGGCATCTATAACTCAAAATGTTGTAGAAAATTCAACATGTTGATTCAGAATGATATGATTAAACAACATTTTATCCAAGAGGTATGATCCCACACAAAAACAGTAACGTCTGTCTTTCCATGGAGACCTTTAAATAGAATTAATAACTTGTGCACTGATTATTTTCCTGTTGTTGCTCATCACAGTTTGTCTCAACAAATATCTCATCTGCATACAAATACTTCTCATGAGTAAGCAATTTTACAGCCAGAGTTTAGAATAAATTATTTTTTGTTTTTGTACATTTGTAACTCATTACTCTGGTCCATTAATCAATACAATGTAATAGAAAACTAAAAGCATTCCTTTGCTGTGTAAGTGGAAAACTTCCCTATTAAATGTCTTGTATTTGGTTGCAGTGTGACACTAATAAACATTGATGACCTGAAACAAGCTTTTGATCAGCCATGTGAACACACAGCAGGACTTTATTTTCTATCCAGATTAATTATTTCATTTCTTTTTGAACACATTTCAGTTCAGGTGGTCACTATTACAGATGACGTTATCATCAATCAAACAGTGATTCAACATGTAGCCAGATCATGTGAAACACTCAGCTTTTTTTCTTTTTCTTCCTTCCTAAGAGAACAGAGTTATAAAAACACTGCTCTATAGAGTTAGGGTTAGGGGTTAGGGTCAGGGCAGTTGCTTCCATTTTTCTGTGTAAATTTCAGCCTGAACGTTCATGCCATGTGATGTGATGCATACAAGACTTGACTCT
Source organism: Scomber scombrus (assembly GCF_963691925.1). Lineage (NCBI taxonomy): Eukaryota > Metazoa > Chordata > Actinopteri > Scombriformes > Scombridae > Scomber > Scomber scombrus. Next base: position 7,542,694 of record NC_084989.1, read on the forward strand.
TCCTCATCTGCAGTGTGCAGTTGTGACCAGTAGGTCGAGGCATTCACCAGCAGACGAGACAGATTTAGCATCTGTCCTCTTTTAACCCTCACAGATTAATCAGTCAACTGGAGCATGAACGCAACCAAAAACTGTTCTGGCAATGGCTCCTTAATCTCACTGTACTTGCCCCCTAATCTCACATGGAAATTATTAGAGCATTCACTTTAGTCCAGTAGGTTCTGGGCATGTTTGCTGGCCTTGCCCCATGGGATTGATTATGGCAGTGCATCATAATAATAACTTGCATGTATGTGAGTGGGGATGCATGTGCTTGTGTAAGAACATTTGAGATACACTGTTGTTAGGGTTTAAGTAATGGCAAGGTATTTTTGCACTATCTATGTGAGTGCAAGAGCTTGCCTTGTGTTTTTGTGTGTGTGTGTGTGTGTGTGTGTGTGTGTGTGTGTGTGTGTGTGTGTGTGTGTGTGTGTGTGTGTTTGTGTGTGTGTGTGTATGACTCATGGTCAGCAGCAGCCTGCATATCTAGTTTATGAATCACCAGGTTGCACTCAGTAACCTTTCAACTAGCTAGCTGGCCAGTTGCCCCCGGGCACATGCATAAACCATTTCATTTCAACACTGCATCCGACCAAATATCAACACATTCAGGAATTTATTTGTAATGTCTTAGAAATGAAAAATATCTATACAAGAATTTCCTTTTTCCACTCCCTCCTTTTATCATCTTTTTATTAGAGCACTATACCCAAATAAAAATAAATGGTTGAAATAATTTGCTAAAACTCCTGGATAAATGGTTGAAATAGTAAAACTTTTAAATTCAAACTTGACCAAACCAACAGAAAAACTGACAGTTTGCTTATATTAAGTAATTGTTGTATCAATATTTGTTTTTATATATACCCATCAGCCACTTTATTAGGTACACCTTTTCAACTGCTCGTTAATGCAAATATCTAAGCAGCCAGTCAGATGGCAGCAACTCAGTGCATTTAGGCATGTATTGTCTGGGCAAAAATGCCTTATGGATGGCAAAGGCCAATAGATAATGGCCTGACTGGTTTGAGCTGATAGCAGAAGAAGAACTGAGTGCTGCTCCTGGTAACTGAGGCTACAGTTCAAAGGCTCACCAAAACTGGACATTAAAAGACTGGAAAAACATTGCCTGGTCTCATGAGTCTCGATTTGTGCTGTAACATTCAGATGATAGGGTTAGAATTTGGCGTAAACAACATGAAAGCGTGGATCAATCCCGCCTTGCATGAACAGCTAAGGTTGGTGTCATGTAAGGGAGCGGAGCCAAAGACCCAAATGCTAGAGACTGAGGGCAGGGCTGCAGAAAAAGTGTACTTTATTCTTGGACTGACGAGAACACACAAAAACTAGACAAGTACTGGCGAAACTAGACAAGAACTGACAAAGACTGAGCAAACTAAACACATTTCAACAAAAGATCCAACTATGAGTAAACAGAAAACCAAGCCTTAAATACGAACAGAACAAATTAGGGAATGGGGAACAGGTGACCAGACACAAGTTTAGGCTTGGAGTGATTGGCTGGGCAGGGCTAATGATAAAGATGCAGGGCAGGTGTGAACGCGGGGGAAAAACAATAAGGGCAAGGCAGAGCTAACAAAGCTGATGCAAGGCAGGTGTGGCGAGAACAATAGGCTGGGGAGGAGTGTTGGAACACAGAAGGGAAAGTGAAAAAAAAAAGAAAACCCAGAAAACACGTATACAACCTATATATAAACATGTAAAACCAAAAAGACCAACCAAAAGTGAACCACGAGAGGAACAAAATTGAGACCATGACAGCTGGTGGTGTAATGGTCTCAGCACACTTTTGGGCCCCTTAATACCAATTGAACATCATTAAAACGCCACAGCCTACCAGAGTATTGCTGTTGACCATTTCAACCCCTTTATGAGCACAGTCTGCTCTACTTCCAGTATAACACCCCATGTCACAAAGCTCAAATGATCTCAAACCGGGTTCTTGAACATGACAATGAGTTCATTGTACTCAAATGGCTTCAACAGTCGCCAGATTTCAATCCAGTAGAGCACCTTTGGGATGTGGTGGAACGAGAGAGTCGTATCGTGGACGCGCGGCCGACAAATCCGCAGCAACTGTTTGATGCCGTCATGTCAATATGGACCAAAATCTCAGAGGAATGTTTCCAGCACCTTGTGGAATCTACGTGAAGAAGAACTGAGGTAGTTTGAAGCAAATGGGGTCCATCCGGATACTAGAAAGGTGTTCCTTATAAAGTGCCCAATTAGTATAATTATTAAATAATATACACTTTTTAAATCCAGTCAAATGAACTAATTTTGAACATTGGACGGTTATCTCACAGAGCTGTTGGGGTTCATCAGACCAGAAAGGTTGGAAACCTGTTTTAGAGCCATTGACTCATCTGAAGAAAGTGCGGAACAATGCAAGGAGTTCAGTTTAGTGTTTATTAGCTAATTGTTGTCAGGAAGTAAGACGTTGCAAGGTTGCGGGCTGGGCGGGGGGATAGCGTGACTGTCTTCCATATGCTTAGTAGGGTGTGTGTATATGTGCATGATAATGTGCTCGCATATGCACATGCGTGTCTGTGAGATACCCTCAAGGATTCCCCTCATTGTCATTGGGGGATATGGGGAGAGGAGATGCGGACATTGTTGTGTCTATGTATGCATTGGTGCATCTGCCTATGTGAATGTGTATTAGCGTGTGTGTGTGTGTGTGTGTGTGTGTGTGTGTGTGTGTGTGTGTGTGTGTGAGTGTGTGTGTGAGAGAGACACAGAGAGTGGGTGTGACCAATTAGGGCAAATGGTGTGCGGAGCAGCAAAGAGTGGGGTATGAACGGTCACGCAACCTTGCATGGTATAGGATTATAGGTCTCGGTCTACACACGCACACACAGACACACACACGCACATACATACACACACACTCTGGCCTTCACAGATACAGCTGTCAACAAGCATCAAACACTTTGCTTACACTACAGTTGCCCTAAGCGATCACTACTCTATCTTGATTGGATGTGCTCTTTTCATTGTTTTTCACCCCTTTTCCTGAGCTTACTTCTCTTTTCTCACCTCTAGTTTTTCCGTCTCACTCCACCTTTCTCGCTCTTTGTCATTCGCACCCTTAACCCTGCCCCGCACAGGACAAGTGTCAAACAGATGGCGTGATGGCAGCTCGCGTGCATCCTGACGAATATTAAACATTTAAAGTCAACCTCGTTCATCCCCCCTCCTCTCATTGTCACATCATCAATCATGAAACCGCAGTGAGACAAAAGCAAACTACTCCTCTGGCGAAGAGAGAGATACTACACACTGTTTCACATGAGATAGTTGTTCCTCACTTACGAAGAGAACTGTGCGTGTGTGTGTGTGTGTGTGTGTGTGTGTGTGTAAGTGAGACATGATTGCATATGTAATTCATGCTATAGAGCTTGATTCCTGTAAAGCTGCAAAAAACACTCACTTCTCCTTTGTTCTCACTCTGTACACTTAGTGGTTTGTTGTTGTCTGGTTAGTAAAACGAAAAGTACTCATGCAGTTACAAATAAATAAAGATTCCTTCAGAGAAAGTCTATGTTCTTTTAAAGAATGTTTTCAGCCTGAGCTACAGTATGAAACTCTATAACACAGTCAGTGTTCATGGACTATTATCAATCAGGATGAGTTATGAATATAATTTAGCTTTTACTGGTCCTCCCGTACTGTATTTTTCCTACTCCTTACCAACTGCCAAAGAATGAATCTCATTAATTTTATGGAAGTTAACCCTGCCGTGGCGCAACCAGCCCTGCAGTATTGTATGCAAACTCTGCATGCAAGAAAAAAAACCATGGAAATTCCTTGTGAAGGGAGGGGAAAAAAATTGAATGCAGTGTTTCCCTTTCAGGACTGGAACTGGAGGAGGAAGTAAGATTTCAACTTGTACTTGTTTTAAGGAAAGAGGAAGAGACAGCTTCATCTGTACAACTGTCAAAGTCTGTTTGCGTTTACAAAACCTCAATCCTGACACGCATATGGCCATTGAATTTATTTCAGCTAAATACTCTTTAACAAAAGAATAAGCATGGTGTACAGGAAGTGTAGATATAAATGGAGAAACACCAGCTTTAAAGACATCAATCATGTAACCGTAGTCAGTTTTGTTTACAGTAATAATCACAGTTCATTTAACAATGATATGTTGATACACAGTGAACACATTGAGTGAGGCTGTTATTATTGTGTTCTTATTACATTTGATTACACAATAACACCGTTTTCGAAAACTAAAATTTAAACACTTCATTGGATAAACTAAACTATTTAGCTAAATAGTTTTTTTTAAACCAAAATTCAGTCTATAATTTATATTTTTGAAGTTTTAGGCATTGTATTATTATTGTTTTATATGTTAAAGAATATAATCATAAAATTAATCAAACATGCCAATCCTTTCAAAAAAGTAATACCACCAAATAAATTAGATAGAGATAGAGAGACTGCAATAAATAGAGATTAGACAGAGGCATTAGGATCGCTGTAGAGTGGGATGGGCTTGTTCCCTTAAACCGGAGCATAGGTATAAAGTTATTTCTCATTTCAAGAACATTTTACTTCTGCTGAGCTCTGATGTCCTGGCAAAGGTCATAGTTCCAGCTACTATATATGGCTGTAAACAATAGATGAGGGAGCCAAACTTGACTACACATGAATAATACCATCATTTCTTACTGTGCCAATAACATATGCATATGTCATTGTCTTTATCTGCAGCTGCACACAATTACTTTCTGTCCCAGGGTGTCGTATGACCTGCATGAACAGCTATTCTGTGCTGTAAATTCAAATATGTCTCTATTTCATAGTTTGCATGTCCGTGTATTGTAATCTTTAGTTGCCCGCTGTTTGAAACACTGCATGGGCTGACTTGACTACTATAACCACCACAGTAAGGGTGGGTTGATTATTTACTGGTCACAGACCTGGAAGGAGTGAAAAGAGCAATAACTCATATTTAAGTGACTTATTTCTACTAGAGTCTCTTTTAAGAGCAACTCTCAGATGATCATATAATTGATAATATAAAGGAAGATGGATTGACTTTAAATTTGCCATGTTGTACATACTTTTAAAAAATCCTTACATATCCTCAGTGGTCTGCAAAAACATATGCATACGTTAATTGAATTGTTATAAATCTAAATTATAATAAAATAATGATAAAATTACACCAATCTAATCTATTTATAATGTGTGTATGTATATAATGTATGAATATAAATATATAAATGGGGATGAAATAATATGATGGTGACTTAAATGGAAACAAAATTCATATAATTTAGATGCTTAGAAAGTGAATGTTAAATAAAAACCAATGCTGGATTTATTCTTTTTGTTTGTTAAATATAGATAATAAAATAAAAAGTGCATTTGATTAAATGCTCAATTAAATGCAAATAGTAGGAAAGGCTAAAACTAGTCTATTCTTAATGATACTGGATCAGCTTATGTATTATTCATCATGACCAGTGATGTTTTGTACAAGCAGACAGAAAACAGATGTGCTGTCATATAGGGTCTACACTCAAAAACACCTCTGGAGCTCTCTTACATTCAAGTCAAAAGAAGTTTGACAAAAAGATTTTATTCTTAAGTTTGTGAGCAAGAGTAAAAGTGATAGATTTCTACTTTGATCTCTCACTTGAGTCCAAAACTGTACTTCTAGCAGTACGAGCCCTCATTCTCTCTATCACAATGCAACTTTTATATATCCAAACTGTCATCTTGAAATTGCCCTAGGAACACCAGATAAAAAAGACCTGTCATTTTACCAGTGAATGTTCAGGAACTATTAAAAAAACCTGATGTGCCAAGTGAATACAATTAACTGCCTAGCAGGATCGTTATCCAGCTCTACGGGGGATCCAGAGGACCAGGATTCAACCACATGCTTTTAGGTACCATCTCCTTCTCCGCCTGTCCCCTGCCTCTTTTCTCAACCAGCTACCTCTCTGCGGACGCCAACATTCCCCTGGTTCAAGCTCTTGTCCCAGACAGTGGTGAGAGACGGTGTTAAGTTTCATAGATCGTGTGAAGGAGCTGTCATGCCAGCTTTACAGCACATTAATCATACAGGCAATGTGGCTAGAGATACACTGTATCCTGTTCTGCTGAGTATTTATTATTAATAGAGACACAAATCTGAAGGATGAGACCGCATTTGGTAGATGTGAAAAATTCAGAGGCTGCTAAAGAGACAGGAGCGTTAACTGAACAACTGAATTTAGCCACTTTTCATTATGGAAACCACTGTGTCAGTAGAATGATGATGGAACATTAATTTAGTGACTTGGTTTATCTAATATATTTACTGCTATGACAAAGTCCTTTGAATATAATACTAAGCTTATTTTAGAAAAATAAAACATCAGCTTTGTTCAGGCTGCTTTCACAAAGCAATACATTACATGCTGCTATTTGCTTTCACTCATTTATTGTACATTTTAAATGATTCATAGAAACGTCAGCTGTTCGATGTTCATATTCTAAGTAACAGGTATTCACCTGTCTGGAAATACCTGTAATCTGTTGTGGTTCATTTGTGATGGATGTTGATGCTGGCAGTCATTTCTTATCTGTCTAATGGCAAGAGACACAACACAGATTTTCCATATAAAGAAAAGTCTTTTAATAGTTAAGTCCCATTTGCAAAAACACGTAGAAACATTGGAAGACACTGCATATGTACATGTGTTTGCTACCTTGCAGCTACCTCCTCCATGAGACAAGTTTGACAGTCTTTTTTTTAAACAATTATCAAAAAAAGATAGCAAGAGAAAAAAAAAGCCATATTTATTTACCTTAGTGAAACAAAAGCCTTCAAAACTGTAGTTTTTAAATTATACACTTTTGCTTCTTACAATAAATACGAATTATCCAACATGTATTGAAATGAACACACAACAAAGAGAAAAAGAAAAAAATCAAAACAGTGACACCAATATACAGTTGTGCGTGTCAACTCAAATGACCTGTCTGGGTAGGCTGAACTTCAACTGAACTACTCCCAGTAGTGCAATTTCGAAACTACTGTACTACAGTAGCTTCACAGAACTGAGACTCCGACATTGAATCAATTTGGTGCTTTAATTCATTTGTGCAAAAATACTGATCGTGAAGACGATGTCTGATGTTTTTCCGACTGAAAGGACAACATGAAAAGCGTATATTCATTTCAAAGCAAATGTGTCATTTCTGCAGCGAGACCGGCTGCATGGAGCTGAAATGTGGATCTTGCCATAAACACTAATGCAAACTGTACAACATTAGCTTTGACATAAAATGACATAAATTAATATTATTTGTACTTTCAACAGGAGTTTCATGACTCAAGGTGATTAAATTATTGTGCGCATTAAAATTAAAATCGAACCTCATTAACAAGAGAGTGCCTTATTTTCCTTCAACTCAATCTAACACTTCTGTCTTGTCCAAACAAACCTTTAACTGATAACGGATCTACTCATTTAACCCCGTGAAGAACGGCTCTCTGAGTTCATCTTAGCTCCTGCAATTTAAAGACCGATTCTGCTGTGACTTGAGTGGTGTTGTTCTCACCTTTCACGCCAATTCAATTCTGTTAAATGTTCATTCTGACTTGCTTTTAAATCGTTATTTTCATCCTTATTCTTAACTAGGGTGTTTCTTTACCCGACAGTTGAATAAACAAATGTGGTGAATATATTACATAGCACCTTTGGCCATACCAATAGTTTTACATGTTTTTGATCTATTAACTCCAAATTGCATATACATAATATTACTGTCAAGAGGATTTTGCGATAGAATCATTTCTTTGTGGTGCGTTCAAGGATGCTCTGGCACCCAAAGATAGTCTACTAAAAAGCATTGATAAATTGTGCTGTTGGAAAATCAAATTCAGAGCATGAACGCCAAGCAAATACGGACGTTGTGAAAATTATCATTTGAATTGGCCTTAAAAATGCTTTTCAGCAGCTGCTCAGTGTTACATATCAGAATGTCCTTGAATGTTTGCCAATCAGACTGGTTGCAAATTTAGTATCTTCTGACAGTTATTAACATTTTTTACAGCAATGGATTACAAGTACGTTTCGAGTCTCTACAAGCTGATTTAACATAATGCTAGAATGCGTTAATGGAAACCGGTAGCTTCCATTCACAGATGCTGGAGGCAGTAATGAAAAAGGTAGTTAAAGCGCTAAAACATGCAAAACCACCAGTCAGGTCCTTTAAATCTTCAAGACAGATTATTGTTTAAATTGTTATCACTGATTCCTACTAAGCCTGTTTTTATAACCAATGGTCTCCCTTGAATAAGTCCAGGTGGTAGGTGTACGTTATCTTCTATGGACTCTCTCTCTCTCTCTTTTTCTTCTTTTTTTTTTTTTTAACAGCAAAATCTTTGTTCCTCCCACTAAAGCCAGGTGTGCACAACACATACAACAAAACAAAACTGTGTTCCTAGACATTATTTGTCTCATTGTCACTAAATCCAAAAGTGCTTGGAACCAACTACAAAATGTATTCCTTACAAACAAAATCATCAAAGTATTATTTTTGATTGTCACAACACTAATACTAGAACCTGAGCCTCGTTTGTGACCTCTTCGTCAAATTGAAGAAGTACTTTAAATGTTGACATCCTGGGAATCCTCGATATGAAGACTGTCCTATCGTAATGCTGGTGCATGTTTATGAAAACGATAATAATACAAAGTACTATAATGCACACTGATTGTTGTGTATGTGTGTATGTATGATGGGGGGCAGGTGATAATCTATGGTGTGGGTAATGCACCAAATTCACTCTTACGGCATATAGATGTAAGGACTGGATTTATGGGGCCCTGTACTCATCGCACACGGCATAACGTTCCTTGGACCGACCATCATTGACTGACTCATGTCGTGACCGGTCTCAGGCCACGGTGGGGAGTCCATGGGCTCCCGCTTGATTGAATGGATCAGGCCGTGACCTTTGAACTCATAGGTGCCGTGCTTGTTGTAGTCCTGGTGCATATAGGCCTTGTGAGGCTCTTGTGGGTAGACGTGCGTGTCCATGAGGTTGACAGTTTGGTTGCTGCATAGAGAGTCTGAGTGAGAGAGTCTCTGAGGACTGAACTGGCTGTTGTTGGTGTTATTGCCCAAGTCTTTGTCACACTTTAACAGACGTCCGCCGTTGTGTCCACCGTTGTTGACTGCATAGTTCTGATAGTTGCCGTTGTTGTACGGTGGGCTGATGCCTGCTTTCCCCCGCTGGCAGGGCGAGTACTGCGGATCATAATATTCGGGCTCTGATTTGAGCTGGAGGCCAGTGCTCTGGTCGTATACCCCATTACCATAGCGACGGTCCATGGCATCTGGGTCACGGCAACCCCAGGGTCGCCCGTAGGCATCACAGCCGTTCTCTGAGTCCGAGTCATGCTCCACCTTGATGGATGGCATCTCGGACATCAGATGACCGTCGTAGCATTCGCCGTAGCCGTTCTCGCTCTTCACCAGGTCCACGCAGTAAGCATCTGGATCCGATGGAATCTGGAGGCTACCGTAGAGCTTAGAGACAAACACCTCACCATTTCTGCCGCTGTGGCAGCTGGGGGAAAGGCGGTATGGTTTCCCATATTGCCCAGCCTTGTTCAGGCGGTTAGAGGGGATGTAGCCAACACCCTGGCCTGATCTGAGGGGGCCTGAGCTTGGCCTCATGGGCCAGCCACCACCAAGGCCTGGGCTGAGACCTTTATGGGGATCCATGGAGGACTTGCAGTAGTTGAGAGGCTCCTCCTGGTTGTAGTAACCATCAGGGCGGTACTTGAGGTTGTCTTTGGAGAGAGGGGTCCAGGGAGTGTGGTGACCTCGTTGTGTACCGCCAGTGATGGGGCAGGAGAGGAGGAGAGGGTCTGCAACATCACCCATTCCTCCACTCAGGGAGTGCCTCCGGAGGTGCTCCCCTCGCTCACTGTGAGGGAGAGGGAGGGCATGAAAAGTGGGAAAGGGGTGGGGAGGAGAATGGGATTACAGAAAAATAAGAATGAGATCATTAATTAAAAAACATATGACAGTCAAAGAAAGAAGAGGTGGTCTCCTAAAATATCACTGGTCCACCCAGATATCCATGGAACATCAACAAACTCAATGTTGTTTCTACTGATTGATGAATGACTCAAAGCACAAATATCTAGGTTTGGTTCATTTTAGTTCACCAGAGAATCATTCCAGAGGTGACTCATCTTTTCCGGGATTCATCTCATCCGTAAATTGAGAACAGAGTCAACATCCACAATGCAGAGATCAATGACAGCCAGCACTTCAAGTTTATAGAACAATGTAGAACAATGCAGTACTGTAGATCTCCATGTATTCTGAAAACACTGCAGTAGCTAAAGGCAAATGTGTTTCAGACTTTGGTTATTTTGAGTGACTGACACTTGGATTTATGACCTCTTCATTTGGGATAATTCAATTACCATTGAACTTGTTGTACTGTGACCAATCAATTGAGACTGCTAAATCATTGATTAAGGTGGATGTCATTAATAATATAGGGATGAACATAATTTAAACTCTTTGTTACACACACACACACACACACACACACACACACACACACACACACACACACACACACACACACACACACACACACACACACACACACACACACAAATACTGTGAACAATAAAATGAGTTAATCAATTGGCTTCTTTTATGCCAAAAAATGTTGGACATTCCAAATGTTTAATTAACTTTGTTAGTAATGAGAAAGCTGTCCTTGGCGTCTGCATTTAAGAAAAAGAACTGCTGTCTGAAGAACATTTTGAAAACTGCACAACCATATTTTTCTGCAATGTGACTGAACCTTTTGCTGAGGTAATCCACTTTAGCACGTTAATTATTTACAAATGCATTTTTGCTCTAATGGCATAATGTCCCCATTACGAAAAAAAGGCCATTTCATATTAAACGTCTCTATGCTTTCTCGACTGGATTGTTACTTTTTGTAATGATTAGAAAACATAATAACAGCAGCTGAGGCAATGAGGTAGAATCAGAGCTCTGGAAGTGAGTATGTTTAAATTACTGTATATTTTATAACTTTGTCTGTGCTCAATAAAATCAGCATCAAGGCTAAATTTATGGTAACAACTTTGTATCTATCAACAGCATTACATACTATTTTCAAGTATTGCCTATTGCAGTATATCAAAAGATGTACCTCATAGCTAACCTGTAGTACTTTTTCTACCAATTAGGTGCCCTGTATATTGTATAAAACAGTTTTCCCATGAAGTTTGAACCTCAATTCTTAACAAACTTCATGGTTTCCAATCCGACCAGTCAAACTGCAGTGAGCTAATAAGAAATTGGTATTTTTTAAAAGAAACTAACATCATCCTTGTTGCTCTGGATAATGTTGAACAAGGATGAATAGCACAGAGTGTGGTCGGGCTCTGCTTGTACTGACTAAAGCTCAACTCTTGGCCTCTCAGTCTCGCAAAGTTATTAATGATGCATGAAGCTCAGAGGGCCTTATCCAAACCGAGGCATGTATTTGCTCCTAATTGGCCACAGGTAAGGCGTCCAGCAAGCAGTTGGTTTGGTATCAGAGGCTGCTGGGTGTGAAAAGGGCTCATGTTTGTGTTGGTAACTGGGTCTCGGGGTAAACACTTGTGTTCTCATGAAGCTGTTGCTTGGTAATAAGGAAGTATCTCTACAATAACTTCGAAAAATCAATAAATAACAGATGAGGATTGATGGTGATGTAACTTTTCAACACTTTAATGCTGTTTTGAATGAGTTTCCTGTACTCTTGCCTTCTGGATTTTAGTCAAGGCAGTCAGCAAGAGTGTTTTTACACTTACTGTACATCCAATAGCAAAGTGAATATGTCATCCCTTATGAATTACGTGGGCTGACCAGTGACAATGTGCATCATAACTCCAAGCTTCAACAGATCTGGACGGATGATGCAGCGGCTGTGGCATTTCAAGTTTTGAAATTTTGACCTTTACTACTAGCTCCACCATCAGGCACATTGGTGTAGGTTTCCAGAGGCCATAACACAGTGCCAAAATGCATCAAGTCTCACGTTTCGTCAAATTGACCAGTGGCGTCCAAGACATCAAGTTTGTGTTAAAAGGCATGACCTTTAATTATAGCACCCCCATTAAGATAATCAGTGGATTTACACATGAACATAGTGTGAAGATACAGTATCCCTCCAACTTTAGTTAAGTTTGATGGATATTGCTCATGTATGAGGTTTCACTCCCTCTTACCCATGCTCTAGTGAAGAGATAACACCGCCTCCGCTGGCCTTGTTCTTTCCTCGCATTAACATGTTCTTCATTTTCATCTCAGTAATGGAGGGCAGTAGGAGGGGTACACCTATGCAGAACAGAGCCAACTGGGGAGGCATCAAAGCCCCAGAGCCTGACTTCTTTTTCTGCCCGTGAAGGAACTTCAACCGACCCTGGAACTGCATGGTCTGGGACAGAAGAGAAGATGAATTTACTGATTTGAACATCAGAATATACAATGGTCTTTAAAAGTCGGACCTGTGTCCTCTCCTAGGTGAAAATGTATGATTAATGCTTTTTTAAACACAAATGGGTTTCATGTCCCTCAAAAGTTAATATCTATTAGTTCTTTTGTGTGATAATCTTAAAACTGGTCTTCAGTTTGATTCCAGGTAACATTCGAAAGTGAAACCCTTTATTTCTTGATACATACTGTACCAAAGATACATTGTATTTTATGTAATGTTAATGAAAATAACTTTACTGTACTATACACATGATGACCACATCACACACATTAGTATTTAAACAAGACTAAGAGTCTATAGCCATGCTGGCAGCTCCTCAAAGCTTTGCTCAGGCACTGTTGTAAGCTAAATGCTAACATTTGCTAATTAGCACTAAACACAAAGTACAGCTGTAGATAACAGGAATGGGATTAGTTGGTGAGATCTTTCAGTCTGGACCAAAGATATGGTGGCTAAAACACTAGCAGCTACAACGCATTAAAGCAATTAATCTTAATCTTTTAATGGGGAGTGAAGTTCCTCTGGCCTTCTGAAAGAGGATCATACATAACATTACAATCATTGTGTCTTTGCTGCAATTATGTTGACTGATGAGGAACTTCATCTTACTAACATTCGCTCACTATTTGGCTATAAGTGCTTCCAGTACATGTCAGGAAATTGCCATCTAGAATTTCTGTTGTGTGGCCAGCGTCAGTGCAACCAGAGTGGACTTGGTGACAGTGAACTCTACTGACCCTGATGAAACGGTCCAAACCCTTAGTCTTGTTGCTCTCTCATCAGGCCTTTAGCTTTCCACTGCTATTTTCCAAACCACTCTAGTCACAGCCATGAGGGATGAACCAGACTGCTCTATCCAGGCACCCAATTACCTTATAATGCCCCGCAATACAACTATGAATAACTGTACACACTACGATTAAAAATGTAGTTTTACTGCAGTATGAGGGGTCATATTCATTTTATAAGCTTGCGAATGGGCAACACTTTCTCCGTGCTCATTTTTTATTGCATATTCTAAGTTTTTATGAAGTTACTGTTCGGTTTAGCTGGTTCAAACCACTCACCAAGAATCCAGAGGTGCTGTCCAAGAGGCATCGGACTCTGGCTATGAAACATCTGTTCAGAAAGCAGGAGAGGTCAGTGGGAACTCCCCCTGCCTCTGGAGCATGGAACAGGCTGTTCACGACAAAGTCCTCACCTGAAAATGAAAGATGAAGGTAAAGATTAATTAAAATTTGTGTAGCAGTTTGAATGGCAAACCTACAGAATGCTTCTCAGTCAGGACAAGTGGAAAAAGGTCTATTCAGTTATTTTGGAAGAGTAAAACTAGGTCATCTATTCTTACAGGATAGTTGAAAGCAATAAAATTAAATATTATATTAGTTTTCAAAAGATATTGTAATTATGTTAAGTAACCTAACTCATAGGTTGGCAAATTATAATACTGACAGACTGAACGAATGAAAGAAGGCAATGAAAATATATAACAAAGAAGGTCATCATATCTACAGATTGCTCAAGAGTATTGTTTCCTCCCTTCCCATTAAACTACCCACCAGCCCCTGCAGCAAGCTGGCTATCCTGGTGTGCCGACGTTCCCTGGTGCTGTGGAGGACACATGGCCCAGTGGAGCTGGCGTCTGAACTCCTGACGGTCGTCTATGTGGATGTAGTCAAACACATTCTGGTGCATCACATCAGTCTGTGGGGAAAATTGAGTACATTAAGGTTAGTTTGTTGAGACATTTCTAGTTTTATCATGCCATCTCCTGACAGTTATAAAGACACATGAGATTGCGTGTTAACACCATCATGGGATTGACTATGGGCCGGTATGTTTTGCTACTCAGTGCCATCAGTGCAGCTGGTAGCTGCAATTTGAAGAGGGGGGGAATTCCTGTCATTGCTGCTCAGATACACCCAGCCTGCCTCAGGATTCACAGGGAGCGTGCTAACTTCCCCCATCACACACACACACCCACACATAAGGGCCATACTGTACACACAAAGTCAATGGAAGTCGCAAAAACATACATGCACATTTACGCCTGCTCATAAGTACATGCAGGAGCATTTACCCACTACAGTAAGAGTCCAAGGGCAGCTGCAGGGCCATTGAGGGCAGCTGTGTTTGTCAAACATCGCGTGACACCGCTCCCGAACAGCAGTCCAGCCCAGCTTACCCTCCCCATCCATCCACACACACACACACACACTGAGTGAGTCGGGTTCCAGCCCACTCTCGTCATGCCTCTCTCTCTTTTCCAGCAATAGCTTTGCTTTCTGTCATTCCATGACAGATTCCTCACTAAAATGTTCAACCTTCTCCTCTTCCCTCTCTCCCTCCTCCCTGCTCTCTCTCCATAATTTCCACACTGGTGGCACGCGAGGGCTTTTGATCGCCTGCCTCTGAAAACACAATCTGTTCCCACCGTCTTCGGCAAGCGCTTCGTCCTGTGGTTTGGTTCCCTACCGGCAGTCAGGCAGACAGACGGATCGAGTGACTATTGTTTATGTTTCTCGTAAAAAACAGAGAGAGGAAAAGAAAAAGGAAAAAAATGGAGAATAAGTGATATTTTCGCTGACCTTCAAAGGCTAACTGCCCCAGTAACAAATGGGATCAAAGGCCAGCAGAGGTTTTCAACTCTTCTCCAGGGCTTTCTTGTGGTGCTACTTAGCAAAGCGTTCTCTTTCCTTTTTTTTCCTGTGGTATATTAAGGATAAGTGTCTCTCTGACTACAATTGTGGGGTCAGAATTACGTGACAAATTGTCAAGGCCTTAAGGGCAAACTGTACGACTTAAAAACAACTAATAGTTCCTTTGCAAGAGTTGAACATGTGGGAAAGACTAAAGGGATGTTGCAATGACAGTCTCTGAAATATAACATTAGAATCTGTGAGCACTTATATAAGATTTTCAGTTTTGGTGTACTTGCAAAGAAAGAATGTTCACTGTCAACTACACATTCATTTGTAGGTTTGTGCATGAGGAACAATATGTCTTTAAAGTCACGTGTACAGTAACATTGGCACTTAGTTCTGACAGCATTGACTAGTACAGAGACAACTACATAATTTGAATTTTCAAGTTGGCCTTATGCATTGAAACACAATGAATTTCTGTCTCTGGTGACGGTTAGGGTTAGCCTGTCAGTACCTTTTTTCTCTCTCTTAAGATTTCAGTTGTTTAAAATGATTGACATGTATTGACTTATCTTACATATGGGCCCTTCTCCCTGCAGAAAAACAACAAAATTGGCTTGGGCATGTCATGTCATCGACATGCAAAAAAGCACCTGTTGTTGTTGAAATGGTTTGAGTTTGTGAATTTGAATTTTAACAAGTGCACATCTTTTGTTTACGTTAATCATTTTACCCGATGGCATGATATCTGATAGTGTCTTTTTTTTCAAAAAGTTAATTTGTTTCTAGTTTGAATAAAAACAACAATATCTGTCCATTTTGTAATGTGATCAGCCAAAAGGCAGAGTGTTATTAAAATTGTTGACTGAGCTGCAAACACACAAGAATACACATATTTTATGCACCTTACAGTTTTAATTTCCTTTGTCTTTAAGTTCTGGGTCCTACAGTATGCTACCATGCACACACACGCACACACACACACACGCACACACGCAAACACGCACGCACGCACACACACACACACACACACACACACACACACACACACACACACACACACACACACACACACACTCACTCTGTGGCAAGATCTTTCTTGCCACTGTGGTTTGCATGTCGATTTCATGGCACTGGATTATTGCCCCCCGTCTGCTTGCAAGCCAAGAGGAAGCACTGTAGCAGAAAAATTTCTACCCCAAAGTGTCAGTGTGTGTATGTATGTGTGTGTGTCTGTGTGTGTATAAGCAGACATGAGGGCAAAGGAGGGATTTTAACAGTGAAAAGCACTTTATTCATGGTTTTTGAAGGAGAAGGATGATTTTAGCATCGCAGGACAGGCGAGGCCGTGTTGATATCATCCATAATTAATGACTGGCTGGGTATGGCCGCCGGAGAGGAAGGAAGCTAAACCGTTGGTGACTTATCAGTGCCTGCACACATATTGAGACACCCGCAGAGTATCTCTCGGGGTGAAACAGAGGTCTTCACCTTTCTGTGGCCTCTTAGCCATGAGTTAGTCGGTTCACTCTGCCCTCTAGATAGAGCTATCAGGCAGCAGAGAGACTTTATACTCTGGCTCCTTAGGCGTGGGATGAAATGAAAGGAATTGATGAAAAAGAACATAAAGGACTGACTGAGTGTGTAAAAGGGGGAATGATGAACTAGCAGAGTTAAAGCAGACATCAGATCCCTCTCTGACACTTGTTGAAGTGGAGATAAGAGACTTTTAAATAAGTGGATATTAAGTGTCTCTCACCCAAAAGATATAGGGAAACTATATAGTTAGTGGGAGTGTTAGATGAGAATATTGATATCAATCTAATGTTTTTATGTTAAATAAATACAGTAGCTGGAGACAGCTTAGCTTAGCATTAAGGTTGGAAACTAAGAGACAGAGCTAGACTGGCAATGTCCAAATGTAACAAAATCAGCCAACCGGCACCTGTAAAGCTCAATAATTTAGATTTTATATCAACAATGTCTCTGATAGTTGGAAACCAAGAAGTTACTGGTCACAGCCAAGAAAAAGTTACATATTACATAACCAACCCAACCAGAACCTGATTAATATTATCATTGTTTCAGCTAACAACCTACTTTCTTTTTCCAAGAACATAATGTGGTTTTGAAAGCTGACACTGACTACGATTCTGTCAGGCATTCAACACTGATGCTCTTCTATAAAACAAAATCCTTTTCCAATGATGCTGCTGTATTTATTATATGTTGCAGTTATTGTACAGGTGAACTATAACTGAAAGATTCAACCCACCTGATGAAATCCCAGGTAGTCCACAATGGTTGAGGAGGCATAGAAGACCATCCCATCATTGCTCACCACCAAGGCAAATCCTGTCAGAGACTACAAACACACACACACACAAAGAGAAAATAAATAATAATGACTCAGAGCAGCTCATGCAGCAAATAAACTCAAGTGTAACAAACACATTATTGGCAAACAAACATTTTATCTGTGCCATCTTTTCAAAGCTAAATTTAGAAGCCATTAGTCATACATTGTATGCACACAGCAGTGACACAGTTCAAGAGTCAAATGCTTTTATTTGCTACCTTACTGTGGCTACAGTCATTATTGTACAATTAAGTTTTAAGCCAGAGACAAAAGGCAGCCAGAATTTGACTCTAGCCAGCCTTTTTTATAGCAAAATGTTCAATTTATATCATTCTTTCCATAATTCTTCGAAACAGCAAATAACAGTAAAAATGGAACAAAAGATATAATAATACAAGGAATGAAAGACAGATGGTTACGGAAGTGAGCGGGCCAAATAAAACTTGCTGATTTCTAATGCAAAATATTGCTTTTTTAATATTTTTTTTTTATCTGGTAGAATTCAGATCAACAGTATTTTTTAAGCAATGCATTTGAAGATGACATACTGTACACACCCAAAGAGATGTAATGACTGAGCTATGTACTTCATAAGTCTAAAACTTTGATAGTTAAGTCTGTTTGATTGGGAACATGCTTTGATTTGTGATACCAAACACATGGATTAAAAGCAGATAAACCCCAGACACAAACACAGTCTCCTTCCCAATTTCCCTCTTTACACACACACCCATGCACACGAGGGGAAATAATGTGTTTGGCTAACACCACTTACACAGACAGAGTGTTGATTAAAACGAAATTTTTTAAATAAATATACAGCAGTCAAATGAGGAGGAACGCACAGCTGGAGAGGGAAGCATGAGTGTGGGAGAAAAAAGCAGAGGAGGGAGAAAAAAGTACAGGAAGGATATGTGGAAGCATGTGTGTGTGTGTGTGTGTGTGTGTTTGCGCGTTCACACAGCTGTGATAGTGTGACAACTGAAAGGCGACTGGATTTGCGTGACTGCCGCTGCCAGAGTCTGTCACCTCTCTTTTACTGCGAGACTACGCAGGTCTTCCCCTGCATGTGCGTGTGTGTGTGCGTGTGTGTTTACGTGGTATATCTCCCCTCGGCCTCTAAATTCACGCTTATACACTCATTCACATACTCACATACTCACTTTGAGTCACACTGAGACAGAAAAATCTCAATGCAGAGGCAGATGTTGCTTGACAACCTTAACTGTCGCACGATCATGCCATAAAGGACACACACACACATATTCAGACACACAGCTTTCTCTGAAAACTCAAAAGTAAATGATACGTAGTACATACGGCCACTTGCTGATTTTGAACCTGACTCAGCACTTCCTGAGCGAGAATTGGACAGTGAGCCTGTCACACTGAAACTAACACAACTTCTGGACCACTCTGAAGCTTCTGTAACTGAGATAAGGAGACGTGTGATCAATATAGCTTCACTGCTGATGAAAGCATGCTATTGGTCACTTGAGGCTTCAAAACATCTGGTAACAGAATGAGAGCCAAATCTAATATATTTATGAAAACAGTGGAGTTTGTCCAAAACGTCTGGTTTTTAGACCAAGAATTTAACTATCTGGGATCTGTTGGAAAGAATTTGAGGTGTTGAGGCGTTGTACCTCTTCCAATCAAAACGTCGTAGCATGTAATTCATTCATATACTGTGCTAAACATTTACATCCAGTCATAGAGCATGTTTTCCCCAAGCATTTGAAAGCTTGTAGCATAGTAAGCTTTTGTCCTGAATATACAGGAATGGGATGTTGCCTATAAGGCTGTAAAAAGGCCAAAATTTACATGTTGGGTTCATTTAGGTTTATTTAGCCGGTTCACCTTCCTCTATTCCTCTTCCAAGTCATTGAAATGCCACGATACATTTCTGCAACCCATTTTCTTCACTCGTTTTTCTTCACTTTTGACATTTTTACTCTCCTGGAACAAATAGACGTCGGACTTGTGACCTGAAAGGGCGTGTGCAGACGAAAACAGTGTATTTTGTGGGCTTATTTCTCTACGGTAATTGGCTTTGCAAAATGGGTTGCCTGGCAAATATATTGTTTTCATTACGGGAACATGTTGGAATAAGACGTAAACATTAATTCACAGAACTTTTTTTGTTAAAAACTATACAACTGTAATGATATAACAGAGAGAAAGAAAGAAAGAAAGAAAGAAAGAAAGAAAGAAAGAAAGAAAGAAAGAAAGAAAGAAAGAAAGAAAGACTGTATTGATCCTGCTGCACTTTGCTGCATGCTGTTTTTGCATGTTTTCTCCATTCACATTTCCCTCAGTTGCTCACATACTAAAGCCTTTAGGTAATGGAAACAGGCACCTGCTGCTGGCCCGCTCCGCCACATATCTGTAACTACGACGCCCCCGGCTCCCATAACCGCCCCTGGGAGAATAAAAGCTTTGACTTTAGAGGCGCTTTGCACGCAGAGCCCAAAATAAAATATATTTTCACTGGATTTAGAGGCGAAAGGGAGGGGAGAGAGGAGGTGGTGAGATGGCGGCGGTGGGTCAGCCTCTTCTCATTGTTTCAACAGGGTTTCTTTGGTTTTCCTGGTGCCTAACTGTCACAGCAGGATGAAAGCGGTGATGATGAGGTCATGACAAACACAGAGACCTTCTGCCACCAGAAACACCCACGCGCACACACACACACACACACACACACACACACACACACACACACACACACACACACACACATACTGGAATAATACGGGAATTCTGACATACTGAGAGATGTTTTGGAAAATGTTGCAGCCGCAGTGAGTTTCAACTTTCAGAGTTATTGGTTTCATTAGTCACACATAAAGAAAGACACAGGATGATACACACACACACACACACACACACACACACGAACATACCTACACCCACACACACACTCTCACAAGCATCTGTAAATGTACCTGTCAAACACACGTATCGTATAAGCACAAATACCATAACTCACACATACTAAGACACGCAATCCCACCAAACACACACACACACACACACACACACACACACACACACACACAAACAGAGTCGTCTCCCCCCTCTCTTGGGATCCCATCACCATAACAACTAATGCACAGTTTGCTGTGAGGCCCCCCGGTGCAGATTGAGTCACGCAACGAGAGGCAGCACATCACTACGGTCAATCTAGCCTTTTATTTACCATCCCACTGAGACGACCTAACACTTTAACAGCAGCGTCACTGGATCGGCTCGTCTCTGTGTGTGTGTGTGTGTGTGTGTGTGTGTGTGCGTGCGCTCGCATTTGTTGGGCCGCGACCAGTGTCATAATTTGCTATTTGACAGATAGCCATTAGGATGTTGGGTTTGTAACAATGATCTGATGGTCTGACAATCCCCATGTAACATGCTGCTGTAACTGTCTGGTCTGCCTTCAATGGGAAACATTTGCCTTTTTAGGAAATCAAACGAGGTTTTATGTAAAATCTATTCAAAATATGCAAATATGTGCGTGTATGTGTTATTGGTCACTGCCAAGTACAACTAGATGCCCTGATATCATGCACTTGTTTGGAGTAGGTAAGTGATTATATGCACTTATAATTAATGTGTAGTTGCAATCTGATTCAAGGCCCCTCTTCGGAGGTCGGAGGTCAGCTGACAAAAAACAAATCTCGTGTTTGCTCTGATTACTGTTGACAGTCTTGGTGTGTTCTTCTCACTCTCTTCTGCTCACTTTAACACATGAACACATGCATTCAGACAGAGACGCATTCATACACACACACACACACACACACACACACACACACACACACACACACACAAACACATTTGACTGGCTGCTCAAGCCGCCAGGGTGTGTGAGTCCCCACCTCCTTCATCAGCTCTGACACTCCCATCTCACCCTTGTGTCACGCAACACCACAGCTCTGCGAATGAGGTCAGGGCAAAGGGCAAAGGGCACACACGCATATACACACAGATACAAAAAAAAAAAAGCCTCCATCCCCCCCTTCCCAATTCACATTCACTCAGACACAAATTTAATGGCGTGTATGAACGCCTGCGAGTATTCGTTAAAAGTGACGCGCAGGAGGCAGGAAAGGGTACGACCCAACAGACCTCTTTACCTGATTTAATGAAGTGTAAATGCTATGTCAAATTTCAGGTTTCATCATATCAACGTCTCTTTCCCTAATTAGAGAGACTCGGGTTCTTACCTCCAGGAGGAGGCCGCTTTCATTAACGGCGGTTCCCATTGGAAGGCTCTCTTTCCTGGGTTCAGGGTTAGAGGATGTGTTACTGATGATGTGCTTCCTGGAGATCTTGGTATCTGGGTTTCCTATAAAAAAAAGAAGAAGAAGAAAAATATAAACGGGCTGGCACAAGAAGATGAATTAACACAATATATTCATAGCAGCGGGTTTGAGGATGGAAAGAAAATGAGTAAAAGAGCTCGTTTGTGATCGGTTAGCGTGCAGGTGAAAATAAAAACATATTCAGGGTCTAGAAAATAAAATCACATCCCATCTGTTGAGTTCTTGACTTAAATATATTGCGTTGTGGCTCAGTGAGAATCGTGTCAACACGGAGAACAAGCAAAGAATGATAACAATAATGATTATGTTTTCCAAAGTATGTTTGGCAGTTCTCCGACAACCTCTGCGTTATGGCAGCAGGAGAGAGCCGGACCGGCACTCCCACATGTGGCGAACACATTAACTATATCAGGAAAACAGTCTCCTTTTTTGCACTGCATTAACTGCACTAATGCCAGGTATTACCGTGCGGTGGGCCTGTTGAACAAGACAAAACAGTGGAGGATTTCACGACTTTACGGGATTCCTCTCACACGATACAGCCACATGCAATGCCAAGCCGACTGATATAGAGTGAGATAGTAGGCAGGATCTAGAACATTTAACACATCTGATTCTTAAGTGGCGTGAAGCTTAAAAATGTTTTTCCATTTTTATAAATCTAACAAAAAGTTCAAGTTCAGCCTATAAATCTAACATAATCTGCTCATGAAACTGAAAACCAGCAAGTTTAGAAGGTTACCTTGATAAAATGCCATATAAGTAAAACTGTATTTTAAAAAAGGAGTCATTTAGGTATTTGCAGGAGTTTTTAATTGATTTAAACTGATTTCAGCTCCAGTGCTGTTGTTCTCTTGCCGAGCCTGACCTCTGACCTCTTCTTTATCCTAATCATCTCAAAGTAGGGTGCTGTGAAGGGTCCTTAAGGGCCTGACGCTAAATGAAGAACACTTTATTTTTCTTATTTTTCAATCAGCCAGAAGTGAAAAGAAAATATCAAGATGAAAGATAAAAGAATCTCTTTTCACACAGGTTGTGCTGAAATTCGCAACATCAGCCTGTCTCTTCTTCACTGTCCTGCTCTTCTGTTCTATCTGATATTTATAAAGGAGAAATACCTCTCAAAGATACAAAAATATCACAATTGAGTCACACTCCATCAGCCGTTGCACATGTTGTCTCTCTCGTATATGGAGTAAAAGGCCAACCTACTATCATGCATGCCGGAGTGTGTGTGTATATGCAATTAGCCTATACAACAGTGGCGTGCAGAACTGTCACATGTGCACTGGTGACGTGTGTGTTGCGTGTTGGAGGCATGTTTGCGTGTTTCTCTTATGGGTGTGCTGTCAGGGGGCATGTGGCTCACTCCAAGAGATCAGCCCTTCGCTCCGGTACTCATTGTAGCAGGCACAGATTAGTCACGCAACACACACACACACACACATGCACACACACACACACAGCGGCCTCATTATGAAAACTACCTAAGTATATGTACGCATCTTCCAAATGCTTCGTATCGACCCGACCCCCACCAAATAACCCCATTACGGACTCCATTCCTCCCCCTTTAACCTTCTACCATCTCCTTCCCCTATCCTCCTGTGTCCCCCCCTCCCCAATCCACCCTTCCTCTACCCTCCTCCTCCTCAAACCTCATCTCTCCACCCTTTCTTTGTTCGACTCGGCATCGCGGGCGATTGACAACCCGATTTCGTGACGCTGGAAGAGTTTCCGTTCTCTTAATTCCCGTCCCAAGCACGCAAAGCTAATGCGTTTTTCTTTTTTATCCATACATTTTGTATGGATTAATGTTTCAATCATTTACTAACCCCCCCCCCCCCCCTCCCTACCCACCCACCCCACCCCACCCCCCCAAGTTGCATCAGCGGGTTTATTCACGCAACAACGAAAAAAACACAGGCCGCGATGAGCGCCTCGGCTGTCAAAAAACTGGCTAAACTCCACGGCCGCTTCACAAACTCATAAACGCCAGTAATAATGTTAAGTATTTTGTCATCACCTCCGCTAGGTGCGAACACATACAAACAAACAGACTCAGACAGCCCCACACACACATACACACACACACACATACAAAAACCACGCTCTTCAATCACTGCATTATCATCCAACCAGTGGAAACCATTGCAGGGGGAAATGAATCTAATAAGCGTCTTTATTTTCCTCCTTCAACGACTCATGTATTTTTGTTTTCTCTCTTACGGCAGCTTTTGGAGAGGATGCTGCGTCGGGAAAGACAAACACGCAGGATGATTAATTATCGGCACTGGCACTTCCTCTGCCAACAATACAGGCTTTATTCGCTGCTGCTCATGTCTTGAGGTTTGCTTTTCTTTGCCTCTATTTTCTCCTTCTCCGGTCTAAAAAGGAAAACAGAGTAGGTAATGGTGAGGCGTTTATGTGCTCCGAGTGAGGACAGGGTGTTAAGTAAAAAATGACAAGTAGCGGGACGTTGACGGTGCCAAAGGGTGAGGCTGAAAGTGTCTAGCTCCTTCAGTCGGCCTGGTCCGTCTTTCCACTTCCACTAAGTATACAAAATATTGAGACCACCCACCGAATATTAGGCCCCATTTAAGTCACAATTGTCTCGGGAGTGGAGAGCTCATTGGAATGACTCAGAGGCGTATCTGATCTTTGATTATCCCGCTGCTGCTCAGAGAACACCCTGGGCGAGCCTCTATTGTCATCAGATGAAAGTTTGATTTGTTGAAATGAAAAGATAATCTGATGGTATGAAAGGGAATGTGATGGAAAGAGATTAGGAGAAGTGTGTAAAGATCTCCAAGACCGATTATAAATTGACAAGATTTCAACACATAAGAAAAGTGGAGTGTGTGAATGTATGTGTTTATGTGTGTGTGTGTGTGTGTGTGTGTGTGTGTGTGTGTGTGTGTGTGTGTGTGTGTGTGTGTGTTTGTGTGTGGGTTATCAGGTATTATTATCTGCAGCCTCTAGGGGGTGAGATGAGTTCGGCCATGCAGCACACGGATGTGTGCAGCACAGTCTGGCTGCGTTTGTGTCTGTTTTCAACACCACGCTCCTCAAAAACCACTTCCTCTACACACTCCCAATAACAGCCAAAAAAAGAAAAATATGACAAGACACTGGCCAAGAAAAAAAGGAAGCAACCGTCCTTCGAGGGGGGGGGGGCAGAAATGTCTCTTTGGACCCAGAGTGTCACTGACATGCTGTTCTTCTGGAGATAATGGAGATAAAACACAATGAAATGTCTCACAAATGATGAAAAATGCAGCGATGAATATTTGAGCACAACCCCCTATACATTAGAGGGGATTCAAAAGTGGCATGACATCACGTTGAAGAGTGCCGAAGAGTGTTGCACGACTCCCGAGTTGCGGTGCCGATGTTCTAGTCGTGAGTGGTAGAGTAGTGAGTAGTACTATGCATTTTGAACTGAATGGTAGATGTTACTCCTGGTCCATTCTTTAGCTCATGCTCCTATCCACAGCGATGTGCAGTGAGCAGGAGAAAAGTGTTCATACATGGCTGCTCAGAGACACAACACCAGCTGCTGCACGGTTATAACCTCTGACTTTTCAGTCTGTATGCTATAGTGCCACAAATCAAATCAAACAGGTGGTTTTTGCTCCAAAAACCATCTTAAAGTCAAGATTAAACTTAGACATAGAGACATTTGAAAATCCTTAACCTTCTCAAAGTGACATAAAAATTCCACAAACAAGTGGGAGCCACACTCAAACACGTCCATGTTATTCATCTATGTTCATGCTCTCTGACACTCTGATTTCAGCAGCGTGGGTGCCACCTTTTGGCAGCTGTTCTTCAGCCGTGTGTTTGTCTTGTAAAGAAGAGCTCTGGACCTGAACATGCGAGCGCTGTGCAGAGAAGCAGTCCCTCCCCTCCCACAAGGCTTGCGTGAGTAGAGAGAACTGTGTGTGTGTGTGTGTGTACATGTGTGTGTGTTGAGGTTGGGTTGGCTTACAGCCACCTCCTTTGCCTATTCCCGCCCACTTCCCTCAGCGCTCTTCTTCTCTGTCTCTCTCTCTCTCTCTCTCTCGCTCTCTCTCTCTCTCTCCGCAGGCACAGGAAATCCACAGCGGAGAGAGCAACACCAACAGAGAGAGAGAGAGAGCAAGAGAGGGAGGGAGAGAAAGAGAGAAGCTGGCTGATCAAGGGCTGGTTGTCACGCGAGCGAGCCGTCTGTCAATCTCCCCCCCCTTCCTGCTGACAGGGTGCTGGCGGCCGGCCAAGGCCTTGCGTGCAAGCCGGCGAGCCACATTAGCCCATAAAGAATTTCATAATAGCAACAGCTGTTAAATATTGATGACTGCTGGCAAGCGCTCAATGGTGCTCCGCAAAAAGGTTAAGCCTGCACTGTAATGGAAGCTAATACTTCATTTTGCCACAGATCAAATGTCCGGATCTCGCCCTGTCCAAATCCAACCCTTACTATTTCAACTTTTTTTTTTCTTGTTTTTGCAATGTGGCTTCAAATGGAAGGATGGCAGCCAAAGAGAGAAAAAATAAAAAAGATTCACTCGAAGAAAGTTTTTGGCATCTTCATAATTTTTCTGAAGACAAACAGGAGCAGAGTTTTCCACTTCGTACCGTTCCAGTTGTTGGAAGTGGTTGGATATAGGCTATATATGTATAATGAATCTTCAATCATCCTGGACACCATTATTAACACCGGATTGAGGGTTCATAATCTTTCCGATATTGTTTTGGATGAGAATGTTTTGTTTTCCACACATATAAGACTCCTAGGATTAAGAGCAATTCCATTCATCTGTTCGTAAAACAACATCCACAAAAAAGTACTTTTCTTGGAGGGCAGGAATCACAAATAATGATCTTTCAGACGAGATTATAATGTGAGAGAGTGATTTTGCGGGGAGCGTGCATTCGCTAGAGGAAGCCTATCACTGAAGAGAGGGAGGGTAAAAAAAAATTGATTCCTGAATAGAAGCTAAACAAAGGCCTTTGTTGTGCGTCTAGATACCACAGTAAAGAGGAAGTTATATTATGACAAAGCAAATAGGATCACTCAAAATGGAGGTCAGGATGTAAACTCGATTGTTTCCACTTCTCTGTTTAGGTTGGCAAGCAGACGTACCAATCAGCGTGTTGTACAGGAGTAATAAGTCTCCACACAGGAGCCCTCGGGCAAAACAGACTTGTATGTATCTTGTATCTACTGGCGTGTATACTGCTACTGTATGTGGCTTCACTACACATAAAAACTGGCGCCATGTGCTCTCCACGTACACACACACACACACACACACTGTAGGACTATTATAGCAATCATAACGTGAAAGTCATTTAATTGCTTCTATAAATAGACAGCATGACTTATTGTGGTGCACATGTTTTATGTGAGGATGATGTTTGTCTGCTGGAAAGACTGCTTGTCTGATGAACACATTGAAAGAGTAACACACATGCTGAGGGGCTGTCTAAACACTCCTAAATTTGGCCTGTCAAGCCTTGGGAAAATTAACCACAACATAAGGCCAACGTGGTGCAATATTTATACAGACAATTAGAAAAACTAACAGAATGCAAATGGATGGAGGCCCAAGGACAATGTGCCTCAGCGAGGAATGATGATTCGCTCCCCGCTTGCTCCACACTGACTGCATTCAGGCATGTGTTGCGTGAGATGAGCCTGTTATGCAGGAAAGGCTTTTTTTTTTTATTTGACTGTACCCAAATGAATGCAACAGTGTGTTTTCTAATTGAAGACA
Organism: Scomber scombrus; assembly: GCF_963691925.1. Lineage (NCBI taxonomy): Eukaryota > Metazoa > Chordata > Actinopteri > Scombriformes > Scombridae > Scomber > Scomber scombrus. Next base: position 7,570,374 of record NC_084989.1, read on the forward strand.
ACAAGACGCTCTAGTTTTCCTGCCATTGCAGGGGACCTGACATGTTCCACCGGCCAAACGTCGACCCCGGCCCCCTCGGTCTGCTCAGCGGGGGTGAACTCAGTCCCTCATGAGTCACACATAACCCAGCGATATATCCCGCCCGGAGGCTAAATGACAACACGCATGTACACACTTTGAAGCATAAGTATACGGAGTTTGCAGAAACAAACACGCACACAGTGGAAATGCTTTTTGAAGGAGTCAAGGGGAAACTCTATTGTTCGGCAAAGGTCTATTCTCCACTCTCTTCAACTTGTCTCCTTTGCTTCTATGTTTATCTCAGACTTCCTCTGATAGAGTATTTCAAATAGTGACATAATTCTTTCCCCTGTGGGGCTACTCAGTGTCCAGATACATAAACACAGCTTACCCTCCAGCAGAGAGCCCATTCCCTACCCCCACTGAAATACTTCTTTAATTATTAGCAAACACTCACACATGTATGATGCTAGAAATGTATAAAACAACACTTTACAAAGGTGGGAATTTTATATTTTAAAGATAGAAGCCAACTAGTTGTTTTTCACATTCCCATCTGAGATACACTGCATTACTGAGAGACATCAGCTCCTGCATGCTTGTGTGTGTTTGCGCGGTCGCTCTATAAATAGCTTCTCCTTGGATTCTTGTTTTGATGAGGATGGTTGTGGTTTGTTGCTCTCTCTCAAGGAGTCGGTGGTTAATACGAGTTGCATTCAGGAACTCCACCTGGCCACAATAAAGCACAGGCCTTCTATTTCTGTACTAGCGCGATCTCCATTTTCACGAGCAGTCTGAGACTCGAGAGATGTTTGTTGCGGCGGGCCTCGAACTAAACGCGCAGTGCTTTCCCCTTAAACTGTAAAGTGCACGTTTTGCTAGATGCTGTAAAGTCCCTTGATTTTGAGTTTAACAGGAGATCATGTTGAAATGAAAATGTCTCATGCTTTATAAACAAACAAAAAGCTTGGAAACAGATGTGACATGTGAGATGGATTTATGTTTTACATGAGGATGGTCTTGTATATGGTGAGTTATTAGCAAAGTACAGTCAATTCACTTAAACTAAATCTAGACTTGAACAGAGCACAGGAACATCAGCTCAAAATGTATAGAATAAACAATCATAAAGTGTTGTGTAAATGTAGCTGGCTCATGTCTCTCAGTAATCCTGCACTATTTACCACCGGGTCAGAGTTGTTCATTAGAAAAGGCAACAGCACTTCTGGCTCTCCTGCTTATTCATACTGAAAAAGGAAATACTTGAGACAAGTCAAACAACTCAGAGAATAATTATCAGTTTTCTACCCCTGTGTTTCAGTCTCGCTGCATTCCTGCACGAGATGGGAGGAGGGCAAAAAGAAAGACGGAGAGGAAAGCGGAGGTTACGGCACCTCGTGTACCTCCACTTCAGCAAAAATGCTACTTCCTTGTGTTGCGTGCCAGCTGGTGTCACTCACATTGTTCCAAATAACAGGGAAGAGAGAGAAAGAGAGAGACACACACACATCAAGCCTTGGATTATCCCTCTCGTACAGTATCCTCCTCCCTCTTGGCCACTAAAAAGCAATCGTTGGCTGTTTTGTGGTCGCTGTAAACAGAACACTCAACAGGTTTTCTGGAAAGGAACCACACCTTTCATGAAAAAAGCTGATTTCACCAGTGATCCCTTTAGCATTTTTTCCCCCTTATCCATACAGCCTCTCCATAACGAGAAGGTAATCTGTTAAAAAGATTATGGTGCCGTTTCGGCCCATTGAGGCAAATAATAATGGGCAGATGGTCCCTCGGGCTGAATCCATATGGGAGGGAAACTACACTAATGCGGCCGTAACACGCAATGCTAATCAAATGCTAACCACTGCTTTACAACTTCTACGAGTAGTGTTGATTTGCTGCACTTTCAGGCATCTTTTTTTGGGTGGTGGTGGTGGGGGAGGGGGTTGAGTTAAGAAAAAGTACAAAGTGGCTCATTAAATGTACTAATGAGTAAAGTTGTACTGAGTTAAATGAAGCCTGAGCATGCAATGCTAAGGGTGGACAAAGTAGAGTATAGAAGTATTTTTACCTTGCTGAAACTCTAACGGAGAACAGGGAAAAATGTATTAACATAAAGTTTATACAGTATGTGTCTTGCAGAATCCACACACACACACACATAGAGTAGGCCAACAAATGTGTAATTAAATGGGTGTGAGGTGGTTAATGCGTCCGGGTTGAGGAGGATCAAGTGATAGCCATGATGCTTTATGCATGAAAGCCATTAACCTGTCAGTCAGTACACACTGTCAGAGGTGTTGTGTATCCAAGACCAATCTGTGAGGCAGGTAATGAAGAGCGGTAGCATGATGCAGTATTTAAGATCTCTTTATCTCCCCTTTTCTCTCCACATACAGCATTAAAAGCATTGTTTTTGTCAGGAAAGAATCATCTGTTTGATCTCATATTTCAAAATTCTAGCGGACAAGCAACTGCATCACTGGATAGAGTTATTTCTGTCATGTTTTCTTTTATAGTATCAAGGAAAACACTGAGACGGACTGACTTTTAAAAAAAGACAGACCCTGTTTGTACATCAAAGCCTAACAGCTTCGCTCTGATGTGATTTTACTTAGCATCACCTGTCAGCTTCACTTTAGCACAAGTGACTCATCTCCTGCAGTTCTCACCAGCAATATCACACAACAATTTGGCCTCTGACAGAGCTAATTCATTAGTCGACACGCTAACCCAACAGTAATCTGATTATCTATCTCCTAACACCTCGTCCCTGTGTTGCAGGGTATTAGGCCGGGTCGGCAGGAAAACACTGGATGCTGGCTGGAACATCCCAGAGGCATCTCAGCTGCTTTTACATCCAAACCTCAAATATGACGTTGCCTGCAAAGTGTCCATGTTAGTGAAAAAAACAACATGAGCGTTTAGACACTGGCCAGATTGTTGCGAAAGTGAGGACAGATTTACAACCGTGCACAGCAAAATAAATTCATATTTTATGTATTTCTAAAATAACAGAAAAATGTGTCTTAAAATGAAGCGGATTACTTCAAAGAGTTTTGGAGAGTAGCGCTATGTTGTAAGATTCAAGATGTTTTTACATGGACGTGTTTTCATATGTATTCATCTGTTTCATGACAGATTGTCTTAAAAATCCTATATCAGCTTTTAATATCATCCGACTATAATATTTTGAATGGATTCAGCAGCTTTAGTGTTGGAAACTGTTAAAACCTTCAATAAAATCCATGATACTATATCATAATCTAGTTTTCAGAGGAGAGTTTGAGTGTCACATGAGGGTATAATTTGTATTTTCTGAAGCTTTTCCAACCTTATGAGAGTAAAACTCTGAATAAGACATATCTTGGATTTCTGTGACACAGTGGTTACATTTTGTAAAGTATTGAACACTGACACAAAACAACCGGAAGGTTTGGTTTAGTCCAACATTGATAACAGCTCTCCAAAATCCATAATAGCCGGATGGCTATGAGAGAACAGGTGAAAATAAATGAGGTGATAAGAGGTGTAGAGAGACATCCTTTGTCAGGTCTGGACATATCGTGACTGTCCACTTCACATTCTCCCATCTGTAGCCATTGCATGTCATCACAACACTTTAATCCAAGCCTGTTTATACTAACAGTGTTTGCTCCGATCACTTCATTTGGCACAGGGAGGGAGGACATATACCCCCTGTCATATTGCCCAGCAGGCGATATGTGTGTTTGTGTGCGTGTGTATGTGTGTGTGTGTGTGTGTATGTGTGTGTGCATGGTGTGTGTGAAGGAAGGATATAGGGGGGTGGAGGGCTTCATGGGGAGTGATCGTGGGATCACGCAAGCTTGCTAAAACAGGCAAAGTCAGGGGAGAGTCACGCATGGTAAGGCTTTGCTGTAGATGCCACTCAGTCACAACTCCACTTCCTGGCATCTGGTGTTAGCGTGATGCTACGAGCTTCTATATATGTATGTGTGTGTGTTTTGCTTAATTCCCAACCAACTGAGGAGATTTCCAGAGTGTACACAAACACCGACTTGTCTGCCCTTTCCAAACAGGCTGTGGATCCGAATAGGAAGAACTATTTTTCTGACTTTATGTACATGCAAAGCTGCCAAATGTGGCTCAATCGAATATTAAATACACGACATGGAAGGAAGCTTGAGGAATGTTAAGCAGGATGTGAGCCATTCAAGGAAAATGAAAGAAAACATGAAATACCTTTAGAGTGAGCCCATTTTGAGTTCAGCTATTCTGGTTGAGATAGTAACGTTTGAGCGCATGTAATCCTAGACCCCTTAGCAACATCCAAAGTTTGAAGTTTTACATTAAAGGGGCATTCCACCTGTTTTACACTTCGAAGGTGAGTTTATTCGGGACGTTCTAGTGAGCACAGTTGTATTATGTCTACTGCTCTGGAGGAGCTTTATCAAGTCTGAGAAAATAACCCTGATGATGTCACAGTGATGTCATCAGGGTCTCAGCTTAAGTTTGGAGACTACACATTTATAACAGAAAGCTTGAGTCACAAACCTGGAAGTGTGGATTTGGAAAGAAGTGGGCATTTACTAGACAAGGAGGATCTAATAAAGAGGTGCATTTTGGGAAATGTAGGATTCAGTGTCTAACTTATAATAATTACTTAAAAAGAGCATATCTTGGCCTTTGGTGTACCGATTTTGATCATTTCACTTTAAATTGATCTTTTATGACATTGTAAACCATCTAATCCATCCATCCTTGACTTAGCTTTCTGGATAGTTTTATGCAATTCCTGTGTGTACAAATCAAGGCGTAGTACAAACACCTTCTGTCATCACAGAACCATGAGTTACTGTAGCCATGCCCTAAACAAGCTACTTCTCTTGCCATTGAGCTGTGATTGTAATTTTCTTACAAGATTACTTAACACAGTGTACTGTATGCAGAAGTGTTACTGTTTTGTGAAAACTGGGATATGGTCACTCGTGATGAGAAGGGTAGGGCTAAAATTAGAGGATAGGGAAGTATTTTAGGCAATGGAAGTTTTCACGAAACTACAGCAAAAAAAAAAGAGTTTCTTTGCATGTGTCTATATTTATACAGTGTATTTGTGTTAATGGATAAGTCAGCCTTCATTTTTGCTCTTTGTGTGTGAGTGTGTGTACAACACAGTAAATTGTTAGTGTGCATTGCTGTGTTTTAACATAAAGATGATCTCATCACCATGTGCTTAAATCTCCTTGTGTCCTAAAATGAGACTCCGCTTCTCATGGAAGCAAAGTTGGGCACAATGGTGTGTGTGTTTGTGTGTGTGTGTGTGTGTGTGTGTGTGTGTGTGTGTGTGTGTGTGTGTGTGTGTGTGTGTGTGTGTGTATTTGGACCAGAAAAAAGAGGGATTGTTTTGGACAGCTAGGCAGAGTACAGTAGGGCACAGCAGTGTCAGTAGACAGGGTCGGGTCTCTCCATTCACTGACCCAAAAGCTTCTGTGTCCCTGAATCACATAAACAGACACAAACCCTGAACTCTTTGTTTCGCTGCTTTCAACTTAACATAAGGCTTCCAGTCTAAAATGCATTTCAACCAGTGGGTTTTGGAGATGATTGCCAACATTTTGTGCAAATATATACATTATATTTGCAAAATAAAAATGTTTTTGTCATGGTGGATAAGCCTCTGAAACCGCGTTTAGACCACTGTAGGAAAACAAAACTCGGCTCATATTAATGTTGGTTGATTGCTGGAGTATGATGGCATGAGACTTTGTAGAAATCTGCAGATGGTGAAGAATAACAACGCAATGCTAAGACAGGGCATAAATGTGGAAAGCATTTCAGGGGAAATATTGCAGGCTAATTCAATTCATGTAAATAGTAGGTAACAGTCATTATATAATTTGATTTGTTGGGATTTATGTTACTTAAAAAGACATCTAAACCCTGGCTGAAATGCAAGATGAGATCATGTGCATCTGATATTTGTTTTTATGCTGGAGATAGAACTGTAATCAAACTGAGATGCATGCATATATCTGTCAAAGTCTTCAAAACCAGTGTGCAGAGTCCTGACATGACTCCTGGAAGTTTTGTATTTCAATGCTATTGGGTTGAACTACCTAGAGGATACACAAGAAAGTCTTTCAAAGGGAAAGAATAAGCACTAAACACGAGGGCCTTATGTACGGCACGCTTCGAAAGCAACCCTTGCAATTATCGCCTCCATACTAATGAACCTCACATAACACCCTGTGTCAGTAAACCACCATTTGGGCTCAGCAGCATATAAACTTGCACTTCGGCTCTTTGGTGGAGCCCTACAGCTGAGTCCTGTGGGCAACACCGCTGGACCAGGGCCCACATCTGCCTATCTGTAACTCACTCCATTTAAAGGATTACTCTCCGCACGCTCCTGGCTGTAAGGTCAAAGGAATTCTCTTCAAACTCTTGAAAACCCATTTTTTAGCCAAGTGACAAGAAAATATAATCATGGCTGTTTATCTTTGCTCCACATAAGGTACAACTTTGGAAATATAATAAGTTTATCTCAATGCTTCTGTACCTACGTCATCCATAAACATAATAAATTCCTCTTTAAGTTGCAGAGAAGTAGCTGTATATCTTGCGCACGAATTGTGATGTCTACATCAATCTTCTACTTCTCTATTTGTCTTCCTTTTATCTACAATATTTGTTCTCTGATGTCGCAATGGCCCGATTTCCCCACCAATATCATCAAAGTGTCATCAACTCAAATCTAACTGTGGTGCTGAGTAAAATAGGCTGAAGTCTCGTGGTTTGAAACCTAAACTCAGAAACTAAAGTAGCTACTTTATCCAATGAAAGCTCCAAAGTCAACTTCAGCATAACAGCTTGGTTTAACCATGAATATTTAGCTAGCTTGAATCTTCATGAATCACATATTATAGCTACCCATTCTTCCTGAGGAAAATCTTTAAATAAAAAAGATTTCATTAAACAAAATTGAGGATCAATATTTTTTTAATGTGATTTCAAGTCGGGAAAACCACAACTGAGATACCTCAAACCAAATATGTCTGAACTGAAGAACATGTGTTTCCAAAGCAGTTTATCTGGAGCTGCATTGTGCTGTGTTGTACTACGCGTCCTGCAGTATTTTCTGCTTGCAGCTGATACGAATATGAGAGGAACCACAGGAATTCCTAAGCAATAGTTTCAGGATGTCTCCAGGGCAAGAGCAATATCTCTTATTTTGGAAAGTATTATCAGCCTAAAACACAGTGGTGTCACTGTGATCAACTCACGCGAGGCCCTGGATGTCTCCCTCTTACTTTAGGACATTGTAAATAGTGGCTTGTTTTCTGTTCCACTCATCAGCAATAAAGTCTAGTAGAAAGACTCTCCACAATTGTCAGGTGAATACGCTGGACAATAACAAGGATTGGGTTGATATACTGATGGTTTTTTGGTTTTCTTTCTGACCTGTGATCTAAATGTTTATGCTTTTTTTATCCTCACAAAACAAAACAAAAATAGTTTGACATTCTGGTGCTAAAACTAACAGCCTCGGTTTTTTGGTCACGCGTCACTTTGCTGTTTATTCATTTAGTCCTGTGATTCCCACCCAAGGGGAACCTTTATGTACCTGTAGAAAGATCATAGAGTGGCTGAAGTAATTGGACAAAATGGAAATTGTTATCATTTTAATATTGACATTTTGTTTTAGTAAAAGTAATGTTTACATGATTGAAATTGCCTAAAAGTAATGGATAAGTGGTTGAAATAATTAGGTACACACGGCTAAATGGTTCAATCACATATCTAAAAAGTAAAAAATTGTGTTGTAGTTGATAATTATTTAAAGTAGCTAAAAGTGATGGATAAATGGCTGAAAGACAGCTAAATGTAATAGAAAATGCTAAAATTATTATCTGAAAGTAATGGATAAATAATTAGCTAAAAGTAATAGTTAAAATGTTGAAAAATAATAGCTAGTTAAAATAGTTAGCAAAAAGTAATGGCTAACTCCTTAACATAGCATAAAGTAATGGTTAAATACTTAAAGTAGTAAGAGAAAAGTTAAAATAATTAGCTAAAAGTAACGGTTAGTTAAAAAAAGTAAGCTAAAAGTAACGTTTAGTTAAAATAGTGAACGAAATGTAATGGTTAGTTCAAATAGATAGCTAAAAGTAATGGCTTAATGCTTAAAATAGAAAAAGGTAATGGCTAAACACTTAAAGTAGTGAGAAAAAAGTAATGACTAGTTACAATAATTAGCTAAAAGTAACGGCTAGTTAAAAAAGTTAGCTAAAAACAATGGCTACATAGTTAAACCTGCAATGTGGGACTTTTGTCTCCCCCTACTGAATGTAATGGATACATTTATATGTAAAAGTTCTGCACTGCAGCTTTGAAATAGCTGAAAGAAATGGTTAAATGGTTGAAATATGCAAATAAAAGTAATGAAAATATGGTGAAAAGTAGTAAATATATAGGTAATAGTATGAATGCAAACTTGACCAAACATTGACAGTTCAGTTGTATCAAATATCCACTTTAAAATAAGTGATAGGGTTAAAATCTGTTAAAATGTTACAGGTGAAGGGGTTCATCTAACAGGACTGTGCGAGTACATCAGACAAAACTGATCTAAGTTGGAACAACGCTTCTGGAAAAATGGGATTTGTGTTTTAAACTCTTTCTGGAGAAACAAGACTGAACACAGAAAAGAGGGAGAGAAAGAGGGTTTCACAGTTTGTAGAAATTGTCACACATCATTTCATATCCCGATCCTCTTACGGTTAAGAATGCACGCTCACACACCCAAACTCATACATCAACACAAAGCAAGCATGGGTGCATTTTACATTTCAGCCATTAGACACAGACAGAGATGTGGTGTCTTACTCTTAAAGATACTTCAACAGGAGACACGGCTGCTGCTGGGTTTGAAATGTCCATTTGGGGGCCGGTCTCCAGCTATACACACTCTTTGCACACACACACACACACACACACACACACACACACACACACACACACACACACACACACACACACACACACACACTCTTTGCACACACACACACACACACACACACACACACACACACACACACACACACACACAAAATAAACACACCGAATACCCACATCCTCCTCACCCAACAACAGTACTGCAACTGTTTCTCATGTGACAGAGGGGGGGTGAGCTGTTCAGCTGAGGGAGTGGCGGAGAATAGCGTGCGAAGACCTAATGCAATGTTTCAACCCCAGATGGGTCACATCAGTAGCCCGCAATCAACAAATTTAGTCCTGCCAAGTTTACACGCTTTACATGTCAAAAGGGACGGCACAAGGAAAAGAGAGAAACCTGTTCCTTCTTTTTTCCCCCCTCCTTATCGCCTGCCACAGCTTATAATTATTAATTACTGTGACTGTTTTTTCCATTGTACTAGAAAGGAGAGAAAAAGAGAGAAGTACAGAGGAGAAGAGGAGAGAAGAGAAGAGAAGAGAAGAGAAGAGAAGAGAAGAGAAGAGAAGAGAAGAGAAGAGAAGAGAAGAGAAGAGAAGAGAAGAGAAGAGTGATTCATACTACTGCCAATTTGTCGTTCTATCATCTGTTGTTAGGTGCTTCCTGAGAAACATCCTCTAGCACATGGGAAATGGAGTTATATAGAATGCCACCAAGAAAAACTCAAACGTCATCATCAGAGAAAAATGCAGTGTTTTGTAAAAACACCACAGTAATGAACACTTTGCATGAAAGACAAAGACATTTGTCTTGTCTTAATAAAGAGAACATTAAAGATGAATACATACCATACAAACTCTTAACAAACAATAATCTTGTGCAATACTCTTGACCGCTGCTGCTTCTTATTTATATATTATTTTATTTATTCGATTTAATTCTATGTCATCTTTTTTAGCTGTGTGTGTGTCTTGTTTTTATCTGGTTGTCATGTTGTTATTGTCTTTAAAGCAAAAAATGGAGCGGCGCCTGTAATCTCATTATATGTTAAATATAATGACAATAAAGCTTATATTTCTATTTCTATTACAACACGACACAACACAACAGAGGGCTGATTCCTGACATAAGGATATTTCATGAAGAATGAGTAGGAATAGGTTAAGGGCGGTAGACACTAAGAGTCACGGGACACCCCCACGTTCTATCTACCCCCCCTAATCCACACTTTAGTGTTGTAGGAAATACTCAGCAAAAGCTCTGCGGTCAGCCGATCCATTTCCTCACTGACACCAGTGATTATTGCCAGCGCCCAAAGCCATTTATGCCTGGCAAAACACCTTTGTATCTGTCCTGAGTGGTTCAGATGAGCCAAGAGGACACCTGGTGTGCAACTTCAGACTGAGTGCTTCCTAATGTGCTCGCAGTGGGGATGTTTAAATAAAGCTGATGATATCACTGCCTCTGGAGAAATGAAGCTCAAGATAACGAAAAGCTTCACTGAGCTACGCAAACATGATGCATCCTGCTCCGAATTATCGGTGACAAATCACACACATGCATGCCCACATTCGCACAAACAAATGACTGGACATACATCGGGAATCTCACACATGCACACACACAGAAAAGTCCATCATTTTCTTCCCATAACAGTGTGTGGTCTTGTCATTCAGGCTTTGTTTCCATCGTGGCCTCTCATCTTTAAATAGCCAGCTATAATCTGTCCATTCAAGCACAGACTCATCGAGTTTCAGCCCAAATTTTATAGAGCACTGTGCAGTTTAAAATCCACCTTTCGGAGAAGGATGGAAGATCTGAGCCCAGATCTGCTTTCAGGGTTGTGGACATGACGATGGAGGTTTATCATGAGTGGAAAAGGAGAGCTTTTTATATGCATCACTGGTGCTAACATCACTTTTTCCCCACTGTAAAAAAAGTCATTAATATCTTGTCTTGTGCTGAAGCTCATTTAAACGGCATACTGTTCCTTATAAACACAATCTACTGAATCACGAAATAACAGTAACAGGATGATAGAGGGAAGCAGAACAAAATGCTTTTAATCAGTATTACTTTCGGGTAATGATTTGAGAAACTGTTTGGGTGTGGGCTAATAATCAGTATGGACTTGTTTATGGAAGCACACTTGAATATGAATTTAAGCGTGGCTCAGTATGGTCTTCCAATTCAAGCATCAATTCCCATGCCACCGACCAAAACTCCAAAAAAAAAAAAAAAAAAAGGTTTGGAGGAAAAATAAAAGAATGGAAATCCTTTTGAAAGAATAAAAAAAAAAAGAAAGGCGGACAGAGAGGAAAAGATAAAGAGAAGCCAGAGAGAGAACTGTCATAAAATGAACAGAGAATTCAAAGTCCTTTCCCCCCACCGGACAATAAAACATGAAAAAGTATGTGTTAGAAGGAAAGGAGAAATCCTCCATGGCTCCAATGTACTGTGAAGGAGAGTCAGAGAGAGCTCCAGATGTGTCTCAAACATGCTTCAAATTTCATTGTGATACTTAGAGGGTCTTAGTGAAGCAGACCCGGGATTGTATTAAACCCAATCCAGTCTGGCCCATGTTCACACAGAACCATATGTGTAACACATGAGCGATGGATAGCGACAGTTTTAACCTTGATTGTCAAATTATCCTCTTCAAAGACATTACACCTGCCTCCCAAGCTAATGTATTATTGATACAAAACCATATCGCTGTCTATAGACTTAAAAGTATTTATTTACTTTTTAGGTACCTGTGTTTTTTAGGGAAAAGCCACTCCAGCAGATGCAGAGGATATTGTAACACCTCCCTCATTTCAACACTTCCCCTGATGTGAAAGTCAGCGCCTGACATCACCTCTGCTTTCCTGTCTCTCTTCTCTTCCCCTCGCTCGACGGTCACAGCTTCTCCCTGTCTAAACATTTAGTCTCATTTTACCACAATGAAGAAATCCTCCTCTGATCGGCAGTGGTGAATCACTGCGGCAGGAGAGAGGTTTGTGAAAGCAGAGAAGGAAATGTTAAGTGTTTCTTATGTGAATACTGAATTAGAAATGCTGATTTTCACATTTTAATCACATATTGTGAGTTGTGGTGAAAGTAAGACATAAACTGCATTATAATATATAAAACATCTGCCTGATATATAAAATATCTGACTACCACCACCTCTTAAGTCTCTGATATAAGCTTTTATGTAATTCCTGACAAGCAATGTGCATTATAGTACAATTCCAGACATGAGCAACCAATAACAACTTGCCCATTATCAATCAAGACTCAATTTTGTTGCTGTTAAGTCGGTTGATTCACACCCCGATCTGTCAAAAAGAGCTTAACGGTTGGATGGAAACGCTGCCATAGTAAAGATGCTGTTGTTGTATTTCTGTATTTCATTTTCTGTTTCAGTTCCTTGACTCCAAGCCAAACAAGCTGCTTGATATCCTGCCAACTGCCACTGTTATGCTTCTGCCCTTTTTTGTGTAGTACTTTTTTCAAAACTTAGATCACACCTGAGCTGAGTGTTAATTTTTAATCTTCACATAATCACACAGCATCATCTGCTTCAGTGTTTTCATGAGGAAGAAGGAAAGAAAAGGCGCTTGGACGAAAGAAAGGATAAAGAGAAAGTGAAGGAGGAGAATGTGCCCGTTTCAGTTGCAGATATTGTGTGTGTGTGTGTGTGTGTGTGTGTGTGTGTGTGTGTGTGTGTGTGTGTGTGTGTGTGTGTGTGTGTGTGTGTGTGTGTGTGTGTGTGTATGATGACTGTGTCTTTGTGTGTGGTTTGTTTCATCTCTATAGAATCAGGTATGACAGCTCAGCATCCTGAAGGTGTTTTGGGGGTGTGAATCTTTACATTTGTAACTGCACTACATCCATGTTTTTGCATATATGTATGAGTGCCATTTAACAAAGTGATCTAACTGATCAGTATTAACTATGTCAGCTCTTTATCCTAGAGCTGCGTGTGCCTACATGGGAAGCAGAGATCTGGGATTCCCTAAAGCGTGTTCAGTAAATCTTCAACCGGCACGGATTCCAATGAAATTGCGTGCAGCGGGGTGGGACTCCTGAACTAAACCACGCCTCCACGCACACACACCCCACCACCCCCACCACATACACACACACACATGTGCGTATACTCGCCCACATACAGTACACAACAACTTGTAACAGAGGCCATCGCAACGGTTAGGTGCAAGGCTTATCCTGGTGTCGTGGGAGGGTTAATGGATTTCAACCATTCATTCACCTGTCATCCCCATTAAATCCATAGCTAGCCTTTCCGTGACCAAATGAGACCTCTTATCTCTATAACAGCCCTCGTCTGGTTAACCTCAACCCGGCTTTCTCTCCACCGTGTATGTCAGTGGAAATGCATATCCCATGTATGCTCACGGCAGCACTTGCGGAAACACAGAACGATACTTATGTCATGTAAATATGAGAGCAATGAGCCAACGCACCTGGCTCTGCGAAGAAAGCCTGCCATATTTTTCTTCATAAATTCGTTTTGTGATTTTGTCGTAACCGAAACACCTCGAGACAAATGTGGTTTTGCAGTTAAAGAGCGGGGTTTGGCTGATGAGGCTCACATGGTGAGGAGCTTTCAGTTGCAATGTGGGTGGTCAGTCCACAATGGATCATTGCACTGACAAGAAAAAACTGTTGAGCTGTCTGTGTGTGTGTGTGTGTGTGTGTGTGTGTGAGGGAGGGTGCAGGGTGAGAGTGCAGCCTATTATGGTGGACTATACCAAAACATGTCATTGCTGAGAAATGTTCAGTTCTCCACTATTTTCAGTGTAATGCTTTTCACTGTTTCACTGTAAAAGTGCAGATAAACAGACGCTGTTTCCTCCTTATTGGATTGTTGAAATATTTACTGTTGAAAATGGATAGTCAAAATTGGAAAGTGATGAAATTTGTTCAGTCAGTCCTTGGTGGAAATCCTCCTGTGCAGCTCAGTGGCACAGGTTCATGGCAATGGTTTCTACATTGGCATCAAAGTGACCTACCGTTCTACAGTAACCATCTCTCATGAGAAGAACACAGAAACCAAAGCAGCGCCAGGTTTACTGAGAGCACCGGGTTTGCTCATCAGCAACTTCTCATATTTCAGGGTCCCACATTGAAGACTCCGGTGGTACACGGTACAATAAGTGACTGACAGTACTCTGTCACTCATCCATCACCAAGAACCACTTTCTGGACTATTATTTTCCTTTGCTTTAGGTTGTAAACCTTGACAAACATGGCAGCTGTCCTGGAAAGAAGTTTTTAAATGTCCCTATGTTTATTCTGTCATGTCTGAGATGCTGTGGTTAAGCATTTTATTTATTTATTTACCAACTGAAGCCAGCTCTCTGAAAAACATTATGCCTGAACTGTGGTTCATAACACATATGCAACACCTGAACAAGACCTCTGTAATGGCTAAATTGGCATTTTTATGGATGCTGACATCATCTGTCATTATTAGGTGTTAATGTACACATTGGAAAAGCTTGTCAGTGCAAAAAAAAAAAACAACCCTCCAGAATAAATGCCTCTCTGTTATAGGATAGGTTTGTTAGAAACCAGAGAGCAGCTGATGTTCTGCCCTCTCACTAAATAATATCACACCAAAATCAAGAAAACAACCACTTCTTATGGTGTAACCTAGATCTCACCTCCTGAGAGGGGAGGGGAGAAACCGTGGGCATCTCTGGGTCAGAGCGAACTCTAATTCAAAATAAAAAGGAAAGCCTCGTTACCCATGCAACGCTGCCACCTTATCTCATATCCTGGCGCCTGAACATAAAACATCTTGCGTGAGAGACTATGAAGGCCAGAGAGGCCCTGTAGATTAAATCATCATGGCGGGACATTTATTAAAACATTCCTTTATGAACATATACCCATATATTGAAGATATTTTCTCCCGCAGTAGGTTTGTTAGAAACTAGAGAGAGGAGCACAGTTATAACCTGACATTCTGCCCTCTCACTAAATAATATAACAGCAACCAACTCCATTACCTGGAGAAACACCATGGTGGACATTCCTCTTATCTGTTAAACTACCCAGTAACAGGTAGTGGAGATAAGGAAGATCCAGGAATGGCATCTGTTGACAGATTTACCGTCCCATGCAGAGGGTGTTTTGCTGCTTTCACAACCAAACTGGAATATCTCAGAACTGTTTAGTTTATCAGATTGACTGATTTGGTTAAACAGTTAGCGTCTGAGGGCCCTCGCATAGAAATGAACAGGATTCAAGAAAAAGAAACAATGCTATATAGAAAGCATTCAACCTGCCTTAAGTGCACGGCGCATGTGCTTCAATGCATGTCCATGTGTGCGGCCTTGATGTCTGAACTTGACACCATTACAACATGTGAACATGCGCACCACCTGTGCAAACAAGCACTACAAAGGCTTCCCTGTTTTCATGGACTGGCCCTTTAATTAGCCTTTAATTGGGCCACAGCTCCCACAGTTAGGACCGCGAGAGACAACCAGGCAGCTGTGGAATGAAAAGGAGCAAGAGAGGGGAGATAAACTGTGTGAACGGCTGGAAAATTACTTTTCCCTACATCAAGCAGGCAGTAATCAGTCATCTTCAATGGTGTGATCAGCGTTTGTGAGAACTGCATGCAATAAGACGAGGTGTTTTTCCATGAGAAAAAGAGAAGATCGTGCATAATCTTGTCCTCGGAAAGACAAAAAGAATGTGTGTGTAATATGATGCTGTAGTATGTAAATGAAGATATATTGACATAAAAGGTAAATAAGTTACAGCTGTTAGGTAAGGTGGCTGTCAACACACACGCACACACACACACCTCTACACCCCAAAATACTTCCGCATCTGAGAAGTTATGTAATGTTCAAACATGTGGCCGGTATTGAAAACAAACCGTTGCACGCAATGGCAGAGAGGTCATGTTATACACCAGAGAGTTTTGCTGCTCTGCTTTCTCCGTCTCTCTCTCTCTTATTCCCAAAGGAGCACTTGTGCAGCTCACAGGGAGAAAGCGGTCAGACATTATTAGCTCAGCAACATGCCGCTGAGTCTTTCCTGACATAAGTCGAAGCCTTAAATAGACTTCACACTGCTGCAGGGACACGCTATGTCCTCTACATTTAGAGCCATTGATGAAAATAGGAGCAATGTGCAAGCTGGATTGAATTGAAAAGGAGGGCAGAAAATGACAATGTATGTAACTAAATTAAATGGCACCAATCCTGGAGATGAGGTGATGATCCCAGACCATGCGAGGCAACTGAACTGAACTAAAGCATGTACTTAATGGTTGATAAGAAACATGTGACTGCTTCTTTGAGGTACTGTATGCTGTGTAATTTTCATGTAATCGTTACCACACTGGAGTGGCAGGGAGCCAGACAGTGTCTTGCAGATTTTATAACTGCTTTAATATACCTCACCCTTATTAACCAATTGTATTTCATACACAGACAACTTGTCTCCTTGTGCAAAATCAGAGTCACAGCATAGTCAAAACAAGTCTCCAGAATGGGTTAATTGTGGCATAATTGACCAATGAAACAATCAGATGTCAAAATGCTGCCAGTTTAGGCACCAAACGCTGTTAAAGCATCAGTTGGAGCCTGGCACAAAGAGCTGTTTATGCTGAAAATGTGTTTTCATGATTTGATTAGACTAATCTTAGGAACCGAGTCTGATTATGCAATTCTGCTTTGATGGTTTTAGATCTTGAATTATGTAGGATTGATTATAGCCAAAAATAAAATAAAAAAACTCAGATGATAAGAAATCAGATGAAACGGTTGCAGTAGAGAGAAAACACAACTCAAAAGGGTCAATATATAGTTTACCCACCTCTCTGATTGCTGAATGTGGGTCATATGAAGTACAGGGAAATATATGTTGTAGCAATATGAACATCTACATGAGATGGAGAAAACAAAGAAGTAAAAACATTGTAAAAATCCAAGATTTCTCCATTTGTTTTACATATCCTGTCTTTTCCTTTTAGGCAGATGGATGCTGCAATTTCAAGGATATTTAAGAACTGATCCTGTTTTGTTTTTTCTTCTTATGAGTCAGCAGTAGCAAATCAAGTGGAATCAACACGTGTGGATCCACAGCGCTGCGTGCGTTTGTGTGCGTTACACGTGCGTGTATTTGTAGGCAGCATCCTGTGGAGAAACACAGCGAAGCCTTACCATTGTGTCGCTGTGTGCAGACACACTTCCTACCTCTTGCTTCAACAACTGTTGTACTGAGACGGATGTAAAACAATAGAAAGTGATTTTTTTTTTTTTAACTTCTACCTTTCGAAGGTCTTACATGTTCTAAAATATCAAACATAAGTAACACATATTTACTTTGAGGTTACAAAAAGTCATCGGATTCTTTGAGTCCTTCCTTCATCCAATTCAAGTAATGTGGTTGAAATAGTGTTAAATAGCATCTACTCCAATAAAAACATTTGGAACATGACGGGCGGTGTCGATGAAGAGGTGCTTTATTATTTTATCTGTGTGTGAGAACATGTTGGACAAAAATGTTGGAAACTAATGGTTTCGATGATATCGGGAATAGTTATTGCCTATATGTGAATTGTTGTCTTTTGCTATCTGGATCTTGGAGCTTCATCACATTCAGTCTCTAAGGCTGCAGCAGTTTCACAACAACTTTGAACTCAGAGCACGGATCAAAATCCAGGTGCTCCTAATGTTACATGTTGAATATTTTACTCTTGGAACCATAGTTGTCTCATATGACTTAGTTTTCCAGTCATTTTTCCTGAAACATCCAAGGACAAAATCTATTTAAGGTACGACTTCATCAGGTTCGGTTACCAGATCCGCTTAATTCCATGCGAAACACAGCTACACAAGAATCCTCTTTAGAAAAACATATCGAACATCCTTTATATGCACCAGGGCTTGAGAGAAACACCTCAATATACATTACAAATGGCAGACCATTAAAATCCCATTTATCCACATTCCAACTGGATGCAACAGCTGTGTGGAGAATGAAGCACTACGTGTAGTACTAGCACGAGGGACAGAAAGACAGAGGGGAAAATACACATATGGAGGGATACACGTAAAAGGGATGTATTGGCACGAGTTGCCAGTAATGTATTGCTTCCACAGGATGCCCTGCACGCTCAAAACAAGCCATGATTGGCCTTGATCACGCTCAGCCATTGAGACGTACAGTAAAAGTGACAGGCAGTGGAGAGATGGGGAGAGAGGGAGCGAGAGAGAGAGGATAGGAAGGGGAGGGAGGGAGATGGTAAGGCAGTGTGACACAGTGAATTTGCAGAAGAGGATGAACTGTAAATATTGACCCTGGAGAGGTGGGCATAACAGTCATGCTGCACCAGCAGGGAGAGGATATCACACACACACACACACAAAAACACACACACAAAAACACACACACAGTTCAAGCCCTTCATTCGGCTGGAGCACGCAGCAGCTATGAATCTTATTGAGCCGAGATAAACATCACGCTGGTTTTAGAATCATTACACTGGCTGCTTGTTTAGTTTCAGGACCGATTTTTCTGAGAATCATTTTTAAGACGTTCGGCAGTCTCCTAAAAGGCTTCAGCACAAAGCATTTAATCACAGCATCAGGTCTCTGCCATCACGTTGCTGGCTTACGTTCAAGTTTCCTGTTTTGTTTTACATTTCTCATTTTCCTAGCTTCACTGCTTTTTATTGTCACTTTGTTTTTTGTGACTCTCCATGTGCTCAAAGACTCTGACAGATTGCTTTAGACCCCGAACAGTCCTTTAACTTATTCTTCCTCTATCAGTTTTCATCACTGTCACACTGTAAGATTGCTTTTCTGTCATCATATGCAGCGACTACAGAAATGAAATAGGTTCCAGACACATTACTCTTGTCAAGTTAAATTACTTTCCTCGTTAAAACCTTCATAACAAACATATTAATTGAATAAAATGTGTAGTATTAAGTAAATTCTGCTTTTAAAGAAGTGCTGTATAAATGAAGATTCATCATAGGGACAAGGCTTACAAACACACTATAGTTTAAAATTCTTCCTCTGATCCATCACAGGCACTATATCTGGAAAAGACCTGCCTCAAATCAGATAACTTCTTGACCCTTTACCCCCCATGACTAATCCTAATATCATGGGGGGGGGGGGTCAAACCTTCAGCTTAACCCAGCACCACAATCAATCTCAGGCTTCCTTTTAGTTTCGGAGGGCATTTATTTATGTTAAAACACCTTTAATAATAATAATGTGTTTTTAACTCTCTATATAAAACGTGTGTTTAAAATAAAATGATGGTTATTATGAAGATATTAATATGTTAGCTCTAACAACTAACTTTTAAGCAGGGAGCTATTATTAAGCCATTGCTTTTTTATTTGCCAATACGCACAGCTGCCTGAGATTTAACAAGCTAGTTTTCACCTACTCTCACCTCATCACACAGCACTTCCAATAGTAATAGTATTTGCTGAACAGGCTTGATACAGTTTGGAGTTTACATTATTGGCATATGTGTGTTTTCATGTATGTAAAAATGTGTGTTAATTAAGTTTAATTTCTTTAGTTTGAGTTGTTTTATCCAGAGTAGAATAAGCAGCTTTGATTCCACATTATATCAAGTCTGTTGTGTCTGCCATCATTTGACTCTTCACTGAAATGATTACATATTATAGCATGCCAGTCACATAAGGTTACAATTACACATATTTACAGAGAACATCTGATATTGCTGCTGCTTCTCTTTCACCCCGACTGAGGTCAATATAAAATACATATTTTTACACAGTCCAGCTTTGTTTTATATTTACCATGTATGATTTGGCGCGGGACCTGAGTGGGGAGCGTGAGAACGTGGTGCAAGGGGCTTTAAAAGTGTGGATCTCACACCAAAAGCGTGAGAGTTGGCAGTCCCGTTCATAACAAAGATCACAATTGTCATGACACAGACTCGTTCACCCCTTCTCCTCTCTTCCCTCACTCTTCCTCCTTGTCTCTCTCTCTCTGTCTCTCTCTCACAGCCCTTGTCCTGGTATGCCCTCCCTCCCTCCGTCATGCCGCTGTCCCTGTTGAGCGACTCATGCATGGATACAATGTGCTCCACTGTGCTCTTTGAAGGCTAGCATTACTGTTCACACGCAATCTGCACCGAACACCGATACCCGTCTCATTTTTTCCTTTCCATCTTCTTCTTTTTTTTTTTCTTTTTTTTTTTAACCTCTTTTTCAAAACAGAGCTACTAGACTTTTCAGTAATATTTTAACTCTTCACAATAGCAGGCGGTCTACCAAACTCCTATATTTACTCCATTAAAACAAAGTCCGTCCCTTGAAATTAAATCCATCCTTTGAATCATTTTTATTTTAAGTGACTAAAATGTTTTTGTGGTAATAAAAACGAAGCCAGCGCCATTCACAGATGCGAACATTCTCAGGCACATTTGCACTCATTTGTCCTGAAAGCTCGGTTAGCGAAATATGCAGTATCTGCTGTGAACAAAGAAAATGAATAGCTTACATCTTTCTTTGATTACACAGTGCAGGTTTACAGCCTCGCTCTGCTCGCCAGGCAATGAGCAAAAACAGTCTCACCACAATCACATTATGGGAACAAATCTGATGTTCATCTAATTATTTTAAACACACCGGAAACATTAAAGACGATATGTCACTCTTTTTCTAAAGGGGAAAAATTGATCCCTGTAAGGAGGTCTACATAAGTAGAATCAATAGTATGTTATAGAGATTAGTAATAAGAGAATAAGTTATGTTAATGTATGTAAAAATCTTAATGAATAATGTTTTGATGATCCCTGCTGTCAATCCAAGATGTCTTAAACAGAAATATATACTCATTTAAGTGGAAATTAAATGAATTCCAGCATAAAGCAGCACATCCTGAGAAGCATTTATGCAAATACAGTATATAGCAATATACAATAAACTCTATACTCTAAGTCCTTCCTATCTTCCGTCCGTCTGCAATTGTTTCCATGCGGTCGGCCTCCATCGCAGCTCAAGCCACAGGAATTTCTCCTGGATATTCAGAGCATGCCACTGCCACAGTAGGAATATGATACCTGACTTTATTTCTCCAGTGACAAAAATATTCCCTTCCTTCTCTCCTTTAAAAAAAAAAAACCAACTCTGGCTTTTTTTGTATCGCTTCTGTCCAGGCACGCTATCTTCTCCCCTCTGTGAACTTACTGGCCTTTGGTGTCGTTCCCTCGTGGCTCTGTTTAAATGCTCTGATCAGTACAAAGAGTAAAAGGGCTGCTTCCACAGTGTGGAGTGGACTAAAAGGAGTGTATATAACGTGTGTGAGAGTTGGTGTCAAGGCATATGCAATGAATACCGTTAGGAATATGTGTGTGTGGCAGCTCTGCAGTGTCATTCACTGACAGTGTGATGTAGGAAGCAAATGAACTCATTTCTGCAGGGCTGGTCTCTCTCTCTCTCTCTCCCTCTCTCTCTCTCTCTCTCCTTCTTTCTCTGTATATCTCTCGCTCCGTACATTTCTCTTCCATTCACTCACTCTCTCGCTCACTCTCTCTCTCCCTGCTCGGTTCGACAGATCGTTTTCATAACCACTTTTCTGAGGTCACAGCCTCGTCTGCAGTAGTCACGCAACCCCTCGCCTGCTCAGTCAGCTTTACACACACACATACACATATACACATACACATACACACTCTACCACAGCAATACTACACTACACAAAACCCTGTCTTAAAGAGACAGTGTGCGGCTCTCACCGAGCAGCCACAACATGTTACAGACTCTGCTTTAAAGGGTCAGCATGTCTATTTTTGGCTCGGTGCTCAAAGCATTCCTCTGCTGCAGGGAGCACACATGCAACCTGTGGCTGCAGAGTGGAAATGCAACACTGAAAGCTTATTTTAAGATTACACCTCTGACTGTAATTATTCTCAACTATTTCACATTTCCTTTAGTAGGAGTAGGATTGTAAATACACCATGTTTTCATGTGTGCAAAAGACATAAACAGGGATTTAATTACAGTGGTGATATGCTCTGTTCTGGTAACATTCTACTTAAAGGGAGTCCTAAGAAAGCTCTCTTTATGTGGTTAGTGCAAAGCCTACTTCAGAAGCAATTGCTGTGCCTTTACCTCATAAACCACATGTGAATTAATGGGGCCAGTTGCTACTGCAGGTGAGAGGCAATGCATGCAAACATCATTGTTACTGCAAGGGAAAACAATGTGATTGCTTTGATGGTGTTTTTGGTGGTGACCATGCAGAGTAGTTATATTCAGACAGAGCCTCACATTGTTCTGTTGTGACAGAGCCTATATCTCTCTCTCTCTCTCTCTCGCTCTCTTCGTATGCTCTCTTGTTTCTGGCTTGTTGCATCTCCCAACACCTCTCTATCCTCTCATCACCTTCCTACCACCAGGATAGCCCACGGAGGAATATACAGTAACTGACAAGGCAGCCAGGAGGAGAGGATGAGTGGACACAGAGAAAGTGAGTGCAGGGAGATTTACGGAAAACCAAAAAGGTGGAAAACGGATAAACAAAGGGATATTCCCCATTGCAGGCATTCTAAAATATGTCCAAATTCCTACTAAGGTCTGATTAATTGGATGTTATATTTGATAAATGTGTCTAAGATTAGATAGAAACATGAACTGACATCACTGTGAAAAGATGAGCACAAAGATAACTTTGTCCTACTTGTTACAACACATGTATGGCTTCAGCTGGCACCTTTGAATTTAGACTAAATTGGCGTCTTCTCAAATACTCGTTAAGACAATCATTTTTAATCTAGCAAGAAATACGTAAATGAAGTTAATTTTACTTCTACGTAGCTCTAACATCTTTTATTACCAAGGACATCTTGTCACTTTCAGTCAGCCTTACTCATCTTTGGGATGCATGTTGAGACGATTAGTAAGACACAAAAGAGCAGAGTTAGACTTTTGATCTATTGTTGTGCTGTTAATTGACCATTCACTGAGTCTTGACCCCCTTAATTGTTAGTTAGTGGAGCTTTCTGTTCTCCCATCGCATCACATCATGTAGTTAAAAGTGGTAGTTAACGGTGACATGAAATGTTTTAGCAAAAGGTGTTTGATTTTAAACTGCGCTACACAACAGCGAGTTCTTATTTCTAACCTGTAATCGTCAGAGTTTTGCTCTCTTTTACTTGTCTATGGTTGCTAAGCTATGATTGGCTGGTCGGTGGAGAGGTTAAGCAAGTCAATAGTCTTTACTTTGTCTGAGAGGTTCAATTTTCATATGTTGCATACAAGCATATCCAAACAGTGGTAATGCATGGATGTACTGTACATATTGTATGAACACACAACCCTTGTGGACTTCAAACATTATTACCTGCACTCTAGCTGTATAATCAAACTTGACATTTTGACACTTTCTCTACACAGAATGAACAATAATTCTGTACAAGCTGGAATGAGATTTTCCAGCTCATCAAATCTCAGTTTGTGTTTTATGTCATGACATCACCAGGAGGGGAAGGGGGGGGGAGGCCACAAAACAGCCTCAATATGGCCTGGAAATTGACTGAGAATTTGGCTTTGGGAGGTTGCATGAGAAGGAGAAGGACTTGAAGTAGCAGGGAGGAGAGGCCTGCCAAGAGAAAAGGCTCAGGCCTGAAGGCTTTTGGCAGGTGTTTTGTCTCTGCTATCCATCCAGCTGCTGACTGAAAACATGGAAGGCGTTACAAGAGAATCTATTAGCTGCAGAGACAGGCTGTAATCTCAGTAATCTTCTGTCCTAACGGTTTTACTAATTTCTACAAAACGACAGATTTTACTCTTTTTTTTTTTTACTTTAAAAAAATGAAGTCTGGTTTGTGTCTAGGCAGGTCACTACATAAAAAAAAAGTTTTAAAATCCTTTACCTTGGTGCAATTTCTCATTTACCCAATCTAAGCTTTGGTGTAAATACAGAGAAGCAGTGATTCCATAAGGAGTTAAGTATTCTGCAAATGTTTGCAAACATTTCACTTGACTAGATGAATAGATAACAGTCAACCAGATGCATCATTTTCGTGGAAAATGTGAATCACCGTTAATCGTCTACCACAGCAGCTTCAGCCTCATCAGTGATCATATGGCTCGGCCAATTAGATAAACCCTGACAGTTTTCTACATGAATTAACCCATCTGACATTTACAAAGAAATGCTGGTCCAATGTTGGATGAATGGAAGCCTGATGAATTATGCAATCGGGTTTCTCTTCAAATGCCTCCTCTCTGCCTTGCCCTGCCCTTTTCCATTCCTGTGTAACATGCAACTGTATTAAAATCACTCCTAGTATTATCTTATGTGTGACATCTTGACCTCATTGCATGGGTCCTCTTTTTTAGTAGTGTCCATCTGCCAGCAGCAGGGCAATGCTCATACAGACATTCAATGAAATGTCAATACACCTCTTTAGTGGTCAGTGGAGAGTGAGACAGGTAGACAGGTAGACAGGTGATAGAGGTAAAGAATAAAAAAACGAAAAAATTAACAGCCTCTGTAGATAAAAGATAAAAAACAGTGAAAAGTGAGTGAGCGAGGGAGTCTGGCAGAGAGAGAGAGAGAGAAAGAGAGAGGCAGGGCTGAAGCCACACCAGTCAGCAGTCAGGTTGAGGTTGTCCAGGCCTCCAGGCCAAGGAGTGGTGGCACCACTAGAGAGGGATGATTAGATGGGAGATTAACAAGCTCAGAGACAGCAAAACAAGGTTAAAATACACAGCTGCCTTTAGGTCAGAACACAAAGAATCCCAAAGAAAGTGAGAGATGATGACATACGTGGGTGTATGAAAAAGAAGAATCCATCTCGTGGAAAGAAAATGAAAAAAAAAAAGAAATTGGGGGAGATCCAAGAGAGTTAATTATTTTAGAAGCATTGACACATTTTTGCTTTCATGTTATTCAGCCTCTTTTGAAATGTTGACTTTTGTTCTTATCTTATATTAAATGAATGGCAGGAATTGAAATGCAATGTGTTTAACCTTATTTTTACCAGCGTTTCCTCACTTTTCAAAGGAAATCTGTCCTATGATCGATAACTTTACATTTTTTTGTAGTTCTCCGGATTTGTTTTATAAGAAGCTGTAGATCGCTCTTTTGTTAAAGCCAGCATGAAAGACAAAGGGCTCATATATGAACAGATGGTAAGGATGATCTGTTAGCCTTTAAAGAGATCCAACTGCACATCGGCTCAAGCGAGAAACATAGACAGACACAGGACAATCAGTATTTGCTGCTCCTGTGTGTGCGTGTGTGCGCATGACAGCGGGTATTTATAAAACTATCACCACATTATCATGCCTGAGACATGTGAGCGGGTGCGGCATCTTCATCCTTAACTCGTTTAGGACATATTGAGGTCATTTTCCCCGGGTTTACACAACATTGCGTGAGAAGGGAAGGGTATCCGGTGGATCCAATTGCCCTCTGTGAGGGCGGCAGCGCCTCCATGAATGTGGCCTTTGAGTGGCGAGAGGCCAGTAGACATGCAGACAGCCTGTACTTACTGTATCTGGGAAATAAGCCTGATGCGACTTCAAACTGCCACAATGATGTTATTATGTCCCCCCCTCCTCCTCTTCCTCCCCTCCTTCCTCCCCCATGCCTGTGTCCCTCTCTCTCTCTCTCGCTCTCTCTCTCTCTCTCTCTCTCTCTCTCTCTCTCTCTCGCTCTCTCTCCTTTCTGAGAACTTGTTGCTCATGAGTCACAAGGAAGGAGTCTCCAGCGATCTGTTGTTTACCCTCGTATTACTCATGCTGGGGCTTCACTGCTTCAATTTCAGATTTTATTATCCCAATGACCAATCAAAAAAAGATGTTTTTTGTTATCATTCCCTTTAAAAGGGGGGCTGAAGTTTAAAACTACCCAAAAGCTATTTCCCCTGTTGAAAATGAAGTTGCTGTTCTCTGGGCTTTCCAGTGCTTTCACAACGCTCATTTTTATTGAGCGCGAGGGTGACAAGAACATTGGACATCATACCTTTTTGGTTTTATGGGGAAATTATCCTTGTTTTTATGAGTATAAGAGAATCAATTTGCTGGATTTATTGGAAAAGCACAAGTTCTGAAAAGACTGCTCTAATGGTTTAATAAGCAATTACTTTCCAAGTGATAACCCTACAATGACTTCATTTTTTTTTTTATCCCTGGGCATACTACAGTATTTCATACTCCGTCATCCTACACTGGGTTATCTATATCTTTAAGCCCCAGACAATCAAATAAGGCCTCTCAGCAAACATTTGACATACGATTATGTGCAGGAGGTGTAGTAAAGTTCAACATCATCCCGATCAAAGCTAAAGTTTTTATAATATGATGGTATACAGCACAGTAAAAATACAAGTGAAAACAGCTTTGGCAACTGTTTTGAACTCGTATCAGACAGATATTGAAGTCGCGGTTTCACAAAATAACGCAGGTGGCAGCTATGGACGTCGAGTGGATGAGACTAGGCTTTGATTTCGCTGCTATATTTACACAGACTTTCAACATCAGTGCGGGCTGTCACATCAACATCTTTTCTGTGTCAAAATGTTTGCCGGGCTGGGCTAACTTTTGACAGTGGGGAAACTGGGTTAGATTTCAGAATGAGGATTTTTATCGCATTTAATTTGTCAATTCACACTGCAAATCTCTTTACCGCTACTGTGCCTTGTGAGTTTTGGTTTTCATTAAGCAAATAAATATGTGTGCCAGAGTCTAGATAATGTTACTTATGTCTGTTCCAAATCAACTTTGGATCAACTTTTTACCCTAGCCTGTCTGTACTAGTTTTTATACTGCATACATGCATTTCAATAAGGTTGAGGGTGCATTAAAAGCAACAAAAAATCTCATCCCATTGAATAATTTTATTATTTTAGGTAACCTATAGTTGACAGAAAAAGTTTCTTACTCCAGTCAACATATAAAGACGCAGACATTTCACTCTGCTCTCCTTTAATTTCCCTGCACTCAAGCTAATTGTCATCCCATGCTGGGAAAAACCTTTGCATGTGTTAATGTGGAGACGTAGCCAGGGAAATCATCCACATCTATTGTAGGTCAAGAAATGCTGCATTAGAAATCAAATATGATTGAAAAATTATGGGAGTGGTGTATGAAAAATAAACATGGGTGGAAGCCACTTCCAGCTCTATATTTGACAGATGACACTGTATAAAAACAAGGATTAGACTGTCAGTGCTCTGGATAAATGTGGGTATATGGGTGCGTGTGAGATGCATATTTAAAACATTTGCAATTTGATGATGAAAACAAACCCTGGCACATTAGCATGGAGAAATTTGCTGCTCCGCACGCAAACTTAGACCAGGGGAGGGCCCTCTGTGCGTGTGTGTGCATGTGTGTGTGTGTGTGAGTGTGTCTGTTGCTGTGGGTGAAGCCGGCAGCTGTTTAAATTCTAATTCTAACAGAGCTCTCTTTGCAACATGCCAATTTAAACATGATCCTCGGGGACAGAAAGAGAGTCTGACACTTCTCTTCACCACCTCTTTCTGTCATTTTCTCCCTTTTCTCTGCTTTCCCCTTGTTTTCTCTCAGTCTGCTCCTCTTCCTCCGTCTTGTTCTTTCCCCTACTTTTTTTTCTTCTTGCAAATATCCATTATGTCGTTTCTGCTTTGACATGAAATCCGAATTAAGCTATATGTGTCACACCAGCCTGTACCTGTACACGCACACGGAACTCACTTATCTTGCTGCATTAGCCACGATGAGCTCCTGCACCTGATATGATGATCCTTTTGCTCTCTGTCATGTACCATCTTTAAGAGGTCGTGCCATTGTGCCTGATGAATAAGTCATTAGATCATCGTTATGCTCGCCCCCGAAGGGTCCGGAGGCTTGGTGCCTGTGGCTCCATATTTAATAAGGTCACAAACACAAAAGAACCTCCATGACTGACAACAGGATCTATCGTGATCCTTGCAGATAGAAACATTTTTGGAGATAATACTTACTTAATACTGACATATATTCTGTGCACTCATGTTTTTGTGGTGTTTGTCATCCTTTAAAAGTCTGTGTTTAAGATTCAATTAGAGCCACGACAGCCAAGACTTTTTATTTAATTACGTCAAATCAACTAATCTTTGAGGTC
Organism: Scomber scombrus; assembly: GCF_963691925.1. Taxonomy (NCBI): domain Eukaryota; kingdom Metazoa; phylum Chordata; class Actinopteri; order Scombriformes; family Scombridae; genus Scomber; species Scomber scombrus. The sequence goes on from NC_084989.1 coordinate 7,598,451, forward strand.
TGACAGCAGCTATGGATGACAAAATATGCTTTTATAAATGTCGGTAACTCATCTTTACAAAAGGCTGAATTCAATTGCATTTATCATACTTGTTTTGGTAATTTTCCTCTTTTGGTTGCTTTTCCGAAAAAGGATGTGACAGCACATTAGCATAATGCTCCATAATGAAATAGTGGAAATGCCCACATTTCCGAGGTGAACGTAAGCAATGTCATGACAACCACAACTCTTCTCAGGAAAAAGAACTGCAACGCAGCTTTTAAAAATAGCACTCCTTCTCTTCTATTATTCACTTGCTACATCTTTTACTCCATCCTCCTTTTTCTTTTTTCTTTTATTCCTCTCAGATGAAACTACAGTTTAAGCCACTCAGAAAGCCTCAGAGAGCTTTTAGCATGAACTCCCCCAGTAGGCCTTTAGTGCTGGTAAAAGTAAAAACCTCCAGTGGCCAATGATCCAGAGTGCACACACACACACGCACACACACACACACACACACACACACACACACACACACACACACACACACACACACACACACACACACACACACACACACACACACACACACACACACACACACACACTACACCACACCACAATAGCAGGGGATTTTATTTAGTAAGTGGGTTCAGGGAAGTCAAGAGCTATTTTTTTTTTTTACAGGAAAATGTTGCTGGATTAGACTGCAACTAGTTTCAACACATTCATAAATAAAGGAAACACTTTTGAAATGACTCTTTTTGACTCAAGATGTTTTTGCCAAGCTTTTTTTGTAGTGTATGCATTGTTCTAAATCATTAGTCCCTGCTGGAGCTTTTTCTCAATGACTTCAACGATGTGATGAAATTTCAAGTGAGGTTGATCTGTGGGGGATACAATATAAAAATCCTCGCTAATCATTTTTAGCTCATACACACCCCGAATAAGGGAGCATGAGGGCCCCTGTCGCAGCTCTGTTAACTGTTGAACACTTAACCTTCCTTTCTCCTGGCTAACAAATAACACCTGCAGGGCTGGAAGGCTGAGTCAATACACTCTCCATCCTGACTGGATACTTTTGCCCCTGCAGAACCTGGATGCCATCAAGTCTTGACTATTCTGCTGCTGACATTTGGCTTTCTCCTTCTTTTTCTTTGCAGTGCCTGAGTAGAAGCTTGTGTGTGTGTGTGCGTGCGTGCGTGTGTCAGAACAGAAAGGACTGTCTTTGTCCTCATCTCTCCCTCTTACTGTACCCTCTGCTTTCGTCTCTCTCCATCCTACAACTATTTTGTCAGGCTCACTCATTCGATCATAATTCGGCGCAGAGCAAGAGTTCAGACTACTCCGGGTGCGCAGAGTGCAGCAAAGGCCTGCCAGCCAATAAAAAAAACCCACACACACATAGAAACCCTTTTAAACACCCTCTTGCATCACATTCTCTGGACCTCTTTAATTAGCCCTCACTCACTGAAGTACAAGCCTTTTTACATCAAGATAGTTTGGGGTTAGTATGAGTGCAATTTGTATGGTGAATTAATTTTACATACTGTCTGGCTTGTCTTGTCTCAGATTGAAAAAAAAAAAAGGAACCCCCTCCCCAAAGCTTCTCTGAGGAACTATTTTTACTTAACGGCGACTTACGTGCTCCTGTTTTCCCATATCAAATGTTGATGAAAGAGGACCTCATTTGGCTGACGGTAGTTAGCGTATCGAACTGTATCGGGTCAAATGCCACCTTTGGTTAGTGATCTTTCCAACCGAATGGAAACATATCGATTTACATTAGGGAAACAACAGCAGGGACTGGGCTTGGCCACTGTTGCACAATGAGGCATGCTTCAATTAAGATAAATGGAGGTGACAGACAAAGCAAACGGTCTGACGTACAGTACGGTCCGAAGAGCCGGCATGAACACACGACCTGATGACATGTAGTGCGCGGCGTGGTGCTCGTGCCTCTGAGCTGACGCGATCATCAGTGACATTGTTTGTAAAAGCAATAACCTGCTCATTCCATCACTCAGTGTCGGTATTCAAATTCAAAAGTTAAAACAACAGAGCACACCGACAAATATGACGCTGTCTGTAGCAACGGCAACATCGGCTGACTGAGGTTTACAGCTGTTTTGGTTGAGTCATCATCTTTTCATATCATTATTCCGCTGTTAAATGCTTTGTCTTGGTGAGACTTTGTCCCCGTATCGTGCCAGGGCGGCAGTGTCATCAAGTTCATTCATCAGCCACTGTGAATAGCCTCTCCATTTGCTCGGTTTAGCCATCAACAGATCGCATTACTGACACCAGTGAGCTTTTTTATGCGGGCAGCCATGTTAAATTGGTTGTGCTGTAGCTAATAGGCCTTGGGTGTTCGCTGGGAGGAAACCGGAGGCCATTTGAGCCAGGGTTGACGGCCAAGGTTCGATTCAGGGGAGTGAGTCTACTGTCTGTATGTCACGGCGTCAATCAGATCATTGTGGCTCGTCTCTAATTCGTGCCAACAGGCCGATGGATGGAGGGACACGGGCAAAATGACGAGAAGAAAGTCGAATCTCATGAGACGGTTGCATGTTTTAAAATGCTGAGCTGCAATCAAGACCCAATCTAGGGACTTTTTTAAATTTTTTTTTTTACTTTTGGTCATTCCTGCATTGTTTCAAATGGATCCAGTTTTCTCAAATTCAGTGATCCCAGAGTAAACAGCCGCAGAACTTTTCCTAAACTCAGGAAGCTGTTTCTGTGCAGAAATGCCCGCATGCCACAACAAATAAAAAAAATGACTGTTCCGAGGCTTAATGAGTTATCAAATGGGCTTTCAACATGTGGCTTTGGGCAGTGCTGAATCTGTAAGCCATATTGCATGTTTGCATGGAGATCAACAAAGTCTATTTGTTTGTTGTGTGGGGGGATGAATATAAATTGGCAAAGCGAAATTATTTAATCTAAGCCAAAAGGGGTGTAGTTGGGGTTAAGCATGGCTAGAGTGGCGTGCTTGTAAAAATAGCCACACTGCAAACCAAAGGCAGAAAAAAAAAAAATGTTTCGGAGCGGTGTGTATTTTAAATCGAACGCGATGATGTTGCAAACTGTAAAACAACAGCTGGGATTTGTCAGTGCGTTTGTAGCACCGCTGCATGCTTAAAAGTGCTTCCATAATACAATTATCAATCTGAACTCCTGGGGCTTCGATGTGCTTGTTGCTTTCCTCCTCGTCCCTCTGTGCTTGCCCGGCTCAGGCAGAACGGCGCGCTAGGCGGTAGCTGTGACAGTAATTACACAAGACAGCTTCCAACAATAGTGTTGGGCCAACAAAGGCTTCTGCTCCCTCTGCATGAGTCCTGGCTGTCTATTCACACTCACTCAAACTCCAACACACACTCTACCCGTCTGTTCACGCACACACACTTGCACAAAAACACACCTCCCATTGCTGCGCAGACGCCACTAGCTGTTACAGTTAGCGTCTAACGGGGCCCCCCTCGGCACTGATTTGAGTAATTCACTTATGGCCTTTTGTGATCCCAGGGGGCTCTGCTGGCCCCCAAGGCCAACAGAGTCCAACTCCACTCAAGCGAGTTCAGTGTCTGTGGCACGAGAGGCCAGGCAGGGACAAAGCCAGTGTCATGCCTTTGATTCAAGCAACTAATGAGTTAACTGTGAGGATCCTAAATGCATACGGCGGCTTCTCCATTCATGGTTCTCGACACATACAAGAGATTAGCATGGCTGGCCTGTCGCACTAGTTAACAGCTATTGTGTGGCTGATTACTGCAGAGGCGGCAAACACACATGCAAGAGGGTGGGAGAGTGAGACGACATGCAACTAATGTGCAATTTAGCGTTGAATTGTTGAGCTGGTAATAACTATACGTTAGCCACAACAAAGTTAATTTATACCGATATTTAAATTGCAAATATGCATGCAGCTCGACTTTTCTCTACAGCTTGAGGGAATGATGCAATAAAAACAGTCATCCCACTTTAAGGAGCTGTTATCCCACCTTAAATTTTTTATTAGTGTAGCTTTAATGAAGTGTTTCACTCTGTCATAAACAACTCTTGAAGAAACATTTGTGGGCATGGAAATAGTTATATTTAAACGATAGGTTCACGATTCTTCAAGTGTGTCTTCAAACAACTCCCAGGTGTCCATATGGACATTAAAACAGGTTTTTATCACGGTAATCATCCCTCTTGTTAAAAGTGGACATTAACACATTCCTTCCTAATGTGTTTTCAATGTAAGTGATGAGGGACAAAATCCACAGCCCTCGTTTAGTCCAAAAATTGATTTAAAAGCGTATCTGAAGCTAATATGAGGCCAGTATTAGATTTATTGAGAGGAATAAAGTATTAGAGGAGGAGAGATTATAGTGAGCATAATGTCTTTTAATGTTCATATGACTATTGCTTTAAGACTTGAAAAATTGTAAACCCATCCTTTAAAGTTGTTTAATATTATATACTTCATTCTAAGTATCCATATTAGTGTAGCGTGTAAATCTATTTCTGTCTACATCCATTCACAACAAATGAACAGGGTCTCTGCATGCCAAAATAAAGGAAAGGAATGATAAGACCCTGAGCACTGGCATTAGGTTAGTCATAACACTGGAACACATTAACATTTACACTGGAAATGTATTAAGCGGCCATACATCTAGCTTTGTATATAGAACTTGTAGCACGGAATTACAGACATCGCATGAGGAGGAAAGAGGAAGGAGAAAAGCCTGAGCACTGGCATTTAGCCTGATCACGCACTCTTCATGAAGCGCATGGAGATGAGAGGTGATTTTCTTTCACAGAGGTCAGTGAAACAAACAGAAGGGCAGAACCCCATAGGGAGGAAGAAGGGGAAAAAAGAAGAGGAGAGAGAGAAAAAAATGTTAGGCATGGTCAAAGAAACAAAGGAAGAGGGTAGAAAGAAATGGGGTGACGCACATTTGAAGACGATAATCACGCATAAGAGCAAATTTTCTCTGCTTCAACAGCACACATGCACACACCGATTGGGATGTTGCAAACCATTATCTCCCTGGATGCTCTTAATCAATACGCATATAAAGGATTAATGATGTGTGTTGATTCCCAAAACCGATGTCAATCAGGATGAAGTTATATCAAATGATCTAATGAACAGTCAAAACAAAGTGAGAATGTGACCTGCTGGATAAAGTTGTGCTCAAATGCCACTTTTGTCCACTTCTACAAAAAATATGTCATTCATAGCGTCCTATTTTATTAGTCTTAGAAAGTCTTGTAACGCAACACCTCAGGGCGAACTGGAGATTTCGTGCCACCAGCACAGGACCAGCGTTGGCCAGTCCGCTTACATCTGTCTTAAGGCTTGTTGTGACATATGACATTTAACTGATATGATGGGCTGATGGCTTGAAGTATTTGCTTCCTTTGAGCTTTGGTTCACCGAGTGCTGCGGGGCTCGAATGTGCAATCGTTCGAAGCGAGTAAGGCATTGACAAATCAGCATCGTTTCACAGCTCGTCAAGTTGATACTAATTACCAAAGAAGTTGAACTGATTCCCAGTGATTCCCATTGACTGCGATTGGGTCAGAAAACAGGGGCGAATGGAAAGGGCAAAGAGTTTGACCTTCAGTAAGTTTGAGTGTTCACTTCAAAAAAGGTATAGACAGATGTAACAAATGGGTTAATGATCTGTGTAGCCAAACATAGTCAAAACCTGGGAGCAAGTGATACTAGTGCCATAGGTCAACGAGGAATGGGTTGAAGGTGAGATAGCCCAAATGTAGCTACTGATTCTCATGAAATGGTTGTTACTTGATCAATATGGATGTTTGGAGGCTGATACTATTAAACTATACACCAGAGAACAACTAAAGAGCAAGAATAAGAGTCTACAGCCATGCTAGCAGCTCTGTGAGGCGAGGTGTTTTGAGCTAAAGGACAATGCTAACATGCTAGTGCTATGTCTATCATAGTTTAGCATATTAGCATGCTAAAATGTTCACCAAAAACACAAACAACAGCTGAATGAATGGGAATATTATTATTTTTACAGCTAATTGTTCATAAACCAACGTTTTGGATGGAAAAGTTAAACTGCTGGTCATGCTAGATTAAAAAAGGGGGATTACAAACTGGGGAACATAAATGTCTCTCTAAAGTTTAATGGCAATTCATTCAACCAGTAGCTAATAAGGTTGTAATTGTATGAGTACCGACGTTACACTTTGATGCATGCAGTCGTACGAAGACTACGCAACGTGACTCAATGTGACTCATAGGTGTATGCTAACCATCTTAGTCAAGGTAGCCTGGTTACCCTGGTTACCCTGTAGTGTTGCTGCTATCAGTATGACTAACATTATTATTGATATTTGCCCCGTTATCTCCCTGGAGAAACAATACAACGTCTCCTTTCCATCCGCTGTGGTCAGACAGCACGTCATGAGCACCAGTTCTGAGAGAGAGAAAGATGTATTTAAAAGTCTGAAAGTAAAAGTGGAAGTGGTTTGGTCCCTCCAACAGACATATTTTTTTATTTAACCAGAAAGTCCCTTGAGATTGAAAATCACTTTTCTAAGGGAGACCTGCCCGAGACAGCTCATAAGTTTCAGTTTAAGTAGAAATAAAACACAAAAGATGTGCTCAAGTGAGGCAGTTGCAATACATGGATGTTTTACCTGGCTTAAAAATGTTCCATGTATTATATATAGTGTTATATATGACATCATTAGATAATTAACACTCAAGCATCAGTGTGTAAGCAGCATGTTACAGTAAGACCATAAATCAGCACCAAACAGCTGTCAGCAGGTGCCCTGAATCCTTTCAGGAAACAGAAAAGTTGTTTTCCTTTTCCACCGCCGCACAGCTAAACTGTTAGTTCAGACAGGCGGAGGCACGGAGCGTAACAAGGTTCAGGCAGCACATTTCTCGGATTGCCTGTGAATGCACCGATCATCTGTTTGAAGCAAAAGCAAACAAATCATTGCAATCTGCGTTCTGGTGGCGCTTATAATTTATTCAGATGTTACTTCTATTCGGATTTAGGCTATTTTTTAAATATGTTTTATACAACCTGAGTTTTAAGGCAACAACTATCCAGTTAACCATTTAGTGTAAATGACCCCGATACAGTGTGTGTCACATGACAGTCTCCTTCAGTAGGTATTTGTTGCACTGTTCTTGCTTGAAAAATGTTTCAAACTTAATCAAGTGACATATTAACGGTCCTATAGACAACTTACTCTCCGCCATTGCTGCTTACTGTCAGTTGGAGGATGAATGCATTCTCAGATATTTAGCCTTAGCCTTCAGCTGACCCATGGTGTAACTTCATCAGTCAGTCATTCAGTGAGTGGACTCAGTGACGGACAGACAATGGTAGTTATAGGGCTGCTGCCACTGTTTCCGCCCAGTCAAAAACAATGTAAAATATATAAATCTGATTGCCATTAACTTCCATTAATCGATTTTTTTGTGACATCTATGTGTTTCGAGCACAAAAATCCAAAAGACACTTCTTCTTTATTGTAAGAACATAAAGCTAGACAAGTGCCCTTCAACAAGTGCCCTCTCAGGATTTCATAAATCTGTTTAAGTACTCCACATGAACTAAGGCTGCTGCCTCAGCCCTCTTTCCAAATATATAATGTAAATCAATATTTAAAGAGAAGCACCTGTTTAGGGTGTTTCCCTCCCCTCTGCCCATAATGGATTAGGCTCTAAGCCAAAACTAAATAGTTATACTACACAGAATAGTTGTAAGAGAGTAAAAATATTAAGGAGCAAACAAAAGATGATTGACAAGTTTATAGTAATTACGTGTGAAAGGACATCTCCATCGAAATGGATGTTAACGGATGTAAAAGAAAGTAAACAAGCTGCCAATACTATATTCTCAAGTGTGGCTTGCAGTCTGTGGTTCATTGGACAATTTCAAAAGTGAAGACATTTTGTTTAAAAAAAAACTAAACTAAAAAACAAGAGTGAATTGACCACATCTTGACCTTTCTATTGCCAAACCTTTTCAGTTCATTTACAGTCCAAGCGAATCGCTGATCTGTCTTGGCCTTTGCCCTGCCGTCTTGTCTGCTTTTGGGTTGCAGAATATGGGGAAGGAAAAAGTCTGGGGTCACTGAGAGTTTAGTAAACAGCCCATCTATAATGTGACCCGATACACATGTTCACGCCTGAGCAAAGACTCCCATTCAGAAACCCCTATCACGCACTGCATACACTTCCCTCTTTGGGGCAAATCAAATGTTTTGGCACTTGGTATTGACTCCATTTGATACAGATTTGACACGAAGAGGATTAACCCAAATAGTCTGGAAGAGGGTGCTTACATCCATGAAATTCTCTTAAATCTGTAGATGAGAGAATAAGGATGCAGACTGATTGTTTTGTCTTGTTCTCTCCTTCCTCTATTGCACGGTGAGTTACAAAACCGTCTCCTGTCTGCTGGCTGACGTCACATGTGGCGTATGCCTGGCGTGAGTCTGCGGGCTCTGTGGCCTTTCTCTTCCTCTTTGATTATAGCTCACAAAGCATTTAGAGTCAGACAACTCGCGTACTGAAACTGGCTGGCACACATTCGGAGATCGACGTCGCAGCAGATGCACAGCGCTGATCTAAAGATTATTTGATGTTTTGTACATATGAAAGATGGATAGGTGCACATTTGTACGTTTTTGTGTGGGTGTGTTCTCGCACCCTGTCAACACCCTGACTGGACTGACAGCTATGAGGGAAGGTGGGGCTTTAATTGAGGGTTTCCAGACACTCACACACACATTTATAAATACACCTCACTGCGACGTGGATACATTTACACCACAGGCATTTATATTTGTGCACGAAATGTCTTTTGGTTGTAACATTAGGGGGTTATTATGATCTGGTGCCATGATATTGATGATTTTAATAGCAGATCAATTACTGAAAGTCAAAGGTCACTGCTCTGAATTCATCTAGATGGTTTTCAGGTTGTTGATGTTTCATTGAAGGTACTATACAGATCTTTATTTTTTTTAATCTTGACATCGACAATCTTGACATTTTTTTTTTTTTAAATCTAGATAAACAACAGAGAGAGAAACTGGGGGATTTCCTTGAATTTTGATGAATGATGTGGGTGGTGTCAAGTTTGTCAAAGATCTTTTAGAAAGATTCAAGTGCCTGAGGTTTTCTGATGTTTTCAATGTTTCTGTTGTTAGTGGTTAGAGTCCAATCTCCATCAGTTCTATTAAAAATTAACCTCAGAAGGCATATTAAATACGATATATGATCTGCTTGGTAATCATCTTGGTTACCCCCTCTAAAAGTTGATCGTGAGCTAAGACTTAAAAATAATGTTTCCATTCAGACTGGAGTTCATCAGCTCAATAAATGAGCAGCTGTTTGCATTTCAAAGTGTACGTTACATTTACATGTACACTATACAACTGATACACATGCTCAGTTTTTTTTTAGATACATATAGATAAATGGATATATGCATGCAATATTCTGCATGGTGCAAGACACAAATTCTTTCAATACAACTGACGGTGGGTTGAAAAGCCACTATGAAATGAGGAAAATACAGCTGTCAAAAGCCAAACAAGCAGTGCACAAGTCGCATTTACTGGCAAATACAGTCCACATGTTAAAGGGGGGTTTGTGAGGTATGTAATAACATTGGTATGGCTGTTCTAAAAAAAGTTTTTTTAAAAAGTGGAAGAATATGACAAGAAATATGAATGGAATATATGAAACATGCATATAAATCATGCAGAAAAGAGAGCGATTAATATGATTTGAAGGTCCAGTTCAACCAGTTCTTGTGAGTCAATACTGAGAGTGGAGAGACTGGTATACTGGAAGAGATGAAGGATACATTCCTTGCGTGTGATGCCAAGACTGACGATGAGCAAAGACAGACATGGATACGGGTAATGAGAAATACATATGGATTAATGCCAATGCTACTCATTTTCTCCGAGGGTCGTGATGGGGAATCTGATCACGGTGCCGCCAGGTTCAAGACCAGTGATGGTGACAGATGATGTCAAAATAAGTCTCTGTCGTACCTCACCAAAGAACCCCAGCACACATACAGTTATACACACACTCAGCAGGCTAAGCCAAAGTACTTTACTGTACTCTACTGTACACAATGTATGATCACATTACACACAAACAGAGCCCACAAAAGGATTGCCAACTTTTCGGTCGATTGACAGGTAAACATATCATGCCAGCAGGTGAATTATTACATTGACTGTTATCAAGCCTATAAAAGTGCAACACACTAGTCTTATTTATAGGAAGGCAGGCTGCACATTAAAGAAGAGGGTCTGTCCTTTATTATGTGGTCTCCAGGTCTTCAGCCTTAAATCTTCCATCTGATTCTCATCACAAGCCCTGTTGCCTTCTGGTCTTGTCAGAGCCAGTTTAAATTCATAATAGCCCATCAGGCATCAACAACAGAGGATATGAGAGAAAAGAAGAGGAAAGAGAAAAAAAAGAGATCATAATTGCTTTAATGACTCCAAATAACCCAAATTAATTTAAAATGTATCATTCCCTTGAAGATTTACCTTTAATTACCTCATCCCTTCGTAGAGTAAAGCCGTAACTTGATGACATTTTTTAAAACAAAGCAAGTTCCAGTTTCGAATAATGAGATAAAAAGCGGTGAAACACAATCGCTCAAACGGACTCAAAAACACACACACACACACACACACTGGAGGAGATATAAAGGCAATCGGGGCAGAAAGACAAAGGAGGAGGGATAGCTAATCCTTAGGGTAAATATTTAACAAGCTCAGCAATTACAGTGAGGGCAGAGACCTAACATGGAAGAGAAGGGAATTACAGCCTGCTGACTGTCAACACACACACACACACACACACACACACACACACACACACACACACACACACAAGGACCTATACTCACTTGGGCATCTGCCTAAAAATGCTGAAAATATGGATACCCTGACCTAAAATGAAAATTAAACAAAAAACAAGGCACAAAAAAGAACAGCCTGTAGGCTACAAAATGATGATTTAGATTTTTTCTTCTTGTTATTATTTTTTAATGGGGATTGGATAGGTTCGGAGGGGCTGTGGGGGTGTTGCCCCTCTGGACTTGCGGCCCATTTTTCACTGGCTCGGCATGCTTTACCTGCGGTGTGGCATAGGGAAGCGTTATTATATGCATTTACATTACGTCCGCTCAACTGGAGATAACTGACTATGGCAGCAGAGCCTCTATACATCTTTGAAATAAAAAGAGAACTATGCAGATGTGAGGTTCAATACACACATTTTTAAAAAACACAACAAATGTAGTCTACAATGAAGGACTGGGGCCATCTATTTTAAAAGGAAAATTAGTGTTTTTATATAAACTCCAAGAACGTGTAAGTTTAACTTTACAACAGTTTGAATATAACCACTTATAGAAATAGTTCTCAGCCCGGGGGACTGTGATTACCAAAATATAAATTATATTTATCCATGTCAATAAAAATGATGATTCTGTGAAACCAGGGGAAGTGAATCCTTGTATGATGCTGCTTTTTATTTACACACACGCATACCCAAACATACACACACACGCATACAGCCTTGTAGTATATTTGCATACAGTGCATAGGTACACAATGTTCACTGTGCTCCACCCTAGAGCAGTCACGCAACAGACAAAACCAGCCCAATTTCAGGGAGCTCCCAAAACCACCTGCTACAGGAGTTTCTCCTTCTCCACCCCTCTCCTTCTAAACCTCCTTACAAACTGTACATGAGACACTCACAACTCTCTTTTTAAGTAAATGAAGTCAATAAATTCATCTTTTAAAAAAAGACAAACAGCTTATGATTTTTATTGATAGTTTTTAATGTCCTCAGTCCAAATCCTGCACCCATATGTAACCACAACAAGCTGAACTGTCATGACTCAGTAGCATTCCTGCTCTTATAACTTCACACAACACAGTCCCCCTAGTGGGCAAAGACAAGAACTGCATCAGTATAAGTGGAATTATCTTTATTCTTTTTTTCTATGAACTTTTTACAAAAGCAAACGATACTTAAGGATTTAGGTTTCATGGTTTCATGTGACGTTGTCAGTAAATGACTCATTGTCCGAAAAAAGAAAACAAAAAAGAGACGATTATGATTGTTGTTGCAAACCACAGGAAGGATGTGGATATGAATTTGCTGCTCATCCTGATTGTATCTGGAGGAACTCTGGCCACGTCACTCTGGCCACGTTGAAATATCAGTGAAAAAGCTGCAACTATGAGTGACAGCTGGCATGACCAGAGAGAAGGCAGCCAGAGATTGCAGATGTATACAGACCCAAATCCCTCATGTTCCACTCTAATTAATCTCATTAGTGTAGCATCAAATGACAACTAAGCTGGTCACTACAGCCACTGATAACAAGACATCCAGCAGAGGTGGAGCAAAAACAAACAGCAGCTTTGATATTAAAGCATGTTGAAGGAGTTGAGAAGAGTGGGTGTTAAAATAATTCCAGATAAATGCCACCCAGATGCTTAAAAACTTTGGTGGAGGTCTGGAGGGTGAGTGAAGAGAGAGTCTAGCTTTCTGGAGGCTCTTTGCATCGCCAGACGACACACAATCACTACTCCCTTTCAACAGCTTCAACACACCTTTCAACACTTTCAGCAGTTTCACACGCACACGACTGTGAACCCTCTTCATTTTCCAGCCCTTCTCTTTGCACCTCGACACCGACGCCCCTCGGTATCACCGCTCATCGAAGGGCAGCGATTTGCAATCTTTGCCTCTGCGTGATCCCTTATCCGGGAGGGGCAACTTTAATAAGTCTGATTAGCACCTGTACTGCAGCTTTGCGTGATGGCTAAGCTAAACAAGTGAGTGTTTGTGAGCGTGTGTGCATAAAGTTGCATGATTCCGGCCGACAGGATGCCAGTTGTTGGGGGCCATGCCAAACCGAGGCAGTGGATGGTTGAGATTAAGAGGAGAAGGAGAAGGTGACAGAGAAGAGGAACATGTGCCGATGAAGTGCTCGCTGAGAAATCTTATGTTGCCTGGAACTTCAAATTTTAGGGGTTGTTTTTGCAGTAGTTATGACACATGTTGAAGTAGTCTTATAAAATGAACATGTTTAATGCACCTGTTACATCTCTACAGCCTTTGGTAACCATTAACTTGACCAGCTGCTTTTCAACTGCAGTCACTACAGAATATTAACAATCCCTTGCCAGCTCCTCCAAGAAAACAGCTTTCGATGAGGACTTTCTTTCAGCCCCCAGGACTAGGAAGCCAGTGAGCCTCACAGGACCTCTTCACTGCTTCCTCTTCACTTCCCTCCTTTTCCCCCCTTCATCCTCCTACTAGTTTATCACATGCATTTTCCCTGGCAAGACAGAAGGAAATTCTTTTTCTTCTTAAAAAAAAAAGAAAAAAAAAAGAAGTACAACTCGTCTTTTAGTACTGTTGCATCCAGCTGCACCACTAGCCTCTGTGTTGATACAGCAGCTGCCGAGGCCACCGGCAACAAAATACGTTCTGAAGCGGCCCATGAATATTTGAAGTGGATTCCGGCGCAACACGAGGAGAGGAGGGGGAGGCACTCAATGGACGGTGGGAAGGTGGGAAAACAAGTGTGGGCCGCAATGTACCTTTTAATTACATGTGAGTGAAAGAGACAGAGGGATGATAGGGATTTAGGTTGTGTGCTGTCATGTCTCCAGTCCGTCACAGATGGTTGCTTCAAATATAAATCACTTCACTAACTTAATAAAACTTCAATCAAAAATATAAACAAGTAAGTACAAGTTTATGTCATGGAGTTTTACTCGAAAAAGCAGATGGAAAAAGTTCCAAATTTACAGGTTATTTCAAGACTCAAACGCACCACCATAACCTGACAGACATGTGTTATTACAGCTTATTTTCCCTTAAGTTATATTTTAGACAAATAGACAGAGAAATGCCTCTCTGACGCACTATTGACTTAATTTAGAGAGTTCAGAGAGATGCTATGCAGATGAATAAGTTGTACATAATCTCTTTCTGTATCTGCCACGTAAATGTGTTTCATCATCACACACACACCAATCTGAAAGCTGGACACATCATTCAGCAAAAGAGTTTGACTAATACTGTTTAACAGTCAGCAAGATTTTCTACGCTTCTCAAAACCAACATTTTTTAAAAATGATATTGAATATTTTTAGTAACCATATCCATGCCAAAAAACTATCAAATGTAATGTTTTTCTTCTGTTAAAAAACGGGATAATATTACTTCTAGAGCCACTACTATTACAAATAGTTATTACTGCTATTTCTGATATTGCTGATTTTTATAAATAACACACTTATATTAAAATTTTTACTTTAGAATAAATCAATATATTTAGGTTAGCTTCCATACTCACAATACAATATAATAAATATGTAATAAAGTAAGTTGTAACAAGTCAGAAATGAGTGCTGATATCTCATTATCAAACCATGACCTGCCTTAATTCAGCAACACACACACTTACACACACACACGCACACACACACTGCCAATATATATATTTTTTTACCTCCATTACCTTGGAAGAAACTCTTGACGCGGAGGTAGGAAACTGCAAGGCGCAGCACGGACAGCTTGTCCAGCTTGGAGATGACATCCGGGGGGAACGGCAGCAAGCTGGCCAGCCGGTCCAGCTCAGCATTCAGCCTGTCCCGGTGCCTCTTGGACGGGTTGGTTTTCTCACTGGAGGAGGACGGCTTCCTGATCATGATGAGACGGACAGAAAGACAGTCAGAAGTCATTCATTCAGCTGTAAAATAAGAATCCTTATAACTAAATATCCCCCAATTTAATCACGTGTTGGGTTTTTTTCTCACTGCACACATACTTGACTCCACTGAGAACCACGTCAACAAGCAGCACACAGAAAACCATTAACTGAACTTTACTGGAGTCATGCTATTATTAAAAGTAAAGTTAGTTTAAATTTGGTACACACTACACATCACAAGACTTAAAGCTTACACTGTCAGCTCGCCGACCTCTGATGGTCTTGCTCTAAAAAAAATAATGTTATGAATGATCACAATCAGTGATATATTTTCTAAATTCTACCCGCATTAAAACTTCCAAAAACACTCATATCAACTCTGGGGGGAAAGTTGGAACACTATCTAACTCGTAAGACTGTTTATTGTGCGAAAATTTGATTTTTCATGAAAGAACAGGGCGCTAAATTATTACAGAAAGCACTATATTTATTTTTTTTGGGACCGGCTTCCAATTTAGATTCCCGTCAGTTTCGCTCCTCATCATAACGATACAAACTACAGGATCGTGCTTTGTCTGACTCTGGTTTAAGCAAGGCATGCACCTGACTTTGCCAACCCAACTAGAGACACATGACCAAATAAACCACAGTCTGCACAAGTCCCTCTTTCTGTAAACTGTCTTTCCTTTTCAGCCAGCCCTCCCCTCACACCATACACCACACTTTGTGATCTGTGTTTCCTCTGGTGACAAATTTGTTTCTTCACAACCGACCAAAACAAATGATTTAAGTGTTTTGTCATATCTAGTAACAAAACAATATCTTTTCTCTGCCCTGCTCGAGCCTTGCAGGTGAACACTGAAGCAAAATATCTGTATTTACGAAAATCCGCTGTGATGACTCCTGATATTAAAGGTGCTGGACATGCTGCGTTTCTTCTCAGCGCCGTAGAGAATGTAAAATCTGCCCCAGGCTCGGAGTTATTTGTGTATTCTTGTATGGTGTACCGCAGCTTTACCAGCTGAACTTAACATGATCCGTATATGTAATGGTCATCTCTGATTTCCACAGCTGAGTTTCTGTACATCTCCTGAGAGACTGAATACTTTTACACGAATGCTCCGATTTTGTTTTGTTCCCATGACCCGACTAATAATCAATACGCTCCACTAGTTACTATTGCAAAATATACAAATCATGACACTGGGATGTCAGAAGTGAAATATAGTTTTAATAAACTATAAAACCTCTGGATGTTTAAAATAAATTACATTTTGCTTCGACAATAAGTACGAGGCACTAAAAGTGCCAAAGCAACATCGATATCTGAGTAATAAAGACAGAATGATGGCTGTATAATTATAATTTAAAGTCGTGAAAAGTTATTTTTCTGTCCAGTGCACACACACACAGGATCGATTTGGATGTGGCTAAGATTTCATTTCAGATCAGCAGCAAAGGCAGGGCAAAACATAAAAACTTTATGAATGCCACAGGCCTTGTTTAATTACCTCTTCCCACTTCAAGATCTTATATAACTTACTGATTCACTATTCATGACATCAGCAAGACAAGATTGTACAAAAGAGAGTTGTCCTCAAAAAGTGTGGACACTTAAAATCCATCACACAAACACACTCTGACTCCCAAGCCTGTGGGTAAACACATGTATATATAAATATATATATAGTGTGGACTGTGTGGTAACTAGTCATTAGGGATCAAGAAGAAGACAAATCAACATATTTAGTCTACTTAATTTCCCCAAGTTGTGCTTACCTTATTATTTCTTTAAAGGAGTCCATTATTTAAATATGTCTGCAATGATCACTTTAGACTGAAAGTCATCTGTGGCATATATAGCCTACTGTTATTTTCACACTTGCATGTACCAGCCGCTCAATCACTTCCTGTGATTCACATCTTTTAACCAACAAAATCCAAGTTACCCTGCACTTTACCAGACAACCAGAAGAAGAAAAAAAAAAAAAGCACCAAAAAAAATGTGCATTGATTTAACACATGCATAACACAGAACAGCGCTTCTTAACTGCTTTTGGATGGGCTTCCTCCTCTTTCTGCCGGCATACATGCAGTCTCCCGGAGGAATCATGATCGTGCGCTCTGTAGAGGTAACAGGTGCGCTGCGGATGAGAAAAAGGAGAACAACGTTAACTTTACATGTGGCTGGAGAGAAAAAAACAACAACTTCAAGACATGTGTATGATACAGAGAAACACACACACACACACACACACACACACAGACATACACACATACATACACACACACTGAGAGAGAGAGAGAAAGAGAGAGCATTTAAACATGCTCAGACTGGTTGTGGCACATTATGTCATTAAAGGTCATTCCTTGGGGTGAAATATGCAGTAAATCCGTGCATCCCTAAAATTAAAGTGAAATGACAACAATTAAACTGTGGTTAAATTTAAAACACAATAACACATGCGAATGATCAAAATATTACATTTTAAACATGTGGAAGCTTATTAGTATATTAATAATTGCACAAAAAAAAACCCAAAAGAAGCTACAAATCAAATACACACTTGGACATCTTATCTAATAAATAGACCCATTTAAAAAAGCGCAGAAAATAGCCTAAACATTAAAATAATAACCAAATGCTTTTTCCAAAAACATAATAATAAAATCAAAAAAGCACTAACCCAAACGATCTGTGGCTGTCAGTTAATTCCAGTATTGTGTTGGCTCCTAGTCACATTCACTTTAAGTGTAGAAAAAGAGATGCGTCTCCCAGGGTGCACCGACTCGGTAATGCCAAATGATAAATCCAAGGGAAATAAAATAAACCGGAGAGGTCCTACAAGAGCTCCTAGCTGATGTTTTCATCAGCTTTTGCACTGCTCGGGGCAGATGTTGGCTGATGCTTTATACCCAATTGAGTCGCCTTCACTTCCTCGCGTTTCAGGTGGCGGATTCCTCTGAATGACATGTCGAGCTCTTCGCACGCAACTCTCTGCCTCACAAACAGAGCTCAGGCACACACACACACTCGCACACACACATCCACATCCACGCACACACACGCGAGGTTTACGCTGCGTTCAAGGGCTGTCTTCATGTGGGACGTTTGCGTCTTGATGTGTTTTTGGTTTAAATGCGTGGTTGTTTTTGCTTTCATAAGCCACAACATTTAACTTACATATTTGTGTTTTTTGTACTGAGCCTGCAGCTCATTTTTCCTCACTTTAATTAACACTAGGCATAATTGTTGCCCTTTCTTTAAGAATAATGTGTTTAATCTGTCGCTGCATCTTCTGTTGGGTTTATAGAAAATAAATAAATGAAAGTACAACCGACATCTTCTACATTAGACATTGTTGGTGTGAAATCTGTCTTAAATTGCATTTAATTAACGACTCAAATCATTTTAAATGCCTGGCTGTATGTTATATTTACGAGGTGCACCTGAAGGTAGCAGCAGCCTGAGCGTACACACACACACACACACACACACACACACACACACACACACACACACACACACACACACACACATGCTTTGTGTGCAGCAGGGTGAGGGGAGGGATCACACGCGATGGGCAACAGACGCGCAGATCTCCGGGTTCACATCGAGCCTGTCCGCGGTCGGCGGCGCTCACGGACCGGAGGATTTAGCTCCAGCAGCCCGCTGAAGGAGAGTTACACATTTTTACTACAGAAACGTGCAGTATTTAATCGGGATTCTTCGTCGGACGGGGACAGGGCGTCTGATGAAGATGATGCAGTTGTCTGAGTCTGCGGTTTTACAGCAGAAATAAACTGGAATGAAATGTGTCACTGTGGAAAGGACTGATCACAATCACGGTGATGTTATTTTCTTACAAGCTGTGTGTATTTTTTTTTTTACATGTGTGTGTTTTTACATGAGCCTTATAGTCTGTGCTGCATTTGTGGCACACGGAGATTTCTCTCCTTGAGCAGCCTAATATACCTTTTTTAAAACAAGTTTCAGTCTTGGAAGTGATGTGATGATCTTTCTGACTTGATTGTATAGTACTAAATGGAATTGAATTATTAATTGATGAATTAAGCGATACAGGATAAGCAAATTAAGTTTGATGTAATGCGATCACTACATTATGATATGAATTTCAACAGTAAATTACAGTAAGCACTATAATGGAGACAACACTCTTTTTAAATGTATTCCGTTTAGAGGCTGTACTCTTAATATTGCAACATATTACCGTTTATGAAATGTTACCTCACACATACAGACTTTTGGGAAGTAGAAGGTTTTTTTTGACACGAACAAAACCACTTGCTAAAAAACCCGAGTAGTTGAGTAATATCTTTACAACTGCAGGAGAAGCTCTGCAGATACACATGTATGCAAAAAAAATCACTGAATATAAGTCTGAGGATACAGATTGAAATGACTCTCCTCCTGGATGTATGGTGTTGTAATGCACAATTCAATAATATATGATGTGTCAAATGAGCAGCATTACAATCTGATTTGTATTTTTTTTTTCTTTTTACCCTGTCTCATCTACACTAATTAAAATAATCCAAAAATATCATTTTCTGTGTGCTTCTGCTTTGTAACTGAATTAATTGTATCCTTTGTCCCTTTAAATGTTAATTTTTGCTTTTATGGTCGCTTGTAAAACTTGAACACAATAAAGCACGCCATTGCAATCTGTCCTGTCACTGAAGCAAGAAGAGTCAGCTGAGAATACAAACACAGTGTGTGGTTTGTTTGTGTCTACTGCACTGCCCCCTGCTGTACACACCCATGTACTACAGCCAAGTGGACCCTTGGAGCACACGCTGCTTATTGCATATTTATGTGAAATAAATCATGCAAGCAAACGGCTGGGATACACTAAACTTCTTGAAATAAAGATGACATCGTAGAGCAGAATCCCCTTGGTGATGATGTGATAACACAAACAACTATAGACATATGAAAACACCCTTGTAGGGCTTTTTGCTGGGTAATGCGTACAACACATCTTTATCTTATCGTCAAATATTATGAAGACAGTAAGACAGTGTAGAGTCATATGGACAAAATGTGGTGCTTTGGCTCCACTGAGTCGGGCTCATATCTTTGAAAAACTCTGAGAAATGTTTGTTTACCTAAAACTTCAATCTGCTAATGAAACCTTCACAGGCCAGAGAGCCTTTTGGCAGCACAGTGAGAGCAGTGTAAAGTACCATTTAATCACCACTGGTGCTCAGTGATGTGAGAACTGATGCATTAATCGTGTGAAACAACAAGCAGGACAACTGCCTCATGCTGGATATTTGTGTGACAAATAAACCTGACACATGGTTCACTCTATCTTCATTTTATTCCTCTCTTGTCTGACCCTGTTTAGCATTTTATTCTTAGTACATGACAGCCGGCTTTTAGTGGGGCTGCACCTTTGACAGGGCAGATGACTGTCTATCATGCACTTGTATTAAATTGTCCATCAGGGGTGATGTTTTATTTGTTGTGACAGGTGGAGCAGGGATCTGAAGAGGTCTTGTTAACATTGTCGGCGGCCATTAAAGCTGTCAGGGATGCTTTTGGTATCAATGCAAATCCACTGGCAACACTATCCAATCTGCCTTCCAGATTAGCCCAGGCTTAAAGCTCTGCAAACGCTGCGGGGGCAAACCTTTGCACGCAACTGTGTATGTGTGTATGCAAGTGCACGTGCGAGTGTGCGAGTGAGCGTGGCTAAAATACACATTTCAGAATAATGGAAGCCATCTGCCAGGTGCAATAGTGTGTCTCTCATTGATTAAGATGTCTGTGTTTGCATCACATTGGGATTTCAGGGGACATTCAGAGCTGTGACATGACAAGTCTGATTCTAATGGACATTATTAATTAATGGGATTGTCAATATTATAAAAGGACCAAACATACATGCACTTCATCTCTGTCACTGTTATTTAGCGTAAGACCTGCTTGTCATTAATCGGTGCGTGATTGCTCAGTGAGAATCGAAGCTTTCTGGCAAAACAAGAACATCTGAAGCATAATGAACACATACAGTACTAACAGCTATTCAAGACATCATCTTGACCTCACACAAATAAGTGCATGTACATCAATAACCCTGTGAAATTGTGACAGACGTTTTAAGCAAAACATGGTGTAAACTAAATTCTTGGCCTGAATATGGTCCAATGCTAACAATAGGCAGGGTCAAGAGAGGTGAAGAGCTCAGTGGCAGATGACCCTGATCTCAGAGGAGGAGGTGGAGGGTTCATAAAGTCGGACGAGTGCAAAGCTGGAATGGCGTCGTCAGGATTTGTGGAGCCAGAGTATAATCCATGACAGCAGAGAGATGTTAATGCAGCAGATGAGCTCAAGAGGTCTCGTTAGGTCAGACAGGACGCGTGTTCTGCCCCTCAGGACCTGCAGGAAATCATGAGCAGACATACATGCACACATAAACACACACTCGGCACACGTACATTCCAGCATGCCTTCAGATTCATACACAAACACAAATGCTGATGCAAGCACACAGTGACCCTGAAGTGAATACTAACATATTTCAACAGAGTGATGTTGTTTAGGGAGGAGAGATCTGCTTTGTTTTTATGAGAGCATGACCCCGAATGCAGAACAAAATATACACTGAAACCCAGAATTATGGGACAAAATGTACAAAAAAAGAAAAAAAAAACACGAAGGACACAGAGTGAAATAGACAAGGATGCACAAACATCATTTGGCAAAGTATATCTACGACAAAACCAAGACTTGTCAGTATAGATCAGATTGATCCAGGGTCACAGAACTGTCAAACTCTTGAGATTCAGTAGAGGAACATTTAAGCAGCTCTTGTTTTATCTTCAAAAATGTGCATGTACCTTAAAAAGAAATAATGTGCCTAATCTGTTCTCCACAGCATCTACACCACCAAGTGTGCAGGCTGGTATCTTTAAAATGATATTAATACTACATGACAGGACTGTGGTGTACTTCTACTCTATCTATATGATGTGGACACTGATTTTGAGTTAATCAGGTAAATGGACGGTCAGCAAACACCTCAGACTCGTTCTCTGCCGTCCTGTTCATCGGTTTTTGTATCTCCAACAGTGTCAATGGCTTTGAGAGAAAACTGTGCGCTGGAGGGAATCTGTGGAGATAATCTTTTGTTGACATTTGGATGTGAGTTTTTGTCAAAAGGGTCATCTCGTGCGAGTGTGGGGTATGCAGAAAAGAGAGAAGGGGCACAGAGAGACAGAAGAAAGAAAAAAAAGAGAGCCACAGTGTTGTGTAACAGCCGGGATGCTGGGAAACCCTGCGAGCAACATGAGTCACTGTTGCGAGGATGAATATTGACAGTGGAATGTTGCTGTTTGTTTGGACATAGTTTGTGCAAACAATACGCGAGGCTAAAAAGACTTGTGCGCGCCGGTTTATTGGCTGTACCGAGGCTGTAATTAACAAGTGTTTAAAACTCTTGAAGATGGATGGATGTGTACGAGTGCGGACAGATCTTCGGCGTGGAAGAGGGCAAAGCCTGAGATAAACTGGAGGGAGAAATAAATCAGCACGGGAATAATAAAATAAGAGTGAAAGCTCCGGAGAGCTCAATTCTGCAATCCCTGCTTCACAATAAATCACACACACAAACACATACACACACACACACACACACACACACACACACACACACAGGGTGAAGTAAAGCCATTGCCCTAGGTGATGCACGTCTGAAAACCGCACTGCCCTGTACAGCCAGAGGCCACAAAGTGAATGTGATGGTGATGGCGCCCAAGCTTTTGGAAAACACTCCTAAATGCTGGGAAACTCCTCTGTATGCAACAAGCTTGGTCACCCCCAACTGAAGATTAAGATTTCTACAGACCTGCAGCATCACAATTCCTTTCCTTTTTTAAACACATGTAATAAATTGAGCGAATCATTTGTTTCCAAGGAACAACAATTAAAGGAGTTGAATTCCTGACAGCAGTAGACTCGTTTGCCATATGCTACCTCTGTCACTTTTTCCTATACATTTTAAAACATTAAGGGGATTTTTACTTCATCCTCAACACCGGACTTGTCAAAATATTCTTGTTTTCCATGACAGGAGAAGATAATGTGATCCATTTGCTTGTGGCACTAACTTGCTCCTCAAGAGAGTCTATATGAAGCACCTGGATCTGGTTTCGGTGCCTCTGCTGAGGAACACAGTGTGTATTTCTGTAGCCAAAGCAGAGGAAGCGAAGATAGGAAAACTGGCACTTATTGCAAATGAAAATGAAACTCTACTGGGGATTTTAACCCCGGACTTTAACTCTGGTTCCTTCAGTCAGCCTTTACCACAGACGGGAGACCATTTTCACAGTATGAGGCAGACATGTTGGCTGAGGCTGTTGGGATCTCACCAGGGTAGCTTAAAATCTAGTTAGAAAGAATTACATTTAAGATCCTCATGAAAAGAGAAGATGGTTTCTATTTGGTGAAGATTATTTGGCTGTACATCCTTTCTTAGAAAGTATGATTCCCCATCGCCAATCTACATCACTGATTCTGTGCGCTCATGATCTACGTCCTACCGCAGGACTACTGTATTGACAGCTACAAATAATATTATTAAATGTTATTCAATCCAATCAAAACCTCATGTGAGTGAAAACAATTGGGAGGAAATTGAATGAGTCACTCCATTTGCTGCCCGCATGCCACAGCGATAATATATTCCAAATGTATTCCTCTCCCTTCCAGTTTCTCTCTCTTTCTCGCTCTCTCCATACAGTTCACACACATGATGACCGTACATCTTAGAGGAGAGAGCTTTCCTTACGCTGAGTGATGCTTTTCATTAAACTGTACAGGATCCCTGTCGCCTGCCAGTCGGGCCAGTCTATATCCAGGTCATCAATAACCATTTGAGCAACTGCTGTTTGGTCATGTTCAAGGGGATACTTTAAACTTTTAGGGATGGCCCTTTGAGGAGCTTGTCTCGTTCACATGGTGACAGAAGCTCAAAAAAAATACAAAAACATATGACTAGTCACGTGCTACTGAAAAAACCTGAAAATCTTGATTTTTTTGTTCCTAATCCGCTCCGGGTCACATTGTGTTTCACAACCAAAATATACAATGATGTGTCTACTAAACATTGATTTCCTTAAAGGCCCCATCCACTCAAAAATGTGTTGTTTACTGTTGCTACAGTACACTTGAATGTTTGCGCTTCACTGTGCAGAATCATGTATGTGTACAGTTTGACAGAGTGATCTAATGAAGAGGGGAAGTTTCTGTGTGCTGACCAATAAATCTGAAATGAAGACGTGTATTTACATGATAACCAACCGTGGTCCAAAATGGAAACTTGAAGCCTCCAGTGCACGTACAGAGTGAGGAGAGATTGGACTTATCAGTGAAATATGAGACATCTAGCTGTTCAAGTTTTGAAATGTAAAATATTTCCGTATTCCCAAACTCTGGATTTTACATTGTAGGACAAGCATGTCCAAAGTATTCCATAAAGGGCCATGTGCTTGCAGGTTTTTGTTCCAACCAATCAAGAGCACATGATTCAACCAATCAACTGTCTGAAGACTGAGATCAGTTAATTAAAGGAGTCAAGCCTGGTGTGCCCCTGCTTGGTTAGAATGAAAACCTGCAGACCCTTTTAGCCCTTTATGGAATAGTTTGGATATTCCTGTTGTAGGAGAGGACGTAAATGTAATTGTATCATTTTACTTATTTACTTAGTAATCTTTTTTTGTGTGTGTGTTTTCATAAAATTGAAACAGGTTCTACCTCAGTTCTAGAAAACTTCTTTAGTGCCCCTTTAAAGCTGCTTGCCTGATACTTATGACTTAAACACCTACACTGTTCCCTTACTCTGATAATTTACTGCATCAACAGAAGGTCACTGCCCCCTTGTGGAAGGAGGACGGTCTCGCAGACGCAACAGAGGATGGTTTATTTGTTTACACACACAGCAAACCTGGACTTGAAACTTGCTTTCCAACTATAAAATGCAGGCGCCACTGAATGCTGTTTGTATTCAGCTTACTTCATCCCACAATATTTAATTTTAGGCACTTTTTAAATTTTACATGTTTTTCACACACAGAACACAACATGCACCTACAGCCAAAAAAACAGGATGTGATCTCAGTGTTGATGATTCATGGTTCAAATCTCAAATTTAAACAGACCCTTCCTGAACACTGCCCATGCTCTGAATTTAAGACGTGGATTACAAGGAATTGATATTTGGGAATGATATAGCGCTCCCTCTGTCCGCATGCAGACGGCCCGTTTAATGGTGGAGCCAGATGGGAAAACACAGAAAAGGCCCAGTGGAAACTATTGCTCAATGCACCTCTTTCAAACAAAATTTATACCGCTCATAAAAACGCTCCTGAAGTGTTTTTGCCAACGTCTTCTCATCTCAAATCCAGCGAGATGTTAAACGGTTAAAAAAAACATTTACTCATTGCATCATCATCGTGTTTATTTATTCGTGTCGGCGCAGTCCTGACTAGAAATCATCTGTTTACATAGTGGTCCACGAATTCAAGACAAACACACTATAGTAAAAGGCGGCGCAGCAGACTGGATGCTGCTTTTGCTAATGTCTCTTTCTCAGTTCAGTGCACCCTTTTGCTTTAAAGTTTCAGTCACAGTCTAATACCTACTTTATTCATATGATATATTCATAATCTCTCTCTTGCATCATATTTGTTTTATTTCACATTCATTCCATTAAAATAAAAAATCTCTATCTCTCTCTTTTTCTTTCTTCCTGTGCTGTGTATTTGATCTCATCTTTCAGTACCACTCTGTAGCAGTAGATGTGGCAACCGCATCATCACTATGGCAACAAATACCATGCCAAATAGCAGCAGCCAGCTCAGTCACCCCCCCCTTCCTTTGCATTAGGATCCATAAGATGAACACTTATACGCGGTGTTGTCCTGGTGGGTCCCATACAGGCAGTTCATCAAGGGGCCTGGTTGGTGGTTTTGCTGCAGCGTTCTCTTGTACCAACAACCTCTGGTGGTCTGGGAAGCTGGTGTCCAGAAGACATATTATCCGTGCCTTGGCTACAGGTCACTGGCATTTCACTCTTATTTTAAGTACCTTTGGTGTACCTCCTGGAAAGGCGGTGCCGGGTTACCTTTTGTTGGACGAACGAACCTGGTGTCTCATCCAGTTAGTTGGAGCTGATGAAAAGGCGGAGGAGGAAAAAAAACGAGGTAGGAGACAGATTATGATGTTGTCTTTGAATGTACTTTCTTCAGTTTCTCCATCAAGAGTTCCAGACACTTTTAAAATACCTCAACATTTTGGGAATTTCACTTATTTGCTTTCTGAGGAGAGTTTGATGAGCCATCAGCCGGCTGGGTTAAACAGGAGTAAAACAGCTGGCCTGGCTCAATCCAAAAGTACATAAAAAAAACACAAGAATAAAATGTTGGACTAATCCTTTAACATTGAACACTCACAGCGCGGTTGTCCTTGTTGTCTTGGGTTACTGGCGCTGCTACCGAAGGAAGACTGGAAGTTATGAATGGTCTCCTGAAGGATCTGCCTTTCTCGGCCCTGATGACAGCCAACAACGTTCATTACAAACCAGCAATATAATTTAAAGCAAACATGATTCTCTTGTTATGCTTTCACATATTGTGTCCTTCTGGTATCTATCCACTGTGCAGCTGTTCCTCTTTAACAATTTCCATCCTCGTTTCAAAGCGATTCTGCCTATCTCTGCTGGCTCATAATGTTAACAATTTATTATAATATAGTATCGTGTTGTACTGTGGAAAACTGGAAGTGGGACGACTATAAATTAAGGCCAGAAATCGCTGGAAACACGCTGTTAGAAGATGAAATTCAAAACCGTATATGTTAAACCGAATGCACCTTTCCAGCGTTGAGCTCCGATATGGCCGCCAAGATCTGTTGTCTGGGTCCGTCTGTTTTAATACCCAGCTCCTTCAGGTCTCCGTCTGTTAGAGTCAGGAAAGCCTCCATGTCCACCTAGAATGAGTGGAAAGAAAAACCTAATTAAAATCAATGTTAAACATGTGCAAATCATTAAACGTTTGGCAATTTTTTCAGACACAGCAGGTCACAGTGATGCTTCATTGGCACAAAATAAAGAATACCTCCTGTTCCTCAAATATAGGCTGGTATTTCTCCAGTGACAGTTTCTTCAAGATGCTTGACAGCTCATCTATAAAAACATTTTTTTTTAAAAACAAAAAAAACCCACAGTATTATTTAAAGGATTGTGCCAAATCTTGACACCCATGCTTAAAAATACATTTAATCTGTGTGTTACCTTCATCTGTGATGGTTCCACTGCTGGAGCCTCCGCTGCTCTTGGAGCGTGGATGTGACGAGGCTGAAGACAGAGAGTCTCCCGCCCCAGCAGGAGGCTTGGGTGTTGGGGAAGGAGACGGGGTTAGAGTGGGTGAAGTGCTCTTGGAGGTGGAGGAATTCCCTGACTGAGGTCTCTTCTTCAAATCTATCTTCTATAAGGAATGCAGATGGACATTAGCACCAGTTCACTGACATGGAACATTTTTGTTATATTTTGTTTTTTATGCATTTATTTTTTTTAAATGAACACTAACTCCCACTTCTCACTGTTCTCATTATAGGAGCAGTATATGGAGCCACTTTCTTAACTTTTTTTGGTTTATACATTTGATAAAAGTAATAACAGATAGGAAACAGGACACAGACCCGTCTGGAGTGGATGTCGGAGGCCACCAGGCTGGGGTGGGAGTGGATGTCGGGGAGGCTGATGTCAGGCAGCGGCAAGCCCGGTGCTGAAGCTGGAAGTGGAGGCGGGCTCTGCGTCTGGCTGTGCTGTTTCTCTGGAGCTTGAGCCTTCACATCTATCAGGCCCGCTGCTCTCTTCCTTTGGGCTGCTATCTGGGAGAGAACGCTGTCTGCGCTGCCCCCTTGTGGAAAGAAGAGGAAAGAGTAGATGCTGTGATGCAGGTGCTTTATAATACAAATATGTAGTTTGTGTTTGTCTGTGTGTGTGTGTGTGTGTGTGTGTGTGTGTGTGTGTGTGTGTGTGTGTGTGTGTGTGTGTGTGTGTGTGTGTGTGTGTTTGAACCTGAGCGGTTGTGAGAGTCCCGATTGAGTCCTGCGACTCCATTGGAGCCTCCGGAGGAGTGCGGGGAGTGGTAGTGACCAGAGTTGGAAGGGGAGGAAGAGGAGGGCCCTTTGTTGATGCTAGGAAACTTAATGGACCTGCTAACCACACGACTGATAGACGTCTGATGAATAAAAGAGGGAAATACGATGAAAGACATACAAACTTTCATCCACACACACTTTCCCTCCATGTAACACCTTAAAAAACTCACAATATCTGAATTCCCGCTGCTGTTTAGCTTCCTCTGAGGTGGCATGGGGAGGCGGGGCGCTTCGCTCTTTCCCTCCCTGAGGAGGCGCGAGCGGTCTGAGTTCCACGGTTCAAAGTTGGACGGAGGCAGGAAGGGAGGGATCACCGCTTTCAGCTTGTCGTTGGGCAGCCGGGTCAGCGGGGCGCCACTTCTGAGCTAGAGATGGAAAACACAGTGTAATCACATCAATACTACTAATAATGACCATAATCCTTCTTTTTATAACAGTTACAAGTACAATCCTTAAGTCTGAAGCATATAAATAAAAGTTATACTTAAAATAAAAAAATGTTACACAAACATAAAGGCTGGTTACCATTGTGGTAATTAGGAAGTCCTCCTTTTCTGAAGATGTCCTGCAAAGACCTGAAAAGAGGAACCAACATCATTTAGTACATGTTCCTCCATATGTTTGCTGTGATGCATGCAGGCTTTTAAATCTTACTCTCATACATTTTTTTGCCTTTTCTAAACTCTCAGCTACTATTTGGCTCACCTGCATCTTTGCTCTTGACTGCCCAGGCGGTGCTGTCGCTTGGCAGGGTGGGGGCGGGTGCCAACGCTCCGTTCGACGCTCCGGCGGGCTTCGTATCCGCCTTCATTGTGGCGTCCAGTGGAGTTTCGGAGTCGTCCGGAAACGGAGCCAGGCGATTGGACGAAAGGCCGTGCCTCAGGGTGTGAGTCAACTTGAGCCTCCGGAACCGATTTGACATCCTGCTCCACCAGGACTGCAGGAGGGTGAAGTTATAATGATACAGTACGGTACAATCATTATAATTAAAATATATATTATTATATATTATTATATTAAAAAAGACAGAGGTGACAGTTGGGATTGTTTAGTATTTTAAAGTACATGAAATTTGAAATAAAATCATTTAGCGTGTATATTATGGAATGTCAAATT
The DNA here is from genome assembly GCF_963691925.1 of Scomber scombrus. Taxonomy (NCBI): domain Eukaryota; kingdom Metazoa; phylum Chordata; class Actinopteri; order Scombriformes; family Scombridae; genus Scomber; species Scomber scombrus. The sequence continues at coordinate 7,627,506 of NC_084989.1, forward strand.
AGCAAACAAAAGAAAAGGGTTTTAAATTGACTAAAATGAAATGAAGTGAGGTGTGATCATTTAGTAAGATACACTGACAGCTGTTCGGCTTCCCTCCTACCTTAAGGCCTCCTTTGTCGTCAGGTGGCACGGGGACGTTGGTGATGGAGTGTCGGCTTTTGGAGCGGTTCAGCGAAGCTCTGCCGCGGCGCTTGGACTTATCTTTGTCTACTTGCATACACACTGACGCTAACAGACGCACCAGCTCAGTGTCTGACCAGATCCACAGCACACATAAGGGGGAGAAAATAATGATTCAATGAGTGAAAGGGGCTGCTGTCTGATAGCTGTTATGACATACAGAGCCAATCAGTCATTCCTTTATTAGAAATAGAATGTCTATGTGGAAAGCTCCTGTTGTAGTTTTTATTTTTTTTTTAAATATGCGTCACTAGTACCTCTGCTGTCCTAGGTGGAGGTCTTAGGATGACTTCTTATTTAGGTACATGCATAAAAGACAAATATCTACTATTTTCTACTACATTTGTGACATCCTGCTGCTTAATTAGGAAGGAAATGTTTCTTCAGTCTGACCAAATTTCCCCAAAGTGCTATAAAACAGAGTGATGATTGTGGGGTCACCTGGGTCGTTCAGCAGCATGACCAAATCAAAGGCCGTGTATCCATTCTTAGCCCGAAGGTTGACGTCAGCCCCTTGACTCAACAGGTACTTGACAATGTCTTTATTACTGGAAGAAGGAGGGAAAGAAAGACAGAAAACTAGATTAGGAAAGGGCTGATGATAATGTCTGCCATCATACTGTATTGCACAACATTGCATAATCACATTTCTCCTGAACTGAAAACCTACAAAATCACCATGGACTCACCCGTGATAGGTGGCCTGCATTAAAGCGGTCCACCCGTGGACGCCGTCTTGTTTGTCTATCTCGGCGTTCTTCTCCACCATCAGCTGCACCACCTCTAACTGACCGCTCACCGCCGCCATCATGAGAGGAGACGCTCCCTCCTGATTGGATGAATTCACCTGAGTGGGATCCTCCTCCAAGATCTCTTTGACTAGCTGGGAATTTCCTGAATCGACATAAAACGTACATTTATAGATGCAGAAATACACAAATATACTTAAGTAATTGTGTTTTTTTACAATTAAATCTTACAACAAAAACATAATTTTCTATCAGTTTAGCTATTTTTTGTAAATATTCAACTTAACTCACCCAACTTGAGAGCACTGAACACGTCTGGTCTTCTTCTATCGTCGTCTGTGAAGAAACAAGCAAGGCTGAGAACAGAAAGGAGTTCTGATACCTTATGAAACAACAGGCCTACTTGGCCAGAATCCACATAGCTCAGCACTATCAGTCAGTGGGTGTGTGTGTGTGTGTGTGTATGTGTGTGTGTGTGTGTGTGTGTGTGTGTGGGGGGGGGGGTATGTACATAAATACAATAAAAACTAGCGCGAACACAGAGAAAGAAAGAAGAAAGTGAGAAGTAAAAACATTCTGGTGGAGCTGGAACATCCTGTATAATGTGAAAAAAGTGAGTACATTTCAGAGCCAAAAGGGGGGGGGGGGGATCACTGCATGATCAGCCCTGATAGATAAGGTATCACACAATATAGGCACAAGTGAGCTCTGGTTACAGATGTTTGTAATATAAATGCCACAGTCAGTGCTTTTAAATGAAGTGGAACTACTGCTGAGAAGACCCTGAGAGGGAGAGATCAAAGACACTGTTGGTTTCGCTCTCACGTTGGTGTTAACTGCAGTGAAAGACCAGATTCTACTCACTCACACAGACCAGCAGGTAGTTTATTTGATCTCCTTTCATCTATGGTTCTCATCATTATTACCACTACATCCAAAAGTGAATCCATATCTCATCAAATCAAACCTAAACAGTAGATATTATTCAATTCTGCACCAGTTAGTGTTCATTTCATTAAAGTACACTATGTAGCATATTGTATATACTGTAGTTTAGTTGTCACTTTTTCTTATATTCAGTTTATTATACTTTCATTGTGTAAACCTTGTGCAACCTGCTTTTGCCAATAAAGCAAAAAGTCGAATTTGAGACTGAGAAAGATGCTCTACCTGTCTGTGGTCTGACAGTGGTGATGGAGTCAAGATAAGCCTTGACGTCTCTCTGTTTTAGCTGCATGGCGAGCTCAAAAGCCGTCTTGGACAGTACGTTGACTCTGTCTGGGTCAGCTCCACGCTCCACCAGCTGCTGAGCCACAGCCACCTTCAAAACACACAGAACTTTATTTGTCAGCTGAAGAAGAAGAAGACCACATATGCATTTGTGCTGCAGCTGTGCTTTAAACAAACTAATGTATACACCGCCACATCTAAATGACACCTACAAGACCTAAAATGTATTTTGGCTCGAATCTATCTAACCATGCATCCATTATTCACCTTCCCACTGAGGGTGGCCACCATCAGTGGTCCCCAGCCAGTGGTTTTCTGGCAGAAGTTGACATCAGAGCCCCACTCTAGCAGCAGGCGCACCGCAGCCTCGTGGCCGTGCTGAGACGCCACCATCAGGGCTGTGATGTCCATGAATTCTCTGCCGCCTCCTCCTGTGCAGCCTTCACCACCTCCAAAACCAGCAGCACTGTGGAGAGAAAGAGCAGAGCCACAAATATTTAAGTCAGACTAAAGAAAAGGTTTTTTTTTTTTTTAAATTAGATTGTATTTTAGTCTAAGAGTAGGACTCAAGTCCAAACCTGCACCTGTTGTTGTTGTTGCCATTGGAGACGGCCTCTGCAGCAACAGCCAGATGATCATAGTCATCGACGTATGCCCCGCTCTCCAGGAGTAGCTTCACTACATGGGTGTGCCCCCCACGAGCAGCCATAGTTAGGACACTTGCACCCATCCTGTTTCGCCCATTGATCTCTGCTCCGTTCTCTAAGAGGATGTGGGCAACCGTCAGGTGACCAAACCTAAGCGGAGAGTTACAGACACAAAAAATGGAGCAAGCAGGACTTATAATAACAGTTTTATCCAGTTTAAGATAGTTCAGCACACTTTTATTACAAATGCATCAGGGTAGTAATCTTTAAGACATCTCAGTTCTCAGAGGATTGGGAGGAAATACTGGAACCAAATACATCAATGTGTGCAATCATGTTAAGTGAACTTTTCATGAGAATTATAGAATATCTTAAATCCATCTTGTCAAATTCTAAGGACTGCAAGGCACTGATAACCATCACAGGCTCATCCCCTCCTTCTCAGTCTCTCCTATGCTTACTTACTTGCTGTACACACTGCTTATGCCCTTAATGTACAGTAAACGATAGCATCACTAAATTGAGAGGACTGACACTGCACTGACTGGATCTTTTAATGTTTTAGGTAACGTGTCTCAAAAATGAAAATAATTTTAGTAGAAACATGTTGCTACACCAAACTCCATGCAAGAATCTGTCAATTTATCAGGACCTGCACTATCACATTCAACACTTTCCTGTTGTGATAGTGCCAGTTTTGTTTATTTATTGTAGTTTACACACATATAAGATTGCGTAAAGTCCGGATAAAGCAAACAAAAGGTGGGAAGGAGCCACAGTTTCTTAACATAACATTGTCATTCGGTTTCATGGCAGAAAAGTTTAGTTGTAATAACAGGGAATTAATTAGCTATTCTTTTATTGACATTTGTGTTTCTATTCGCCGAACTGAAGATTGATTTCTGACTAATGTAACCTGAGTTGTAAATTTCTTTATCATCTACTAAATGGGGCTACAAGTGAAATGTCCAGATTTTTGAATGGAGTTTGGTTAGACTTTCGGACACGGTGCATTGAGCTCCAGCCCCACCTCGCAGCTTGCATCAGCGGGGTCCAGCCGTAGTTATTGCGGCTGTCCACCGAGGCCCCTTTTCGTAGCAAACAGCGCACCAAGTTTTCATGCCCGCTGGCGGAGGCGAACTGCAGGGCGGTGTTACCCTCCTCGTCCGTGCAGTCCACCGGTACCAGAGACAACATGTCCGCGGCGGCGTTGCACTCCGACCCCGCTTCTGACCGCAGCCTGCTCTGCCGCCCGGACTCCTTCGGGGCTCCGGGCTCCAGGATGCTCCGGGCCGTTTCATAATCCCCTTCATCGCAGGCACGGAGCAGCAGCAGCGAGCTAGCGGGGACACCGAAATTCATGTCCTCCGTGTTGTTACAGTGTTATTCTGTTTCCATTCAGTTTGAGTTGGTTTGGTGGACGGTAACAGGACTGTCCCTCTGTCAGTCGGCCTGAGTTTGAAGACATGACGCACACTAAAATAAAGTCTGACATCCAGGTAAAGTTACACTAACTCATCTTCCTCCCAACTACTGAACACTGTGAAGCATTTCCACTCATAGCACGTCAGCCATACGTTTCTGTGTTTAAAGAAAACAACTTTTGCCCGGTTCCGTTACTTCTTAACTAATGTGACCCGCTACTACACAGCACACGACTTCCGCTTTGATCCTTCAAAATAAAACTACCTCTGGGCAGCGCCTGTCCCGTCTAGATAGTAACTCTAGATCTGAGAAACTATTGCAAGATTTTTCCAAGTTGTCTTTTCATTGTGCGCGTTGTACACAATAACTGTGTTTTATTATGAGGCAAAGCTGTGGTTAAGATCCGGTTAGGTTTTGACATAATAAACACTTGTTGTGTTTAAATGAGCACTCTTGCGATATAATCCGCAGAAATAGGGTTACCTTCTAGACACGACTGCACTGAATGCATCATTTGCCAAAAATGTGAAACTCTAGTGTGATAAAGTAAACAAATAACTTGACATCGACTTTTTAATTTTAGTTTCAACCACTGATGGAATACAAGTATACAGTATGATTCCAAAAATATATATTTATATTTTTATTGCTTTTTATATTTTGGCATTATGTTGTATAGTATTTTTTTATATATATTTACTTACTGTTTTCTGTATCAGAAAATCTAAATCTCTTGTTGTTTGGGATCCTTTTAGTTGGGGCCCCGGGCTATTGCCTACTTTGCCTAATGTTGAAGTCGACCCCTGAGTAGCCTGTTGGTAAGTTGTTATAATAAGGCTGTGCTCTGAAAACTAACCTAACCTCAAGACTGACACAATAAACCATTAGCGACACAAATGAAACAAGTATAAAAAGTAATTGTATTGTTGAATGCCTTCTAATCGTACTGGGGAAACATGGAAACATACAGGAAACATACTTGTCAAAGCTTTCAACGGATGTGTATGTGTCATGTAATTGAGTCAGTGGCTTTAACTTGACTGATTTGTGGATATCAATAACAAATGTGATTTTTGAAAAATGAAGAACACACACCTAAAGGGGGGGTGATTTCTCACCCATAGACATAATGGTCTCACCCATCATTTGAACTTTTCATGATTGAATTTAGAAAGAATTTTGAATCTATCCAACTGAAATCTGATTTTATTGACCACATTTGCTGTTAAGTTATTTCTGTTTATTCAAATTTGTTATTATTACTTTTACCCCGTGAACCGTTACCATAATGAGTGCATCAAACAATTCAAAGTGAAGTTTATCTTAATTTCATTATGAAGCCTGAATGTTTTCAATTATTGTCTTAGTGCCACATGATGTAATTTCATGGACGTATAGATAAAGAGATGGGGAGGGGAAAAAAACATAAACAAAAAACTAAAAGTTAACGCTTGTCGAAATATATAATATAATATAATATAATATAATATAATATAATATAATATAATATAATATAATATAATATAATATAATATAATATAATATAATATAATATAATAACAGCGTTTACTGCCTCAAGTACCCCTCCAGTGGTCCCAGTGAGAAACTGCATTAAATCATAAACAATAGTCAATGGGAGCCGCTAGGTGACGCTGTTGGTAACGTCTCTGTCTGAAACACCAAAGAAGAAGAAGCAGTATATAAACAGGAACCAGGCCTCTTTCCGGTCTTTCCGAGAAGGGCTAACCACGCTGTTCCTGGCTCACCGCTGTTCGCTTGAATTTATCCCGAATAAGTCGGTCAGGAATAATCGCCATGGTATGTGCTGTTTGAATAAAGCTGTGCATGTCTTAACGAAGCCTTTCTGACTATGATTTAAGTAGTATTTAGCTTGTTTCTACACAGAAACATAACAGAGTCCGGTAACCAATGTGGGTAGCTAATGTAGTGTTAGCTGTTAGCTTTAAAGTGGAAGTCCCGCCACAAACCTAATACTAATATATGTTTACCTGGCTTTATTACAACCCCGCCAGTATACCACATGACATATTTTCCGACTCTGTAAGATGCACTTAACCTATTACACGCTAGTATGTTGTTGCTACCGTAATTACGATTTGTTAAGTTACTGAACAATAAACGTCTAGATAGAAATAAATGTTTCTGTTAATGATAAAAGGGTAAAGCTTCATAAACTAATGTGGGGGTTTAATGTGCCAAAGTGTTCAGTTTAGTTTCTCATAGTCAATAAAAGTGATTGTCTCGTGTAGAGTTCAATTTTTTGGTAGATATTAAATGTGGTGGAGAAACTATCGCTGGAAATAGGTATAAGCTACAATTAAAGTGTAATAACAGTCACTGTGATCAAATACATCTTACACTTTAGTCTTATATGCTTGCACTAAAATCTGTTAATATTTTACATAAATATCAGTATCAAGGGCTCCACGTGGTGTTGCGTTTTAGTCCCTCTGATGTTCACGTTAAACCAGTCGGATTAATAATGAAAGATGTAGACTTATGTAAATCTAACAACATAGTTATGTAGATTAGTCTGCATTTATTTAACTAAACCTTTTCTGAATGGTCACTCTTAGTAAACTATACGTTGATGTAGGAAGGTATTTAAAGCTCCTTATTGTTTAATAACGGGAAGATGTAAATCTGCTGCATGTCACTTTCTATAACAAATGTTGCTAACCTATAATATAAAGTATTAAGGTGAATGTTATCTATTACGTGTGTAGCCCAATATAACCCTTATTACCTTTTTTATTCATATCCGATATAACAATGGTTTTATAAAAGGGATGTGTGTACATTGAGTCTTTTTTACTAAATAAAAATTGTAATTTTAAACACATGACTAATAAAGATTCTGATTCTCCTCATACAGGCTTTAAAGGACACTGGCAAGGCACCCGTCGAGACTGAGGTCGCCATCCACCGCATCCGCATCACCCTCACCAGCCGCAACGTCAAGTCTCTGGAGAAGGGTAATTAAGTTCAAGTTATTATTACTTTTTAAATGAAATGAAGACCTGAGCAATGAGGATAAAACTTGGTTGATGAACCCTGACGACTCTTATACGCTATTCTGAGCCATGGCTTTTTAAAAGTACCAGAAAGTGATTGCTGGTTGCTGATATCTTACAAAGCTTTCTTGTATTATCTTCAGTCTGCGCAGATCTGATCCGTGGGGCTAAGGAGAAGAACCTGAAGGTGAAGGGACCAGTCCGCATGCCTACCAAGGTACAGGAGTTCATGTGTTAAACCAACATTTTATTGATATGGATGTAAGATATGAGTTTGCTGTGATTGGTAATAGAGAGGTGTCTATTGTGCATCCTGAGTACTAAAGTGTCTTAATTGGTCATGAAATGGGAGATCTAGCTAACATTACCAGGAATCATGAAGGTACTCTATGTAAAATACAATATATGACCATATTGTGCTTTGATGATCAGGGCCACTGTAATTATAGTTGGGTAATGTGGATTCATGTGCCTTTTTTAAAATTGGCTCAAGCTAAACTGTGTTCTATGTTCCCCTTCAGACTCTGCGCATCACCACCAGAAAGACCCCCTGTGGTGAAGGTTCCAAAACCTGGGATCGTTTCCAGATGAGGATCCACAAGCGCCTGATCGATCTGCACAGCCCATCTGAAATCGTCAAGCAGATCACCTCCATCAGCATCGAACCCGGTGTAGAGGTTGAAGTTACCATCGCAGACGCATAAACAAATGCAGATGATACAATAAAGACATAAAAAAGGAAAACTGATGTGTTTTTGAATGATTTATATTCTGACGGTGCAAGAAGTGTCCTTTTAAAGTGTATGTGTAACCATAAAAAAATATACTGAAACTTTTTGGCATTGAAGAAAACTTGTAGGCAGAGGAAGGAACTTTATTAAATGTACTTCATGAAGTGACCAGTGTGTTACTGATTCAAGTTTAGATTCCAGTCTGATACAGTAGCAAACCTTTTAAACACAGCTCTCATAATTGTAACAGTTGATAATCAGCAGTGGGGTCAAAATATATCCGTACTTGAGGCTGTCTTAACCCAAAAGTTTAAAATCTATTTGTACCACAAGACTTGTCACTATTATTTATGATAAATTATAACATCTATTACATAAAGTTGGTCAGACTGTCAGCTGATTTGAGGATGCCAAAAGAAAAGCCCATTGTGTACGTAAGCACTTTTAGATTTAAGTCTTTGTATTTGTCCAAAAATGTTAACCCCATTTAGAACACACTTTTTGCAACCTTTTATACAAACAGTTGACCTCAGTAAAAATAAAACTGGGCATTGTCTAGACACAAGTACATTTGAGGTCCTTTACAATAGTGGTTCTCAAACTTTCACACCGAGGACCCCGGAACTGACACCAATTACACGACAGACCCTTTCAGCTTTTATGTTTTATGAAATCTATAACCAAAACAGTCTTTTCCTAGAAAGATTTCAATTTAAGAGATGTGGGACAAAACCCACTTTATTTTAAACAAAATATGTTCCAAAGTGCAGCTGAAAAGTATATAAGGCGCTAGCTGTCTGAGTTAGTTAAAATAACGTTTTTAGTGAAAACTCTTTGTTCTTCCTCAAAAGCGTTTCCTTGCTAAGATGCAGCAGAGAGACAATAACACAAGACAGTTTGGTAGCTACACACTTACATTAACAGAGTGCTGAAGCATCATATTGGCTTCAGCTGAGCTTAATGTATTTCTGCACTCATTGACATATTAATATTGTTTTAAAAAACACCTTTTGGAGCTGTTAGTTGTCAATCTCACATTAAAAATGACAAATGTAACAAAATAGGTGATGTCTTTCCTATAGTAGCTTCAAGTAACCGATGGCAACAGGTCTCGGTGCTGTCTGGGTATTCATCTATATTTTAAAAAAGCCTCCTTGTCTTAGTGATTGTTCTTTAAAGTAGAAAGCAGAATATGATCATTTATCAGTTTGAGGTATTTAGACATGACCTTTAGTGAGTAGTTTGACACTGAGCTCTGTATGCTGGTTGGTCATTCCTGGAAATGTGTCGACTTCACACCTGCTTTCAGTTAAAACTGATTACAAGCTCTGACTTGACTTTCAGTGGAGGATCATCAGTAGAGCTGTGTGTAGCTGTTGTGAAGGTAAAATATATCAAATCATTTTAATGCCAACATTTTTTTAAATTGTAAGTCAGAAATCCAGAGCTGAAACATTAATTTGCACAGGAATTGATCACAAACTTTTGCTCAGTGCGTGAAGTGAATTTGACAAACTATTAAGACATTTTGGAGCTGTCTGGCCTCAACATGAGTACCGTTACTGATTTAACCCAAGAAGAAAATTTGCAGCCTGTTGACATGGACTTGACTTGTATTGATCCTGTCAGCACTTCACCCAAGCAGGTAATGTTTTCATCAGACTGTAATACATTTCAGATTCTTCATCATTTTGTACTTTCAGCTATTACAATTGTCCTGGTTTCTGAAATATATGCTCAGCTCTTCTGCTCAGACGGTTAGTTTTCTGTTATTTCTTTGTTTCTAGAGTGAAATGTCAAGCGGTGCTGAGCAGCAGACCATGAGAGTTTACCTCAGAGTCAGACCCTTCTCTAAAGAGGAATTGTCTGACAATGAGGATCAGGTACAGTGTAGCACTACAATGATCATCCTGTCCAAACTACTCTACTTTTCATTTTTCCATTGAAGTGTGTTGCTCCCCAACCCACAGTGACACGCTTTTCTTCGTTCTTGCTCAGGATTGTGTGGTGATTGAAAACAACCAGATGGTGTCGCTTCATGCTCCAAAAGGTTCTGCCACCATGAAGAGCAGTGAGAAGGGCATTGGCATGTCCCTCCACAAATTCTCCTTCTCGCAGGTCAGAGACACCTGAAATGATAGCCGTGTTGACCTGTTGGTTGAACACCTGAGTTCCTGTCTAGATATCTGTCAGTGTTAGGATCACAGAATGGTTGCAGTGTAAGATGTACTTTGCTTGTTGAAGGAAAGAGCATCCACTGTAAACTTCTTCTTTCTGTTGGCTTGTAGATTTTTGGACCAGAGACGACACAGGCTGAGCTGTTTGAGGCCACCGTCAAAAGCCAAATGTCTGATTTCTTGGAAGGAAAGACCGCACTGATATTCAGCTACGGTGTAACCAACGCTGGGAAAACCTTCACAATCCAAGGTAAAGATGGAACCCAGCTGCAATTTAATGAGCCTGGTCACTGTCAGCAATCCTACGAAGTTTTGTTTGGCAGGCTAAGTATGTTGTGAAATATTTTAGGAACTCCAAAAGAGCAGGGGATACTACCTCGAGTGTTGGACGCCACCTTTCAGTTCACCAGAGGCCGTCAGTATGAGGCGATGGATCTGAAACCCTACCTCAGGAATGATGCGCAGTATCTGGATCCTGACCAAGTCAAGCAGGAGAGAAGCGCCAAGGCTGCCATTTTTGCTTCATTCAAAGAGGTGAAGTGATTTCATATTGACAGGAGTTTCCATCAGGATCTGCCAGATGATTGCAACCGTGGTGCTCTCTGCTCTTTGCCCCCTTTCTAGGATTGTGATTCTCCCAGAGCCACTGGTGGTTCAGAGTCCTTGTCCTGTTCTACAAGTCATGTCTCATCCTCATCCTTGTCCTACGATCAAACAGGTAGCCCTCAGTAATTCAACACACTGAACATTTGCTGTATATATTCTGAACTCCAAAGAGAAACTTGAAGTTGTTGAGTCTTTCTCTGGCATGTAATGAAAATGTATCAGCTCAAGGGGCCACTGCAGGGTTTGTCATCACCTCTCTTCTCCCTTTAGTATTGGTTAACGAGCCAACAGACACAGGCAGCAGCCAGTTTGCCTTATGGGTGGGATTCTTTGAAATCTACAACGAGTGTGTGTATGACCTGCTTCATCAACCCTCCCTGTGCTCCAAGTTCAAGAAACGTGCTTCCCTTCGAGTATGTGACGACGGTGCCGGAAACGCTTATGTGAAAGGTGTGAGAAGGGCTTTATCATGTGTTAAGATGCTAGATATATAGAAGCTGTAGCTCTTTATGTTGCTCAAGGTTTTTGACTGGAACAAAGATTGATTTAATTCCTTTCAGATCTCAGGTGGATCAACATCCAGAACATGGGCGAAGCCTGCAAATTGCTACAGTTCGGAAACAAAAACAGGAGCGCTGCAGCCACTAAGATGAACCAGTCCTCCAGCAGAAGGCAAACGTTTGTCCTCATCTTTTCTTCACTTGGTGTCATTTACTGTTTTTAAAACTCTTTACTTCCCTTGCAGTCACAGCATATTTACCATGAAGCTGCTGAAGATTGATGGCAGCACAGTTAAAAGGATCTCAGAGTAAGTATCTTTATTAATATTTAAATGTTTTGAGTTTTTTGTCCTAACTAGTGAAGAGTTTTTCCATGTGGCATCCTACACATGGGCTCTTTCAATATAACGATATATTCCTTTTTCCCCCATTATATTAATAATCGTCACCATAGTACCAGTGTCTGCCCAAATCAATAAACTTCTGTTTACTGTTTTGATCTGAAAGGATTCTGAGCCAACAAGTGTTAGATGACTCTGACTATATATAAATACTCAAATGCTACAATATAATGTAATAACACTGAATATCTGAACTCACAGTGATGACTTATATCAACACATAGAACAAAAAACATGTAGCTGAATGATCTCCAAGCCATACAAAACACAGTTTGACAGTGAAAATGTAATCTTGACAGTTTCATTAAGTTCATGTACCGGTCTTTATTTAAATACTTGCATGTACATCACTGCCAAATGCTGACAGGCATCAAATGTTTGATGCATTTATTACATAAGCAGTTAAAGTAAACTGTGATTCAAATGTAGTGAGTGAGGCAAAACAAAAAGTGCAGGTGCTGTTGTAAGAGGATTTAATTGTTGTAATATGGAGAGTAATGTCAACATAACTCATAAGTCCTAATGACACAGAATAAATCGTTACATTGACAGAAAATTAAAACATTTTTATAACATACAAAAAAATTGGGAAGGAGGTAAAAGAACTTACTTGACTTACTTAGGTCAGACTCTGTCTCCACCGGACATAACATAGCCACTTTAAAAACAACACACACACACTGTACAGAGGATATCGGTTATAAACTGCTTCGTGGTCCTCAGGTTTTCTCTGTGCGACCTGGCCGGCTCCGAAAGATGCAACAAAACAAAGACATTTGGAGAGAGGCTGAAAGAAGCTGGAAACATCAACAACTCGCTGCTCATTCTGGGGAAGTGCATCACTGGCCTTCGAAACAATAAGACTGACAGGTAACGCTGGTTACAGATGTGTCCAACTACTGAAACTCTGGATTTCACATAAGACTTGGTTACCTTTTGTTGACATGGTTTGACTTTAACAGAGCTCTATGTGCTGATTGTTGTATTAACCGACTTGTTAATAGATCTGGTACTAATATCTCTAAAGGATTTGGATGTTTTTGCATCGCTTCAGCCTTCCAACATGAGCTTTTCACATTTTTGAAATCCTCCTTTGTTCTCTTGTGGTGTTCATCAGAATGAAGAGTAGCTACATTCCCTTTAGAGAGAGCAAGCTCACCAAACTCTTCCAGGCTGTTTTCTGTGGCAAAGGAAAAGCTTCAATGATAGTCAACATTAACCAGTGTGCCTCCACTTATGACGAGACTCTTCATGTCATGAAATTCTCGGCTATTGCTAAACAGGTCAGTCTGTGGACATAATTGTGTGTGAGGGGTGGGAAGCAGCATATAGTGACCTAGATTTAAAACAAACTACAGCACCACTAATCTCACCTGTGCCGTCTGTAGGTGGTGCAGGTGATCCCAGACAAGCCTCTGGACTCTCTAGCTCCCTGTCTGGTCGGCCGCGACGGCAAACCTCTTGTGAGGAATGGGATGATTGACAGCCAGGCACTGGAGAGCTACCTGTCTGAAGAGGAGCTGCTCGACGATGAAGACGAGGCCGATATGTCTTTGCTGCCACACGATGTACTACTTTCATTACATGTTACAGTTAAACATCTTATACATGAATCAGAGATGCAGCATGTACTTTAGCAGGCTGTGACAATAACACAACTGTCACTTCTTCCCTTTTTATTCAGTCTTTGGTCAATATAGAAGTTGTGGAATAGTTAACCCCTACCCATTACGAGATGCACTGTGTGGTTCTAAGTTATCTCCGGTAAATGTTTGACTTTCGTAGGAGATCTTGAATGTGACTGAAAGCCTTCGAGCGAGACTACTAGCTGAGAGAAGAAGAAACCTGGTGCAGGAAATGGAGATTCGTAAAGAAATGGGAGATGCCATGTTGCAGCAGCTCATGGAGAGCGAAGAACTCCGCAGGTATCTTACTTGTGTTTCTCTTCTGCAAGATGATATTGGACACCGAGCATTTTGTGATCATTTGTTTTGCAAGTAGGTGCAGACTGAATAAACCTGTTAGCAGTCAAATAACTTTCTTTTAAATGTTAAGTCGACAGATTGAAGAGCTGAAGGAGAGCTACCAAGAGAAGCTCGAGAACACCTTTGAGATGTACAAGGATGCTATCAAAGAGCACGCCTACCAGTGTGCTATGAACAATCTGGAAGATGACTACGTGCCTCTCGATGAGTTCATTGCGGAACAGGAGAAAGTGGAGGTACATTATTTCACTGGTCAGAAAAATCTAACATTTTACATGAAGTCTTGTTAAATTTAAATCTTTAACCTTTTCTTCTTTTCTTATTCTCGTCAGAATATAGTCTAGAATGATGAGTTCATTATGATAACAATAATAAAAAATAATTAGTGCTGAAATCCTGAGATCTTGTCATCAAACATGTCATGTTGAACTACAGGAAACTATGCAAATGTCTCATTTTATTGAACATGGAAATAGTTAAATTGGCTTTAGAGTTATCTGGTAATGTCCCATTTTACGCCACCAAACTAAGCTGTGAGAGTCTTTGGTTTTTTGGGTTATCATAAATACATCATCAGATTTTGTTGTAACCGTCTGTTTAGGCCCTCAGACGGAAGCTGTCAGAGTTTGAGATGTTATCACCTGATACCAGAGGAGCATCTGCAGTTCCAACAGTGGACCATTCAAGCCAGACCAAACCATCTGAAGAGTCAGAAGTAGCAGGTTTGCATGCAGTATTTTCATACAAAAACAGTTAATGAGCACTGTGGGAATCTGCAGTAACAGAAGAGGAACGTGTCCCTCATTCCTGTCACTGAGGAACTATAGATAACTGTTTTTCTTGTGTTTCTTTATGATTATATTAGTATGCTGTATTTTATGTTATCCATTATGTTTCAATGTTTAACTGTTTCATCCCATCAGGCGATGATCGATACAAACGTCTTTACAGAGAAAAATGTGCCATAGAGAGGATGTGTGTGGACAAACAACAGGTAACAAACCTGGGCAAAATGTGAATTATGTATTGCAGTTAAACTTAATGTAATCAGTTCAGGTCTGCATCACAATGTTTTGTCTTTAGTTGATTGTGTCTCTAGAGAAAAGGCTGATGGATCTCAGTGAAACACTTCAGAATATCAGAGATGGCTTCCTGGAGAAATCTGCTGATCTTGAGGCTCTGCAGAGGAAGACTGACGATCAGGTGAGGTGATTCAAAGTATTATAGCATGTACATAATACAAACAACTTTAAATGTTACTTAAGGACTTACTCCAACCCGCCCTAAATGTTCTTTTTTTTTTCTAGACAAAATCTATGGATGAAATTCTACAGGAGAATATCGACAAGGACAGGGAGATCACCTCACTGAAGGCAGAGCTCCTCAAGCTCTCCCAGATGTCGCCTGTGGTGCCCAAGATCAAGCGAGGCCTGCTCGCCAACATCAGGGAGGCGGTCACTTCTCCACGGAAGGGTGCCACCGGCCGGTCACTGAGGAAAACCGTACGGACTCCACACCAGTGAAAAACAGACAAAATAGATTTATAAAAACTTCCCCAAGGACAAGGTTTCTTTTACACTTACAACCTTCTTTTTTTAAACTTAACTCTATTCTGAAACTGTGAGAGTGACTTATTTATTTATATATTTCAGTCAGTATGTATGGTTGTGTTTCTTGTGATATTTTATAAATGTTTTTAGTGTGTTTCTTAATAAAATTCAACTGTGGAAACATAGTGAAGCTTTATATTGGCAGAAGATTTACTCCGACCAAAGGGTTTCATTGTTCTTATCTGGAATCATGGGTTTTGACCTATAGGTCCACACACAGAACTGTATGAATTTAATGTTAACCTCAAACCTTACTCTTAGAAAAGCTCTCTCTCTCTTTTGCTTGATTCCATTTTAAGCCTATTCATGAGTTTGAATAAAGGCTTCAGTCTGTCATTATTGACAATATCCAGATTTGTAGTCATGTAGGAACTTTATATAACACATTTTAATCATTAACAATACCAAATCCTCCAATTTCTGTAATAGCTTCACCTCTAAGCGCCACTGGCATACCATTTCATAGCCATACTGTATTAATACTTTTTTTTTTTTTTTTTTTGCGTGCATGTGCATGGTGTGCTTTATTCACATAGAAACCTTGTTATACATGCATATATACACCACAATAGAAAGGTCACGCCAGGGAATTCATGTCTAGTAAATGCTGACTCTTATCAACCTGGTCAAATGAGGCCATCCATTATCTGGACCTTGAAGGGGGGAAGTGAACCACAAAAGATCCTGATGGCACAAAGAAGCCATGTACAACTTTCACATCCCTTAAGTGCATCACTATTCACTCATTTGCTTTAGTCTTTACTAAAAAAAAAAAAAAAAAGTATAAATTACTAATTCTTAATCAGATTGATATGAATCATATGAGAATATTTCCATCATGCTAAATTAAATATTTGTTATGTCGTACATCAACATTTATAGTACAGAGAATGAGTTGTAGCCCAGTGTGTGGTGCGCATGAGGCCACAGCGCAGCATCCTCTCTGTTAGTGAAAGGACCATTGTGGTAGAGGCAGCCAGCTGCTCTTATATCTCCCTGGTCTCAGTGATAGTTAATGAGATTAGCTCTTCGTCTTAGGCTGCGTCAGTCCAAAGGGGTCAATCACAGGATTAGCACCTTGCTTAAGAGTTACATCACTTTTATTTCACTTTTTGCCCATTACTCTGACTTTCCCACTCCTGGCTCGTGGTGGGACTTTTTTTTTCAGCCTCCAAAGCATGTTCAGCACCTGTAATTGCAGCTCAGTTACCGAAGTGGAATATTGCGATGCATCATGCGGCCTTGGGACTGAGTCTGTCTAGACCCTCAGCTATTGAATGAAGCATCTGCCAAGGGAAGAAGAGGAGCAAGGGCAGCCAGAAAAGTGAAGGGGCAGCTGGGCCAAAATCTTGCCTGCTGTGGCAGAGTCTTAGACTCTGGATAAATCATCCTCATGCCACTTGTAAATAACAAAGTGGGCGATGATTGCACAGTCGGCACAGAAAAGGCTTCGGATGATGGAAAAGCTCTGGTGGATTCTTTGATAAAGGTAAGCTGCTCCGACAGTTGTTTTACGCTCTGGATACTGTGGTATCCTTCTGATGTATTGTTACAATTATCACAGTAGTTCACAATATGATGAACTGCAATTTGCCTTCTGACACATTTTTAAAAAATTGGGTTGATAGAAGTATTTTAAACATCACCCTTTGACTATATTTAAGCAAAAACTGTGAGAATTCATGGAAGTTAAATGTTGCAAAATAGTAGAACAAATGTAATATTGTTAAATATGTTGCACTGGTAATCATGTCTTCACTTTGTTGGGTTTTTTTAAAAACACAGACTAAACATACACATGACATCCAAGCATCTTTTCCCCCTGTGGCTAAAACAGCACTCTAACTGAAAAGAATTTCTTGGGCCACTGCATTTTTGTGACCCTGCTAGTGTCTGTGATGGATGATAACACAGCCGTGCACTGTCTTTCCTCTCTATGACATGTATTTACTTGTTTTACCTCAAATACACTAGGCATGTAGGTCATTTATATGATGGAATAGTGTTTGCACTGTGTAATGATAACCTACAGTCACATTTTGCTCAATATGTAATAATCTGATGTGTGTATTCATATATTAACTTTATTGATTGAGCAGAGGAATTTGAGGCTTATAGCAGCAGTGTCACATATGAATAAAACACATGAAACCTCAGTTAAATGAGGGAAGATGATACAAATAATTTCTATTTAATATGCAGCTGTGCAGATATGATAGTGATCAGCATATATGTAAAAATGGGGAATTGAGATGAGTTAATATATTATAAAGGTTTGGAGAATGGAATAAAAAATATGAACAGTGACACAGTAACACAGGTGATTATATAACATTTATCATTTTTTCGGAGACACTTCCAAAATGTTAATTATGATAAAATAGAGTATAAAAATTAAATCATGTCAATGGATACGTGCAGTATAATAATAATATAGTGTCTATGTTATGTTCTTCCTCTCATCTATCTATGCTGCGGAGATGGGCCGCTTGCATTCCCAGTATGCAAGGTTCTTTTGGCTTATCTACAAATAGATAATGAGATGTTAAGCTGATTATTTATAATATTTTTAATTGAAGCCACACCTACTAATCTCCCAAGGTTAAATTGTGATATAGCTATTAATAAAACACTTAAGCATACCTTTACCATATGACTATTACTGTAGATGGTAGGAACAGAAGTGACCTATTTTATGTCAGTTATTGTTCTACGCAGCTTTAGGGGATTGAGATGGATGCGGATCACATGTTATTCTTAGCAGTGTCAAAACAATGCATAGTATTTATTTCTGTTACATAACTCTGATTAGATGCTAATTCATTGATGTTTTCCATTGAACACTGGCTTTAATACATATTTATATTAACATAACTTGCAGAACTGATGTGCTCCCTGGTAGATAGCTTGTCAGAGGGGCTAATAGGTGCACAGATATCCCTCTTCTGAGAAGAGATGAGTTGTCTAATGTATACTTTTAACTTGATCAGGTGATTTTGCAGTTGGAAGTCAAATATTATTGTTA
Organism: Scomber scombrus; assembly: GCF_963691925.1. Classification (NCBI taxonomy): domain Eukaryota; kingdom Metazoa; phylum Chordata; class Actinopteri; order Scombriformes; family Scombridae; genus Scomber; species Scomber scombrus. Next base: position 7,645,807 of record NC_084989.1, read on the forward strand.
CAACCTTTTAAATTAGAGATGAAAAGTGCATATTTTTTGCCTCCAAAGCCTATGGATTAAATAGTATTAAGGTCTGAGTTGTTGAAGTACAGCAGCGCCAAGCTACCTGCAGCCCTCATTAGTCTTACAAATACAGTAGCCACTTCCCTGACATGTTCCTAACACACGGGGGCCATAATCAGTACAAACAACCACAAACTATCAGGTTATCATCATTTTCTAAACCCTTCCCCGCATATTCATTAGGAAAATGTAAATCTTCTGTATTTATTTGCTCTCATACAGGTGGTGGCATGTTACCGGCATCTGGCCTCATGCATTGGCGGGTGCACAGACAGCTTGCAGCTGCGAGATGAGCTACGACAAACACGAGAAAAGGCCCAAAAGTTGGCCATGGCCATCTGTAATCACCTGACCTCAAACCTGCGGAACAAGAGCCTCCCTGAGGAGCAGCGTAAGGAGATGGAGCTCCTCTGGGTGGCCTTCTCCTCCAGCCTGGAGCTCCTCCATGCTGACATGTGCAAAGTTTTCAAGATCGCTGACATCTTCTGTCTGGCTGACTCGACTTCTTTAGTGCAAACTGGCATACAAGGTAAAAAGCTGCTCTACATATGGTATTATATATATCAAAGTTGTACTTTTTAGGAGGTTAAATAGTCAAGAGAAGCACATCTATTAATCACATGAAACACCAATTAAACATTGACCTTTTGTGAAATTCACTTGTTTGAATTGAAATCAAAGATCATGTGTTTATGTCGTATACAACAATTGAACTTGAGAGAAACTAGAAAGACATACATCATTTCAGGAGGAACATTTATTGTAATTTAAATGTTCTTAGTTCTAAGTATATAAAATGAAGTTACACAATGATCAATGTGTTTTTGACCAAATGCAAATGAATTACATGTCAACATGTCAAAATGTGTTGAAGTTTAAGTGGCTCTGTTCAGGGCTGCTCAAGAAAAATGGAAATAATCAATCTTAAATCACATTTTTCACTGGTGATATTGAGGGTGTTACTTTGGATATATCACTATCCATTAATTTGTTTGTTTGTATGATATATCTTAGAGAATTTGCATTGTGGGAAAAGCACCCGCCATTCTATACTCTCGCTGTTCTCCAGCATTTGAAGTGTTATAGTGCACTGATTAGCCTGGGGGGAGCACAACATCACATCTTTGTTTGCACACATTTCATGTGGAGTGTTTGGCACCACTTACAGTTTCTGTGTAGTGTTGTCAATGTAGAGCATGTGTTACAATATTGAGTTAGATTAACGGTTGGTTGAATATCAATAGCAATGTGTTTAAAATACAAATTGACTCCACTTCTCCTTTCGCCTATAGAAACTGATGATATTCATCTCTTTGATTGAATATGAATGTGTAAACAGCCTGATAAGCAGATGATATTCTGACATCATTCTACCATTTGGGTACTTTTTGAGCAGAATTGAAACAGCTGAGAACATTAACAGATTTAGTCATAGATAGGTGACATAATATATCACAAGGAGGGGCTGCTGCATTATTTGTGCGATCAATATTTTCTGTTTTTTGCCAATTTTCAAACTAGTATAACTGTGACCAGAAACCTCTTGCGGCTACATGTAATTCATTTCCAAAAAGGCCTGACTGCTGCAATAGCTACACTATAGCTGAAATGCAAAATCATACTGAATACTGTATAATGTGACTCACTCATCCATTCACTCCCTGTAAACACACAGGCCACATAGTGCAGCATTAAATGTCCTTTATTAATGCAGATGAATGTTTTGTTTTTGGTTTAACTTTCAGGCTACACCTTAAAGATGTTTCTCTTGATTCAGTTTTTACTCATAAAAAGAAGCAACTGTATTATCATTAATTAATCTATTTCTGGCACCGTTAGAAACAGTTAAGACACTGTTTAGTATTTTACCAACTAAAATAGTTCATTTTTAATTTTGGCAATGTAGGAGGAGGCACTGAAGTAGCAGCTCGGGCACTCAGTATGCCAGACCTGAAGGAAGATCAGACTCCATCCCTCCCTGAAGGCCTAGAGAGCCAGGAACGCAGCACCATGGAGCAGGAGATCAGCCAAATTGACCAGATGATCGACGATATGGAGAAGAAAGTCAACGTATTGCGCTGGATGGTGGAGCCTCTTGGGCCGCTGTTCGCCGACCCAGTTAGCACCACTGACAGCGCCTCCCTGGCTATTATCTCAGTTGACGAGGAGCAGCCGGGAAACCAGCCTCTATGCCAGCGCAGTATCATCTTTGTGCTCTTATCGATATTTGCTGTTGTAATAGTAGCAGTCACTTTGTCTGTCTGTGTTGTCTTTTTATCATGAGCAAAAACCGTAATATACTTTTTTCCATTAAAACCTCAGCAATATGCTCAGTAAGAGGAAATATGAAGGAATTGACAAGCTTTGCGAATAGCTTCGTCTTTACATTCCCTCATGAAAAAAGACAACATTTTGTAATAGCTGCTAAATTATTTACTAGTGCATAAGATCATTTGTCTAAAAATACACTGACATAAATCTGGATGCAAGCCAATTTGCCATGTATTGCAGTAAATCCAAACCTGCCATATACCTGTGTTTAAAAAAAAAAGAAGAAGAAGAAAGAAGTGACAGTAAAAATACCCTGTTGCCAGTTAGAACTGCTTAATTAAATGCAATCATTACACAACAGGACAGGTGGTTGATTTTACCTGCACGACAATTGTAAATAGATCATTTTCATGTTTCCTTTGCTCCTATATATTGCATTCTCCTAAATAGTTTGTGATACATAAAAGGAAAAATGTCTGATTTACAAAAAGCAGTCAGAAAAACACTTGTATTCCTTCTTGCCATGGAGAAGATATAGGTGCTGATGCTTTGTAGCTGACATACTGTTATAACCACAATATTCACTTCCAATGACTGAAACTGTTTTTTGATTCAGTGTTACTTATTGTGTATATAATCTGTGCTGTAGAAAACTGATGATGTATAGTTATGCATTATAAAAGTATCAACTTTGATATGACATTGTGTGGTCTTCCCATTTTTACTTATTAGCACCGTGGTAAAGAACCAGTTCATCCAAAGTAGTAGAAAATGTAAAGATTTCAGTTGGCATATATGGGGAGAATGGGTTTCTTCAACTGTATAACACAGTTAATTCACCAGTGTATAAAACTATTTATTTAATTTCAAGTCCCCATGTCCTCAAACGAGAACTTCCTGATTAGAAGTGTCATAGCATGTTGCTATTGCTAAAATTTGTCAAATTTGTATAGCACATCAAACACATGTTATTAAGCCTAAATAAACAAGTTTCAACCATAAAATTTCATAACATTTTGTACCTAGTCTACTTTTGTCTGGGGATCGGCTATTGATTGACTTGGCCAAAATGCCTGCCATCTCCTTTGTGTACTGATTTTTACACAGTATTGTGCTTTTGCTACCACTAGGTGGCACAAAAAATTGTGTGGCACAAAAGAGGACAAGAGGTCAAAGTTAAGCAGAATGAATTATAAGGTCCAGCAAACACAAAATTGAATGTCCCCATATACGGACACAGGGTCATAGGAGGATAAGTTGTTTTATTGTTTAATATGTAAAATGCGACGCAGCAACTTTTAGGCAGGCTTTCACTCATTTTTCCAATTTGGCGCCACACTTTAACAGCTTGTTGTCATCCTAAAGGGGACGTGGTTGCTCTGACGTCAGAGAAGTATTGTATGCCTGCACTCATGTACACTGGCCCTTTAAGAGACTACTGTAGGTGAAATGTTGCATTGTAGCCTGAATAGCATAGAGTGAACAGACGGAAGTAGTACAGTCCTGGCAAGTTTTACTGCGGGGGAAACACAAGCCCTGACAACATGGTGCTAAAACAATGTCATACGCGACTCAAAGTGGTCGTCTTTAACCACACAGTGAAGTGGTATGACCCCACTCATAACCAACACAGTAGTAGTTCGGTACCAGCGCCGCCGAGCAGTTTGACAGCTGTGTGCTCCTCTGTCATCACTACACCCTGTACAAAGTTTGACAAGCCGACATGGAGACGGAGACGAGCTCCTGGACCGAAAACGATGCAAGTTTGTGCTGGGACACACATGTCCATCAGAGGTAACACACTTCTTCTGGTTACAGCAGTGTTTAATGGACTAATAATGTACATGTGACATGGCTCCTAACCACTGTTCAAGGTTAATCTAGAGGAGTGGTTTTCAAAGTGAGGTCCGGGCAACTCCATTGGTCCCTGAGGTGGTTCCAGGGAGTCCCCAGCAAAAAGGGGAATCATTTGTGCTCTCTATAATTTCATCCAAAGCTAAAATGTTATCAGGTGGTGGTCCGTGGTCTAAATGTGTCAGTTTAGGGGTCCTTGACGTTAAAAAAAGGATGAGAACTACTGCACAGATTCAGTGTGATGTGAACTGATTCAATAATCTTCCTCTACACTGACTGCTACATTCATCTGATCTATGAATCTTACTATTTAAAATACATTTTTTGTTCATTACTTCATTGTCAAGGAGCCGAATCCTAGATTTTTACTGTCTTATAATTGTGTAATGAGACGTAACAATAAAGAACTTGAAAGTCCACCTGGAGGATGATTAAAACCATTGTTAAAATTTAACAGGAAATGGAAAATGTTAAGAGAAAATGTAAGATGAAAACTGAAAATGGAAAACAGAAAATGTAACATGAAATGTTAAACTGACATGAAACAAAATAACCTTTAAGATATAAAGTTTTTTTTTCATTATATAGTTTTTAGTCTGGTTTAAATCTAGCCCTTAATTATTTCAATATAAAGAATATGATGATGCTTGTGCATTTGAGTAAGACAAATGTCAACTGCTGAAACAACTCTTCAGTCAACTCAGTGTTGGATATCTACTAGTACTACTAGGACTACCCTGATGCTAAATCAACAGTGTTTTCAGTAGGAACATTTGCCCAGATCACACAAAGTATTTACATAATACATCACAGGGCTTCCCAATTTTCTAGGTGTGTCATCACTAAAGAGTGCTGCTGTGTTGTTTTAAAATATAAGCAGTTCATTCTCTAGATATCTTTTTCTTCTGAAATCTTTAAACTTTATCAACACAAAGTAAATAAGTTTGATTTGGATGTGTTGCAAGAAAAGCAGTAGCATAGGAAACAGTTTATTTGAGCACAAAAGATACATAATAGAAAAGAAGCAACTTAAACAGTTGTGCAGTTACAAGCCAACAATCATTTCACATTTAAGTGAATGAATTTAGTTTTTGCTTGAAGAAATGACTATGTACTTTAGGCTAATTCCATAAATTGTATTATACATTTAATTTTAAACATTTAATATTTATATTAATTAATATTATTAATATTATTTTTAACATTCAACTTTTTTAAATTTTATTTTCCATTTTCTCTTAACATTGTCCATTTATTTTAATCCCATTCCAATTCCATTCACTTTTAATAATGGCTTGAATTATCCTCCAGGTTCAATTTCACCAATAAACTCTAATAAAGACTAATATGAGATATGGGCTATAAATGATGTATTTAAGTAAAGATGATGCTCCAAAATATAAAATAATAAAGCTACTTTCTAAGTAATTATATAATCTATTAAAACATGAAAGCAGTATATAATTTATGACTATTTTGTGTGTGTAAGAAAGCAGAAATATCTGCGGTTACAAACATTATTTGCAAATATTTTTACATTTATTAGTCTACAGAGGCCTATTACTATAATGTGTATGATCACTCCCATCTTCTTTATACTGATTGCAGAGCTGAGTACTTCCATCAGAGCTCTCCAGTATGATCTGAATGCAGAAGTACCACAGAGTGAGGGCCGGAAGCTGTTTTTTGATACACACGCGGTGGTACGACTGCTGGAGGAAAATGGTTTGAGCTGCTTTTGTTATTTAAGTTTTACTCTGCTTTTTAATTCATTTTCCTCATTAATAATAATCATTTCTTTCCTTGAACAGGCTTCACTACTCAGCAAGCTGAGGTGATAGTCCAGGTACTGATGAGGATGACAAACTCTAACATGGATGCTATCTATAATGACATGGTAACCAAAGTGCAGCAGGTGAGACATTGTACATTTACAACACAGTTCTCAGTCAGCCTCTGTTTGTTTCCTCTCTGTGTGTCACTGTCACTGCCTGTATGTCTCTACTTCTATAAAGGTCACTGAACCAGTACTGTACTGTACCATGTATCCTCCACAGCACATTTCAGTACACATATCAGTAAAAACACCTGCTATTTTCATTAAATGTATTCATATTTAAGCAGCAATTCAATATTTACTTCATCAAGGCTGTTCTTAGAATTGTGGACATTGATTTAATTGATATTTTTATTCATGTATTGATATAAAAGTAATATGTTTCACCTGGTTTCATTTGAATTTAGACAAAATGAGATCAATCAAGTATTAGTTTTTTAAAAAGTATTATTATTCCAGATAGATGATTTGCATTGTAGTATTTGCTTTGTTTTTTTTAAATGTTATATGTATTGTGTGATTTTTGGCAGGAGATTATGTTGCAACGTGTGATGTCTCAAATAGCATCTGTAAAAAAGGACATGATCATCCTAGAGAAGAGCGAGTTTTCTACGTTATTGGCAGAGAATGAGGTGAGTGTATTTGACAGTCTTAAAGATAATTGTTGAGTCTGAACTCAGTGTTGTTCTGATGACCAAACTGGCCTCTGAATGAATTCACATGTACACAAACTTAAGAAAACTGCATGCAGTTGCATCATCCACTTGCATGTAATTGTGACGTTTTTGCTAACTGTGATATAGGTTTTGACCATCAGATGGTCAAAACAGTCATCTGAATTAAAATCCTTAATGCACAATTTATATAATTTTGGATGTATACAAATCAGTCATGAAAGTGGATAGCTAGAGTGATAACAAGCTGTGGGGCAAATGTGTGGATGACAACATGAATTTCTGGCTTTATGTATGTCAGGTTTGTCTATAGTAGTAACACTGAAGGTGACTGTGTGTGCTGTACAGTTGCTTCTGTCTGTCCTTGTTTTTTTCATTACGTGTCACCATTTAAGATTTTCACTATGTTAACGTTTCTCCCAGAAAGTCAAGATCCAGTTAATGGAGCTGAAGGTCCAACTGGCAGTAAGTGTTGTGATTTATTCTTGGCAGTTAATGGCCAAGGTTCATGTTCATGTGACAGCAGTCATACTGATATAATGACAATAATAACTCATTTACCTTTTATAAACAGCATTTTAAACATTCCTTAATATTGTTAATTAACTTAATTGAACATAAAATATATTATTTGTGGTTGAAGTATTCCTTTTGAACCATTTCTTCATCTTTATTTCATCCAAGATGTTGTTCTTCTTCTTCTTATTACTGTTTTATTATTGAGCAGTACTTATGTAATGACTTTCCTTTGTGTGTTTCTGTTGCCACCTTGCAGGATCTAATGAATAAAGTGCGCTCAGACACTATTTTGGATATGAATTTGGAGAAAAGTCGTTTTAAAGAATTGGTAAGTGGACCAACTTAATGTTAAGTGTTTGGAATTACTTTACTTTTAATTCATCTTAAATTGAATTTGCTTAAAATGACAGATGACTAGTTGCTGTGTGATGTTTTTTTTAACTCTACCATTTATGATATGACCTTCCTCTAAGACATATTGGTCCTCTTCTGAATAAAACATTTATATTTTCAGAAAGTAGAGAATGAGAAGAAACTTCTAGAAGCACGAACAGAGACACTGGAAATGGTATGTATAATATTTCATTTCATTTCTATTTCATGCTAATCTACATAATGTACAATCACAGGGCAGAGTGATACTATTCCTTCCATTCATTGTTGCTTTGTTAAAGCACAGATAGAAGCTCAAACCAGTACCATGGGGACCATCTTTAATACTTGTGTCTAATTGCTTTTTTTATAGTCTGCAGAGCAAGATCGTCATTTGACTCAGACCAACATGAAGATAGACACGGAAGTGGCGGGTTTGAAAACCATGTTAGAGTCTCATAAACTGGATACTATAAAATATCTTGCAGGTGGGACACTGGTGTATTTCTTTGTGTTGTTGGCAAATGAGTGTATGTTGCAATGGTTAAGTTTAGTTAGAGTGGGCTCCTTTGATCAGTTTTAGGACTTTAGGACAAACATTTCCGAAGTAGCTGAACAACATTTAGCAAAATAAAAATGATGTTAATAACAGTCTGTCACTGAAGTAAGTAGACTAATGGTTGTCTGTGTTTTTTCTCTTTTAGGTTCAGTGTTCACCTGTCTCACTGTGGTGTTGGGTTTCTATCGTATTTGGATGTGAACACTAGGAGTGTGACTTTCATATTACAGTAACTGTGGTGACTTTTGAATGCATCAATGCATCCTCTGAATCTAAAAACATTCAGAGAGCCAGTCTCTTTCACGTCAGACCTCATTTTGTTACGTGTTATTGATCAGTATGATTTTGTGTTTACTGGTGCAATCTTTTACCGCAACTCTATGAATGAATTATAAGCTCAGAAGTGAAACTCCTGTCTCCTGAAGACACTCCTTATTCAACAAGTGGTTTGATGACAATTAAATACGGACCTCTTATTTAATTATCTAATGCAGTTTGAAATTGTAATTATTATTTTTTAATATCATGTGAACACAGTATGGTATATGTGTATATATGAAGTTGTAGATTGGAACTGAAACTCAGGAGGAACTTGTGTGACTCTTAACCACTATATTATCACAGATATGTAACTTTTACGTGCTATGTGACTTCAGAAATGTTTTAATAACTGAGTTTTTGGATTGATATTATTATGATAAAATTGTCAATAAACTTTGTGGTAACAACAGAAGCGTCTGTTACAGTGGATGTATATATGGAGGGGTGCATTAGTCATATAATTATGCTTTTAGCATGCTCTACATTATGAGTCTTGTTGAAACAGATGTTGATATACTGTTTCTCCTCTGGGTTCAAACATGTTTAAATAGTGATAAATAATGTAAAGCATGTATATTGTGATCTTATTATGAAACGTACATAAAAATGTAAATAAAAAAACAAAACAAACAAATATTTTCCAGCTGCAATATTAGGATAATAATAATAGTAGGGAAACATTAGTAGAATGTCAAAAAAGGTGATAATTCTACTTTATGTTTATTATTGAGGTCGAACAAAGTGGTGATGGTGTACTGGGGTGAATTATAGTGAATGGTGTTTCTAATATTTTGCCACCATTTGAACACCATTCAATATAATGCACTATAAAATACCATCATCACCCACTATGACCTCAATAATAAACATAAAGGAGAACTATCACCTACCTGTCAATGTCAACAAAAACTGAAAATGTATAAGCTTCATAAATGTAGAATTTATAGCAGAGCTGTTGTATTAGATTGCACAGGCTTACCTAATAAAGAGGCGAGTGAGTGTATATTGTAATGTTATTATGAAATATGCATACAAATGTAAATAAAAACTTAACTACACATATTTTCTACCTGTAATATTAGGATAATAATAGGATAAAAAATAATAGTAGGGAAACATTAGTATTTATAAATTGTTATTAAATACGCCAATAAGACATACTTTACGTCATTTCCCCTCAGAAAACCTTTGAACAGGAAGTGTTAGGCAGTTGTGCTATAACTACTGTCAACACGTGTGTAACTCAAAGAAACCTCTACCAGTCAACAACGAGCGACTTGACACTGAATTGTAAGTTTACATTAATGTGCTATTGCAAGTACAAGACGTCAATAGCTATTAATGACAGTTTGTAGCGATAAGCGCTAAACGGAAATGGCTAGCGGCTAACCTAAGTCAAGTGGTAGGCTATGTCGTCACACTTAATTCGTCTAATGCTGAATGTAAGAATGTGGGAAATGCTCTGTGTCGGTGAAGGAAAACATACTTGACTTTAGTTTTTACCCTGGCAGCACAAATAGCGAAGAATATCTGTGTAATTTCAGCAGTTGTGTGGCTTATTTGACTCTTACAGGAGCAGTTGGGTGGTGACTATGCAGTGATGGCTGATGCGTTCAGTAGCAGCTCGGAGAATGTAATTGAGCGTGTGGTAGAAGTCACAGCGAAGACAAACGTTCCTGTGGAAAAACTTGATGAGTTGTATTACATCAAGAACACCTGCGACTTCATCAGTCAGCATCAATTCCAAAAGGTAGAGATTTCATTTGTATGTCTTACTCATGTACACAATTCAGTGGTTTTACTCAATGAGTCTATGTACACTTTACCAGTTAATTTAAATCAACAACAAAACAAATGACTTCATATGTGAAAGTACACACAAACACTCACATTAGAAAGAAGGCCATTACTAAGAATTGACTCAAGACTGAAGCACCAAGTTAGAATGGTTAATCATAGATGATATACTTGTGATGGAGAATCGTACATAAAAGTTGAACATGAAGAAAGAACTCTTTATAAAAGGCTGGAGGAAATGGTTAACATATGAAACAAAGAAAGGCATGAATAATAAGGCGGTTTGAGGATATTGTTTTTTATTGTTATTAATGATAAAACTTTTTTTTAGTACACACACTGACATAGGTAAAAATGTTAATATAACATGGTTAAGGTTACGAATTTAAAAGTAGATCTCATATGTATACTTAAAATTGGTGTAACTTCTTGTGAAAGAGGACGATTGTGATTTGACCTCCCAGCTACTGAAATTAGGAGAGATCAAATACAGAGTAAAGCTGTTTTTTATGTCTAGATTTGAAAGTCTCAACAAAGCTGGTTCATGTTCACAGGTTGCTTTGCAATTTCCTGATGAACTGCTGGTGGATTCCATTTCTATAGTAGCCGAAATCGAGAGAATCACTGATGCCAAACTGTTCATTTTGGGAGATACATCCTACGGCAGGTATGTATCATTTTCAGTGCATGGGTTCTTCATGCAAAATGACCTATTGGTGGTGAAAAAGCATTAGTTTGATGAAGGCTATTACAAAACAGGATGTAAGTTAAATGCTTTATGTGGTTTGGTTGCTAATTAGTTTAATGAAGGTGTTATGATGTTTGTGTACGTTCGTCCTCTCTTGAGCAGTTGCTGTGTGGATGAGGTCGCTGCGGAACATGTTGGAGCTGACTGCATCGTGCACTATGGCAGCTCTTGCCTCAGCGCATCCAAGAGGTTGCCATTGATGTACGTCTTCGAGAAAAGACTAGTGGACCTAGAGAAGTGCGCCTCCTCTTTCAGAGAACTCTACCCTGACACACAGAGTCACATCGTCATACTCTATGATGTCAGCTATGCTCATGCCATTGGTGAGCTATCCCACCTTTCCTCTTTTACCTAATGTATCAAATAGCATTAGCCTTATATATAAATATACTGTTATATTAGTTGGAAGTTCATGTACTGTTATCCAACACTTTTCAAATCATTGCTTGTCCAGTTCTCAGTTTAAAAACCTTAATACCAGTTTAAAAGAAGTCAAATTGACTACATCCCCAGCTCAGGCAGAAAGTATTGAAATCTAATTAATTCACATCTTAGCTTGATTAAGTGTCATTTATGATTTCCAGTCAGTAATTGATTTTTTTTTCTTTCACAGATGATCTTCTCACCCTCCTGTCGCAGGAGTATCCAAACCTTATCGCTTCAGAGCTTGTTGTGGAAGGGGAGCAATGTTTCAGCCACTGTCAGATTAAGAGAAAACAGAAGGACGCCTGTTTGTCAGAGCAAGACAACAACCAGGTTTTGTGTCTGTTTGGAAGGCAGTTTTTCCTGAAAAGCGGTTTGAGCATAACGGATTACAGTATGTTCTATGTAGGCCAAGAAGGAGCAACCTTACGAAACTTCATGATGACTTGGAATCGCTGCTCATTTTGCTCTTTTGACCCCATAACAATGACCGGTAGGACTGAGTCACCAAGTGTCAACCGTACACTAATGAAGCGATATTATGCTATAGAAAGGGCCAAAGATGCCAATGTGGTCGGCATCCTCGTCGGCACGCTGGGGGTGGCAGAATACCTCTCCATAATCCAGCAGCTGAAGGAGACCATCCGCAGAGCTGGAAAGAAGAGCTATATGTTTGCCATGGGGAAAATCAACGTGGCCAAACTGGCAAACTTTCTGGAAATTGACATTTTTGTGTTAATCGCATGTCCTGAAAACTCCCTGTTGGACTCTAGTGAGTTTTACAGACCTGTAGTGACACCTTTTGAGATGGAGATTGCCTGCAACAAGAACAGAGAGTGGTCAGAGGAGTACGTCACAGACTTTCGACATCTCCTACCAGGTTTGATTGGGTTTTGTTTACATAAGAAATCCCTAAATCAACATTTTAAGGGACTGTATAAATATTATTTTGGAGAGAAGAGAGGGAGGTCACACATTTTACTTTTGCTGAAGGGGGTAAAATGTAATATTTTTGGGGGAGCAGTGACAGGTCTTATGCTCACACCAAATTTATATTTTAACCATCCGTTGCAGGATTTATTAAATTAAAAAAATCAAATGGTGGTTTTAATGTGCACAGTTAGCCATGAAGGAGCGCCTTTTTTCATATCAGAGCTTTATTTTGTCATCATAAAAGACGAATCTAATATAGAGTCTAAATGTTACAGAAAAGAAAATGTCACATTAAGGCCAGTATTAAAATTCAAGTTGAATATTTTATGTAGTCTTCAGTAATTTAATAATTCAATTACATTTGCTATAATTTGTTAAATTTCTAATTCTACTTCTGATATGTGCACTGGTAGCCAATGTGGGTATTATTACATTAATGTGTTATGTATATATCGTTTTAAATTAGATTACACCACTTATTTGTTTTTCCTCTTAAATAATATTGATGAAATGACATGCACAAACTCAGTCCTATAATTGAAGATGTTAGTGGACAGGTGTTTTTTTTTATTTTTTATAAGTCATGAGGAGGGTCCAAAGACACTAATAATGCAAGGAAGGGCCTTGCTTTTTTTAAAGAGTGAAACACCATATTCGCATCAATAACTTTCACACAGTCCCTAATAAGAATACAGTTTTGTCTTAATTTGTCTAATGAAGGTTATTGAAGACTTTTACAGCATTTTAATTATTTTCTAAATCTCAAACTTCCTCTAGGTGGCCTGAGTCATGTGCCTTTGGCTGATCAGCAGGAGGAATGCGATGAGACTGATGTATCTTTAATCACAGGAGCCCTGCGAAGCAATCATTTGTTGAGCAGTGAGCCTGCAGAGTCCTCGTCTAGCTCTTCACTGGTCCTCAGGAACCAGCTGATGACTGTAGCCAACACCAACTCAGCCGGTACGACAGTCAAACATATGTTTATTGTGTATTTGGTACACATAACAGTAATTGAACACTGTCTTGTATTACACTACATATTTCTTGCTTTCTGTTTTCAGCATCTTTTCTGGCAAATCGTAGCTGGCACGGCTTAGAGCAGAAGCTGGGAGAGACACCGGTAGTGAAGGCAGTACAGGGCAGAAAAGGCATTGCTATTGCCTATGAAGAGGAGGGAACGTCAACACGATAATTGACCAGTAATGCACAAGGTCTTCAACATATTATTTAATCATGGCTACCTGCTGTTAACACATAATAAATGTATATTGCTTGTAATTACTGGAAACTTTAAGAAATTATTAAATGTTTTCACAAAAAAGATCAATACCTGATGTCCTTAGTTTTTATTATGGCATTACTCAGAGTATGTGAATCTAAAATCTCAATCTGGTTGATTATAACAGATTGTGGTTTGGATATGTGACTGTATACAGGTTTTAGTAACTTTCAGCATTTACATCGATCAGTGGCCGTTCACAGGGAGTTCTTCCACAAAGGGTGCAGGAAATATACCAGTGTTCCCATTACACTGTCCTTCCAACCAGTCCTGGTTGACTAAAGAAAAACAAAAGTCATGAATCAGAATCATCATCACAAACTGCAGTATGTGTAAATATTTGAGATGATATTTTTCACTGTATGGCTGAAGGAATAGTGTCTCACTTCTGGAGAGGAGTGTGATTGTGTCCCCCTGCTGAAAATTGAGATCCTCTGGATTTGATGACTCGTAGGTATGAAGTGCCACAAACTGAATCTGGTTCTGTTGTTCTCCATCAGTTTGCTAAAAGCACAAAACACAGGAAACATCATTTTTCTGCTCAATTTAAACATCACTCAAGCTCTGTTTGAATTCTGTTTAATGGCTCTTAGAAAATAATTAACCACTCATGCTTTTATAGGCGCCATGCTTTTTATACAGTGCCTCAGAAAAGTAGCCGGCATTTATTTTTCTGCATTTTGTGGCGAACCAGCGTCAAGTTTCAAGAAACACTTTGGACAAATTATCAGGGAATAATAAGCAGGTTCCATCCACAAATATTTGTATCCTCCTTCAAAGAGCTATATGATTAGATTGCAGTATAAACCAGAGTAACTATTATATGAGGCAGCATACACAGCAATAGATCATCATATACTTACATCCTTGGTGTTACACCACAATGTGATGTGCCTAGCTTTGGCACGCCTCCACACACTTTCCATTTCTGTGTTGGCATTGATTACATTTTGCTCAGTTGCCTCGGAGGTTAAACTAGATCGAAGAAAAGGATTGAATTTAGTACTCTGACAGTAATACAATATACCAATTAAACTGTAGGTTGTATTTTTTAAAAGTGCACCATACCTCAGGGTGATCGAAGCAGAACAGAAGTTCAGTTTCTTACTGATTTTCCCAATCAGTATGTCATAGGGACACCCAGGTGCTACACAGACTGCAAAGTTGAATGTGTAACGGACTTTGACAATGTATGAATTGTCAGTAGGCTGCACTTGTTTCCTTTCAGGTCTGGTTGGTGGTTGTCGACTTGGTGGTGCAGATACTCCCTGTCCCTGTCCACTCTTTATCCCATCCAAATAATGCAAAATATACAAAAAGGAAATAAAGATGCTGTTTGTGGGTTTATACAGGAAGTTTACATTTTTTCTATCCTGATATGACCTGATTACAATATACAACAGATATTGAATTTTATCGAGGGTCATTTAAGAGGCCTGTGGAGTTCTTTAAAAAAAAAAAAAAAAAAAAAAGTCTACCATAGCACCAACAAAGTAATGTAGAAAAATAAGAAATTCCTTACCTCATTCTTTTTAGAAGCCAAAGAAATTTCCATACGTTCCAGGTAATTATAAGGAACAAGTCCTCTCTGTAAGTGACATGACAACGATGAATACTCTCCATTAACTACGTAAATAGAGGTACAGATTTCATTAGAAGAATGCAAGAGTGAACTGGAGGTCTTCAGAGAAATGATTATGAGATGCACAGTAGCAGATAGGTTGCATATGTACTGATTGTGTATGTGGCGGTCTTACTCTTTCGTTGAAGAGCACAGACGCCCAGTTGTCATCACCCTTCTGCAGTACGAACACGATGTTGCCCGGCACTACAGCCAACTCATCACTGGTCTCAGGAACAAACTCAAACAGGACAGTGTGAGGGTCCCCTTCCAAAGCCCTGTGAGGACAGAACACATCCACATGGTGAGGGGATACTAGGTTAGTCTTGATTAATACTCTATTCATTATTAGTAGAACTATAAATCTAAAGTATATCCAAATAATAGTACATTTATATACTGCTGATATTGGTACTTTGGTCATCCTTCAAGTAAAAATTCATCTATGATGAAATCTTACTAAATATTAAGACCATTTGTTATCAGTTTTGCCTGCAACTAATCATATTTTTTGGCATTATAACCACAATCCACATATGACGTGTATTCAGAGAGCATCTAGTTTGTTTAACTTTGAAGCGATAACAGTCAGTAAGAGTCAGACGGTTCTACCTCAGAACCTCTGGTTCTTTTGGACCATCAGTGGGACCACCTTCAACCTATCAGATGTAAACAAAAATACAAAGCATTTTTAAAAGTACAACTACTAATGCCTTTGCAGCACTTTCTTGAATCATGGTCTCCAATACAGGTTGGTTAAGGTCATGCATTTTCATATATTAATAATAATATGCAGGTTTGTCCTCAGATTGTGTAATGTGTCACCTGTGGCTGTAATGGGGCAAATCCAGAGAATTCATCCTGAGGAATAACCGAGGCAACAACCTGAAGATGATAAAATACATTTCAGGTTATGTATGTCAAAACAAGTATTGCAAGTACATACACAATGGGGAATAATGTGGTACAGTTTTTTACAAATGCAAAGTCAAGTCCTAACATAAGCATTACCTTTGCTTTGCCCAGGTAGTCCTTCTCCTCCAATTGAGCAACATAGTGCTTATTTGGTTTAAATAGCACAATGGTTGGGAACTCAACTGGTTTGAAAAGTTTATGTTTCTGAAATATCATTAAAAAGGACATTTTATATACTTGTCAAGAAGAACATTCAAATTCAATCGTTAATACCAGTGCTTTTAAGCCAAGGATGTCCAAAATATTCCATAAAGGACCATGTGGCTGCAGGTTTTCATTCTAACCAAGCAGGAGCACACCAGGCTTGACTCATTTAATCAACTGATCTCATTCTTCAGACAGTTGATTGGTTGAATCATGTGGTCTTGATTGGTTGGAACACAAACCTGCAGGCACATGGCCCTTTATGTAATAGTTTAGACATGCCTGTTTTAAACAGATGGTCAATTTTAACATTAATGCAAATAAATAATCAAATTGTCATGCCATGTCATAAGTATAGTCACATTAAAATATATTCAATTCTAAGATTTCATATGTTGATGGTACAAAGACTCCATCCTGGTAATAAGGACAGCATCATAACTGACCAGAGTGGACTCCAGAGCTTTATCAATCATATTGAGCTTGGTCTCTGTTTTGTAGTTGAGAGACTTCACAAGGTTTTCATGAGCTTTTTCCCAGTGACCAAGCTGGGCCTCAGCCAGGGCAATATTGTGGAGAACCTGTGGCAGGAGACATCAGGCCTTATAAATGATTCATGCAAATCACAGAACTGAGAATAACACCTAAGCCTCTTTTGTTAATAATAGTTTTCTTCCTCTTTGCTCTAGTGAAACTGGCTCTGAAACATAAATATTGCCAAATGGACATAGACAAAATCATTGGTTTTAACATTAAATCAGTCATTGGGATGTAATAGAAAAGCTTATGCTTCAGCTGCTTGATAACAAGTTAATTATTAGAATTAGGTGTGTTAGAGTGGGGAGATACCTAAAACATGTAGGGCAGTAGCTCTCCAGGAGCAGGGTTGGTGACCACTGGTCTAATCATTCGGGAGCAGCATAATAAGGAGGCTTATCAAGCTTTAAAATACTTACGTCACATGCATGTAATTTGTATCTGAGACCAAGTGCTTTGTAATCTATCATCTGGTTGCCTCTTAGAGCCTTGAAGGCCTGCCGGAAGTCACCTAAACACTCCTCGTACCTTTGAACATAAATAATTAAGTTCATTACTTTAGGATTTCGTACTGTAAACAACAACAAGAGTGAAATAGTGATTAAGAATCAGATTATGTGATAATAAAGGACATTGTTTTAATATAATATGAAAGGTGAATATGGCCATTTTATTGAGATGACTGGTGTGTCTTGCCTGTCCTTTCTGTAAAAAGTGATTCCTCTTTGAAAGAAAGCAACAGCCAGGTGCTCATCTTTACGTATACTGCTATCAAATGCCTGAGAAAAGTGAGAAAACATAGTAACTTCCTCCAGAAGAAAAGAGAAATGGTTACCTTTACTTCTTCTTTCTCAGTGACTTGCACTCTTAAGCAGCATATATCACAGCATTACATCTCAGCCTTATCAGCAACACGCAAACAAGATTTTACTATTTGATGTGTAATATTGAAAAGTTAATATCAGATATTTGTAATGTTTCAGCTGACATTTTATCAACAAAGGTCAGACGTACCTTTTCTGCATCATCCAGGTCTTGGTTAAGGAGATGGAGACAGCCGATGTCATAGTAAATTTTGGAATTTGGCTCTTTGATAGACAAGAAGATCCTGAGTGCTTCTGAGAAATCTTTTCTGTCGGCACAAGTTGCAGCGTTGTCCCACTCGCGCAGAGTGTCCACAAAAGACATGGTCGCCTGTTAGGAGTACACTGAGCTACAGACCAAATTAAGGAAGCTCATTTGATTTTTACCAACGAAATCAGGAAGTGTGATGACAGTGTCACTGTTGGTACATTTATAGATACACTGCCACCACTCTTCAAGGGCCAATGGTTGTTCCTTTTTCCTCCCATGTGATTCTGACAGATGGCAAATGTAGAAATGCAAAGCAATTCAATGTGTGTTTGTGTTTAAATAAAACCAATCTCATTGTGGTATTGGTTTAAAAAAACAGGTTGTGGAATACAAATGGGGTGTTGTACATCAAGCATGTCCTTAGTGGTAGAGGATGTAAGTTGTTAGATAATATTAGATCCTGTCGATGTGCTCTGCTGGTTCTTGCAGGTCTACAACTAAGGTGAGCAGGCCTTTGCTGTTCAAGTGGAACAGTCTGTCTGTCCAGATTAGACAGTCCTTTAAACCTCTTCTTAAAACAATCTTTTGATGGAAAGCTTTTGTGAACATTTGATATGTTATTATGTTTTATTATCTCACTTCTGACAGTTTTTAGTTTTGTGTAAATTTTATTTCCCTCTGTTTCATAATCTTGGTTTTTCTTTTGTTTTCAGATGCTGTTTTTTCTTTCTGTTAAGCTTTAACTTTTTAAGACAAGTGCCACATGAATAAAGTTTATTATTATTATTATTATTATTATTATATGTTTTTAAGAGGGATACAGAGGGGTTTTGTGGTGATATACTGTCTACAGCAGTTGTTCTCAAACCTTTTCACATCAAGGACCTCTAAACTGACACAAATTAGACCACGGATTAATCTTGTCAGACCTTTTGATAAGATTTTTGCTTTTACATGTTTAATTACAGAAAGTATATTAGACCCATGGCCACTATCGTCACACAGTCTGTCAACGTGTTCATTATGGATGGAACTATAGTTTTTTATTTTTGCTGGGGACCCCCTGAAACCCACTCTAGGATCTCTTGTGGGGTCATAAAGTGTCATAAGTCTTTAAAAGTAAGTCAATAGTACACATATATGATTTACCAGGGTGATTTTAATTTGCGAAAAGATCTTTATTCTGTCTTCTTGTCTAATAGTTAAACACAACTTCTGGTACATACTGCAAAAATACACCTGTGTGATTGACACTTAATCTCACGTTAGCATGCACTCTAATACACCATTTATAACTTATTCTATTATAATTGAAGAATTTCACAACAATGAAAACATTCATGTACGCTAAAATAAACAATCACTCTGATGTTCTAAGAAAAAGTTATGTATTTCTGTAAATCGTCTGGCTAACAGTAAGCTAGCTGCTATCTAAACAAACATGGTCCTGCTTCATTATCAGACAATGAAGCTAAATGAAATGCAACTGAGGCAAATGAAAAGGGAAAATATGCAACATTTACTAAGAATCTTGGCAAATACAAATATGTAGATGGAGAGTAGGTATATCATTCAGTTGGTTAGCTTGCTGTAGCCTACAGCCTTTTGTGGCCGTGTTTGCACAGAGCTAGCCCTCCAGTTGGCCAATGGGTTGTGAAAACAGTCTGTAAGATTCAGACTGTTCTATCTCAGAACGTCGGGTTCTTTTGGACCATCAGTGGGACCAACTTCAACCTATCAGGTCTAAACAAAAACACAAAGCATCCAATTAGTTGTGCTGGAAACAGTTAAATGTGGTTGTCAAGTGACATAGTTCAGCACAGCATCACAGCAATAGTTATTGAATCATGGTCTTCAATACAGGTTGGTTAAGGTCATGCATAACCTATCTTTTTCATATAATCTATTTAGATATATTAATAATAATATGAAGGTTTGTCATCAAATGGTGTAATATGTCACCTGTGGCTGTAAGGGGGCAAATCCAGAGAAGTCATCCTGAGGAATGAGTGAGGCAACAACCTGAAGATGATAAAAAACATTTCAGGTTATGTATGTCACAACAAGTATTGCAAGTACTGAATTTGTTAATGCAAAGTCGAGTCATTACATAAAGTATTACCTTCGCTTTGCCCAGGTAGTCCTTCTCCTCCAACTGAGAAACGTACTGTTTATTTGGTTTAAATAGCACATTTGTTGGGAAGTAAACTGGTTTGAAAAGTTGCTCTTTCTGGAGGTGAAATATTGTTAAAAAGGCAGTTTAATATATTTATCAAGAAGAACATTGAAATTCAACTGCTAATACCAGTGCTGTTAACACTTATGCAAATAAATAAGCACATCTATGCTATGTCATGAGTATAGTCACATTAATAACAGTACAAAATATATATTATTGGTATCTTAAATCCTAAGATTTTGCTATTAGCCCAAAGACTATATATTGAAAATGGAGAAAACATCATCACTGACCAGGGTGGCGTTCAGAGCTTTGTCAATCATATTGAGCTTGGTCTCTGTTTTGTAGTTGAGAGCCTCCACAAGGTTTTCATGGGCTTTTTTCCAGTGACCCAGCTGAGCCTCAGCCAGGGCAGAATTGTAGAGAACCTGTGGCAGGAAACATCAATAATGTGTGAGAATTTTGACACTGTTCTTAGCTTTCAGGCCTTTTAAATCACTGATGCCGATCACAGAACTGAGGATAACAGCCAAGCCTCTTTTGTTAATGAGAGTTTTCTTCCTCTTTTTCTACAGTGAAATTTATCAAACTGTAGTTTTGAAGAATGGCTAAAATCAACACTGCCAAATGGAAGTAGACAAAACTTGGTTTTAACATTAAATCAGTCATTAGAAAATAGTGTTTAGGATTAATGCTGTGTAAAACTATAAACTGTCAACGATGATAGAATGGAGAAGATTTGTCTTTAATTGTCTAATAATTTGTGAGTGCTGTAATAAGGAGCTTTAAAATACTTACGTCACATGCATATAATTTGTATCTGAGACCAAGTGCTTTGTAATCTATCAGCTGGTTGCCTCTTAGAGCCTGGAGGGCCTGCTGGAAGTCGCCTAAACACTCCTTGTACCTTTGAACAGGAATAATTAATTGAATTACTTTTGCATTTCATACTGTAAACCACAAATACAGTACAATGGGAGCAGTGATTAAGAATCAGATTATGTGATAATAAAAGCACACTGTTTTAATATAATATGAAAGGTGAATATGGCCATTTTATTGAGATGACTGGTGTGTCTTGCCTGTCCTTTCTGTATAAAGTGATTCCTCTTTGAAAGAAAGCAACAGCCAGGTGCTCATCCTTGTGTATGCTGCTATCAAATGCCTGAGAAAAGATAGAAAACATAGTAACTTCCTCCAGAAGAAATGAGAAATGGTTACCTTTACTTCTTCTTTCTCAGTGACTTGCACTCTTAGGCAGCATATATCACAGCATTTCATTTCAGCCTTATCAGCTACATCCAAACAAGATTTTACCATTTGTAAATGTGTAATATTGAAAAGTTAATAGCAGATATTTGTAATGTTTCAGCTGACATTTATCAACAAAGGTCGGATGTACCTTTTCTGCATCATCCAGGTCTTGGTTAAGGAGATGGAGACAGCCGATGTTAAAGTAAATTTTGGAGTTTGGCTCTTCGATAGACAAGAAGATCCTGAGTGCTTCTGAGAAATTGTTTTTGTCGGCCAAAGTTGCAGCATTGTCCCACTCGCGCAGAGTGTCCAAAAAAGACATGATCACCAGTTAGGAGTACACCGAGCTACAGACCAAATTAAGGAAGCTCATCTGATTTGTACCAAGAAGATCAGGAGGTGTGATGACAGTGTCACTGTTGGTACATTTACAGTAGATTTACGCCACCACCACTCTTTTAGGCCCAATGGTTGCTCCTTTTTCCTCCCATGTGATTCTGACAGGTAGCATAGAAATTCAGAGTTTATGTGTGTGTTTGTGTTTAAATAAATCTAATCTCATTGTGGTATTGGTTAGTTTCCCCTAAGAGTTTCTTATCTTTAAAATAACAGGTTGTGGATTAAAAACGGGGTGTTGTACATCAAGCATGTCCTCAGTGGAAGACAATATATTTATTAGGTTATTTATTTGATTAACCTTTGTTGTTTTTAAATGTGCTCTATAAATGAATAGATTGACTTTGAGGGAAATGATCCTGTCAATGTGCTCTGCTGGTTCTTGCAGGTCTTAGCTAGTGACCAAAGGTGATCAGGCCTTTGCTGTTTGTGTGGAACAGTCTACATGTCCAGACACACAAATTACATGAGTCTTATCAGACCATCTGATAAGATTGTTTTTAAATGTTTAATTACAGAAAGTGTATAAAACTACAATAGTCACACATAAACCTTTACAATTAGACTTTAATATGCTTTTTAAGTATTTCAATAGGCTTTTAAACTATTTCAATAGTATACAGAAATATGATTTACCAAAAAAGTGATGGATCTTTATTCTGTCTAATAGTTAAATTACAACTTCCGGTAGATACTGTAGCTAAACATCGTCTGTGATTGACACTTAATCTAGATAGATAGATATAAACTTTATTGATCCCCTAGGGGAAATTTAGGAATTCATCTCACAAGGGCATGCACTCTTACACATCATTTATAACTTATTTTACAGTGATAGAAGCATTTCACAGCGATGAAAACATTCGTGTACCCCAAAGTAAACAATAACTCTTATTTTGTTAGAAAAAGTTACGTATTTCCGTTAGTCGTCTGGCTAACAGTAAGTTAGCTGGTAGCTAAACAAACATGGCTCTGCAACATTATCAGACAACGGAGCTAAATGATACGTAACTGAGGCAAATGAAAAGGGACAATATGCAACAATTAATAAGAAACGTGGCGAGTACAAGGCTATAGATGGGGAGCAGGTATATTATTCAGTTGGTTAGCTTGCTGTAGCCTTTTGTGACCGTGTTTACACAGAGCTAGCCCTCCAGTTGGCTAAAGTAAGATAGCAAAATGGAGCTTGGAACAATGTTGTACAACAATTTAAAAGATGTTACATGGAGCACGACGTCCTTACCCTTAGATCAACTTGTCAGTGCTTACAGGTTGCCTCAAATCGTCAAGCTGGATAATGGTGAGTCACTTTTTTTACCTAGCATTTGCTCGCTGCTAAGGTAAACTAACGCCAATCCGTTTGCAATACACATTTGTGCATTGATTTTATCAGTATATCTTATTATTTATCAACAGAATTGTACGAAAAGCACAGGAATGGTTGCATCTCCTAATTCAGGTTCAACATTTGCACGTCTATACATTGCATCACACATCTCACCAGCTAATGTTTACTGAGTTTTATATATAGATGTTTACATTTCCAATTCTGCACACTTGAGATACAAAGCAAAGCTAAGACTTTACAAGACTGTTAAAATAGCCTGAACCTCTTTGCATGTCGTAAATTAGAGGCACATGTGCAACAGAATGACATGTAGAAAAAAATCATGTAAGTGACAAGAGTATCAGACCTAAACCGTTTTCTACGTAGTCAACTTTGTTTTTGTCCAGTCGATGCTTAAATTCAATTTAAGGCCTAACCTAAATATCCCATCTAGGCTAGAGCTAGACCGATATATTGGTCAGTCGATATTATCGGCCGATATTGACCTATCACAGATAAATTGTTATCGGCATGTATGTTGTCTGCTATGCACCGATATTTTTTAAAGTCATATAAGCAGCATGTTTGTTGTATTTTTTGTTTTATATATAGTTATTTATAATATTAAATTCCCAGTGTAGTTTATTGTTTCAGTGCACTGTAATTTTATACAATAACAGTTATAGTTAAACTTTGATGGCCTTCATTGCATATCTTTATCACAAGTGTTTGATTATCACATTGCAAAAAATGTGTGCTTATGTACAAATTCTGTAGAAAACATTATCGCCCAATATATTGATATCAGATTTTTTGTTACCCTGTAATATTGGTATCAGTATCGGCCCCAAAAATCCAGTATCAGTCAGGTTGTTTTAAGATGTATGTAAAATACTCTACTTTGAATAAATTTGTGTCTGACATATTATCTTGTTGAAATATTTAAATTGACATCTACTCATTCTCACCTATTATGAAAATCCTGAATCTATAAATATGAAAATGTATAACATATCATGTATTTCACTGTAAAGTCCATTCTCAGTGTTTATGCACTGGAGGCTTCAAGTTTCCACCTCACACTGGTGCACGTTGGATAAACACACCCAGGATTACACTTTACCAACTAGTTATAATTTAACAAATCCTGCTCCGCCTGGTATGCCCAGGGAAACTTTCCACTTTTAGCAAATGAATGTTAAAACAGACTGTGCACATTCATCATTCTGCACAGTGAAGTTTAAACATCCAACCGTACGAACAAGAAGAAAAACATTTTTATGAGTGGAGGGCGACTTTAGAGTGAAATTAAATATGTGCTGAAGCAAAACAACACTAGATGACACAATCAAGATACATGATGATGAAACAGATGACTCACGGGTCAGGGTCAACAGCTGGTTTGAATCATGCCAGTAATTGATTCTGTACTCTAAAAACAAGAAAATAAGCCATTATGAAATCAGCAGTGATTATTTGTTGGTTCTTAATCTTCCTATCATGTGTCACTCTCTTTTAAATAGAAGTGCTTGCTTTTTCTTATAGAGCATTAGTCATTAGTCCATAGATTTACTGCTGAGTAATCCAATGCCTTTGCTTGGTTGGAGCATCCTGTAAATGTCTCACTCTACATATAACAGGGAAACGGTAACCATGGTACTCCTTATACAGTAGATCATGATCAATTGTTTGAGCTAATGAGTCTAGTCCATGATTGTTATAGATTCATTTAAGTGCTGTCACATGACTCAGGCTTTAGCTGTTAAGTAGGCTGTCGCATAGTGTTACGTGACAGTTGTCAATGTTTCGTGACAGTTAAGATTTTGATGAAAAAAGTAGATACAAATACATCAAAAAGTTATGGTGAATTGGTGAATTCATTATGCATTGATATTTTGACTGTATATCCTGGACTGTGAGGTATGATCAATGTTCTGCTTTGTAAATGATGTTGTTGTTTTCACTCCTGCAGGTCAGTTGGTTGAAGGGCTCAGAGACAATGACTACCTCTTGATTCATTCCTGCCGTCAGTGGACGACTATTACTGCTCACAGCCTAGAGGAGGGACACTATGTCATCGGACCCAAAATTGAAATACCGGTTCACTATGAAGGTACACACATGCAAAGATGCTCCCTTCTAAATTTTAGGGCATCTGTTTTATGATGCTTCTTAAAACTAATCTCCTGTCAAAGTAAAGAATAATTTCTAGAGGTTTTGGTACAGCAAATTCTTAAACTACCTCACAATAAGAATATCTCAAATATATTGAGCAGCTTCATATAATCTTGACAATGCGAAGGAGGATGTGGGTTGCTGAAATTTGGGACTATGATCCAATAAATGAGACTGTTATGTCTTTTCCTGCTTTAGGTCAGTTTAAGCTGCTGGAACAGGACAGAGATGTCAAGGAGCCTGTGCAATACTTCAACAGCGTGGAGGAGGTGGCCAAAGCATTCCCTGAAAGGGTTTACGTCATGGAAGAAATTACTTTCAATGTCAAGGTATATCTAATCAGATGAAGTGTTTTTTTTAATGATTTGTTGTGGTTTTTGGGAAGTTATTATTATTTTTCTGACTCATTTATTTCTCTAGAACTCTGATATGAGTGGTATTTCATAAGATTTCCTGTTAAACCTAGAAATCATACTGATATCTAGATATGGCCTGGAGGTTTTCAGTAAATTTGGTGTAGCAAAGTCAGTTCCACAAAGCTTTAGCTTTGGCATTAAAACTTCCACCTCTATACTAGCTTTGTCGTGGTTTTTGGTTTTAGTTTCCTCTAAGGCTTAACTGGTATAACAGTCTTCAAGCCACAGTGGTAAGTGGTGTTTAGCGCTGTGAAACCGCACCAACACACAAGATTCAATGTAACAAGAAAGCAAATGTTCCTGCACCAACTTAAGTACTGCTGGAGGTTTCAAAATCACGATGTGGAAATGCGCTCTTTAATTTCTTTAGTACTTACGCCACACGTAATGTTTTCACAGATGGCTTCAGGGGAATGCAATGAAGACACAGAAGTTTACAATATTACACTAAGCACCGGTGATGAACTGACATTAATGGGCCAGGCTGAGATCCTCTATGCCAAGACATCCAAAGAAAAATCAAGATTCAACACTATCTTCAAAAAGATCGGGAAACTGAATTCCATCAGTAAGATCGGTCGAAGCAAGATGCCTTGCTTGATCTGCATGAACCACCGCACCAACGAGAGCATCAGCCTGCCTTTCCAGTGCAAAGGCCGGTTCAGCACCTGTAGCCCTCTGGAGCTTCAGATGCAGGACGGCGAACACACCATCAGGAACATTGTGGAGAAAACCCGTCTCCCGGTCAACGTGACGGTACCCGGCAGTCCGCCCCGCAATCAGCACGATCTCCATCTCATTCGGGAAGGTCACCGATACAAATTGGTCAACATTCAGACGAAGACGGTGGTTGTGTGCTGCATTCTAAGAAGCAACAAAATTATCCCCACCCACTTCCCCTTCCACATGGCCATGCCTCGATTTATTATTCCAGAGGAGCTGCTCCAAGGAGAGTTGTGGCTAGACACCATGGTGTACCGCTGGTTCTCTTTCTGCCAGGACCAGTTTGACATCGACGACTATTCTCGCGCAGTGCGGGACGTGCGGACCGACTGGAACGATGACGGCAAGAGCCCGAAGAAAAGCAGCGGGAACGGCAGCTGCAGCGGAAGCAGCGCGGGAAGCAGCACCTCCAACGGCTGCGCCAACCACATGCAGATCCCCAGCTCTTTGACGTACGCCCGCGACGAACTCACCCAGTCCTTCCACCGGCTGTCCGTGTGCGTGTACGGCAGCAACCTGCACGGCAACAGCGAGGTCAACCTGCAGGGATGCATGACGCTATGCGGAGATTGGACTCTCTTGCCTTCCGACAGCATTCCGTCAGACTCAGGAGACAGCGAACACTTTTTCCCCGACCTGCTGGAGAGCTCTACCCAGCAGTCACCGCTCAACAAGTCGGACGTTCCTTATGAGGAGCTGTGGCTGGATCACTTGAGAGGCCAGGTCCCGAAGTCCTCTTTAACCGAAGGAATCCGAGGCATCAACAACGGCTGCGGAACAACAGCGGCCCTGTCGTTCCCAGTTACTTGTCCCGTGGGTGCGACCGCTAGCTCAGATGTCTCTCTTACTCCACCACCAGTCCCACCCAAGTCTGAAGCTGTGAGTATTCTCCAGTTTTCCAGATATTTAAAGCAAATATTAGCTTTGCCTGTCAAGTTTTAAAGTCGGGGTAATACCTTTTCTAGGTGAAGGAAGAATGCCGTCTTCTGAATGCCCCGCCGATTCCTCCACGGAGTTTGAAACAGATGCCATCGGTGCCCATCCTGTCCAAACCACGACAGCAGGAAACACGGTCTCCAAGTCCAACCCTCTCCTATTATTCCTCTGGGCTCCACAACATGTAAGAATTAAAAACCTTTTCATAGCATGTTTATAACATTTAATCCTTAGAAGAATACCAAAGTATCAGTATATTGCTGTTTGTCTTCATCCCACAACCTGTATTTGCTCCTCTACTATTAAATAATCTGATGTTTTTTCCATTAGTATTGGAGCAAGTGAGCAAGAGGCGGCCGACCCACAAGAGCAAAGCCAAGCGTGCTACCCTTGCAACTGGGGTAAGTCCAACACCAGTGAGCCAAACACAATTTTGCCCAGCACCAGCCTGCCGTCAGACAGGATGTCCTCCAGGTTGTCTTGGCCGAATAACTTCAGCGGAGGAGAATCGCGCAGCATGGACGAATTTCTACCATCCAGCTGCCGAAGTTACTACAGTTACCCCAGGAAGAGATCCACAAACGCCGCGAAAACCTGCACGTCCAGCCTCGTCGACTTTGACGGCAGAGAGCACGCGCACAGCAGTAAAGACTTCAGTTCGCAGAAAGCCTCTTTCAATCAGTTCTGCACCAAATCCTTGAGTTACAATTCGGAAATGTACAGAGACAAGCCAATAGAAGAATCAAACACTAAGCAGAGCCTCTCTTGCCCCATCTTACCGCCAAGAACACCGAAATCAAACACCATAAAGAGGTGCAAGGATTTCTTGTCTGGATCAATCTGCGACAGTACGCAGGACACTTCAAACTGCTCGCCTACTCAACACGAGGAAGGCACGAAAGAGATAAATCCCACCACTAACCCATTAACTCCTAACTGTTCATCTTCTTCTCCCACTGCACAGTGGCAGCCCCCATCCAGTCTGGCTGGTCTCTCTATTGAAGAGGTGTCCAAATCTCTAAGATTTATCGGCCTGCCGGATGACATTGTTTCTCTTTTTGTCTCTGAGAAGATTGATGGGAATTTACTCCTGCAGCTCACTGAGGAGATTTTGTCCGAAGACTTCAAGCTAAGCAAACTGCAAGTGAAGAAACTGATGCAGTTCATTAACGGATGGAGACCTAAGATATAACTAACAGTATATGACACTAAATCCTGTTATAAAGCAGGGAAAAATCATGCCTTCAGTATATGCTATGCACACCAAGCCACAGCGTTTCTTTTTTGTATGATATGAATTGATTTCCTTGTTACTACATTGTGGGGAAGACAGTGGGGTTATACTTCTCAACCCAAGTCTGTGACTGCTATTTGCTAACTGAATGGAATAATTTGGCACTTTCAGTGAGACATTTTCATGTCAACTACTTAGTACTTTTTCATTCTACAGCCTACTTGTGTTCACTTCACTATACAAATCTTAATTTAAGCAAATTTATAGACAGGAAATTAACACTGATGCGACCGGCACATAAAAATAAGTGGACAGGAAAAATTTCTGCTTAATTAGGATATTGGATGATTCTGTTTTTAAAGAGCACAAACCAGAGGATGTGTTGCTTATTTAATACTCAAAAAAAATCAATTTTGGTTTTAGAAGTGGACACACAGTTGCTGTTTTTGTTTGTTGCAGCCTGTCAGTGAGAGATGGATTCTAGGCTGGTATCCAGTCATCAGGATGTGGTAACCAAAGTGATAGTGGCATTTTAACTTCAAAATGATGAGCTTAAATCCCAAATATGCAATTATATAATGATGCAGTTAGCAATATGTCCTATGACGTACGCACTGCTTTTAGTTTTCTGTGCAGGGTTCAGTCCTGCACCGTTTTTCATGAGAATGTGAGATTGTATAAAGGTGTACTTGTGTTCTTTTAAAAATGTACCCATTCTGAGCTCTTATTAAGCCTTATGTAACATCTCCTCTAAATAGCAAGAAACAGGCATTGATGTAAACCTGGCTCCTGTGGTTTCATATTGATGTACAGCTCCTTAAAATACAATTTAGAAACCTGAATATTGTTTGATTTTTGGATAAGAAATTGAACCTATATTCTAATGTTTAAAAAAACAGGCGTATGGGATCAAAGCAATCAAAATGAGCTTTTAATTGAAATGCAGAAGCAGCTGAGTGTACATCAGTCTTGTATCAGGTCAGAGTGTTGGGTAACTGTCTAAATAATCGTACGCATTTAAACAGACCGGGCCATCATAAATTGCATTTCTGGTGTGCTATTCTACTTTAATAGACCAACGTTACTAACAATGAGCCAAATCAATGCGCCAACAATAATAACAACCTCGAATTCAGCTATATTACTTCTTGTTTTAACCTTAATCGTCTCCTCTAAAAGATAACTTAGTCATTTATGTCCTAACAAACTACGTCCTGACTATAAAACTAACACAGAAATAACCGACAGAGATAACAATAACCGCAACATTCTACACAAAATACAAATTATGCATCATGCACTTTGGTAGATTTCAGTCTAATTAATTGCAGTTGCAGTCATTAGCTATAAACCTATAATAAAAAAAAAAATAAGAGAGTCTATCTAGAGATTGAATGCACTACATGTTTGTTTTTTTTCTTGTCAGAACTAAAACGGTACTTCATCTTTGTTATATGTATGTGTTGTAAGTGTCCTGTAATGCAAGAAACTATGTAAAAGAAAGTTTTTCTTCTGCGCCTTAACCCAGAGACCTTAAAAAAAAAAAAAAAAATCATTTCACTTTGGCATAACATTTTCATTTTGTCATGAGATTAGATTAACATTAATATCTCAACATGAAGTGAGGGAATATAGATGTTAAGTGTGGATTTTGCTGGTGTTTTTAGAATTTGGAAAATGATTTGCTAAAATGAAATATCGGTACCAAACTTTTATTGTTTTTGTCTTGATCCAGATTGATTTATTTTTGCAGTTATTTAACTCATTTAACAGAATGCTAAATATGCATAGTAGTTATTTTCAGGCCATTCATTTGGCTGATATGTGAAGGTGCCTCAACAACAGCCTTTATACAACCCAGGTCTGATCTGTCGGCCGACAACTGTTGGGGTTTTTTGCCCCCACCCCTCCCCCCTGACACTTTTTACTGTGGGGTGTTACATACATTATTTGATATTTTTATTTTATGTAAGTGCAAATGTAATTTTTTTTTTTTTTTAAAAAGAAATTGATTACTAATGTTGAATTTATTTTTATTGAGAAAAAGCTTGCGTTCATAATTTCAGTTCTTATTTTTATTCTACACAACTTGGGATGTACTTGGATGTTTCTTAAAATAAGCCCATGCATTAAAATAACACTCAGTCAGGAGGAAATAAACCTGCCAGCCTCAGTCACACTACACAGACAGTGACCAAAAAAAAAGAAAAGTTAATAAGCCATGTGTCCTGTTAATATTCCAGATTTCCTTGCAATGTTGTCGCAGTATCCATATTCTTGAAATGGGTTATGGCGTGTGTTCCTTGAAGCTATGACGACATGGTAGTTAGTGTACTTTGCAAATAGCCATGGCAGTCTGAAGGAACAACCGAGCAGTGATTGACAATAGGTGGCAATGGAGTATTATGTGTATTGAAATTGCCACACTGTTAATTTCAGGGCAGTGAAGACAGCACATGCCAAAGGAATTCTTCCAAGTCATTTTTACTTGAATAATTCCCAGATACATAAACTGTGAACACGCTACGACAACCAACCCACACCCATAAACATACACTACCATCAAGCAGTCAGTACTGAAGGGTGTTCCATGTCCATAATGCCTGTCAGCTCTGGGCCAAAGCCTATGTGAATTATTGTCTTTTTTTTTTCTTTGTGGAAAGAGGAGGGAACTGACTGCGGCACAGAGTTTGACAGCATTTGGAATAGTATTGATAAGCATTACTGAAATGTTCAGTTACCTTTCAACTTAACTCTTGTTTCCCTATTTTTGATTGTATAATCTATTAAAAAATGGATTAACTGTTTGTGTGTGAGTGTGTGTTTTTTTTTAAGTCAAGTAAATGTTCAGAAGGGCAAAACTGATGTCATATAAAAGCTGGGTGGCTATGTGTATTATAACATATTTAAAAAGATATACATATTTATGCAGTTTCAGTGTTTAACTTAATTACTTATGTGTTTTATACATGTAATATGAAGCAGGATCAGCATGGGTTTGGTACTCAGTGTCAGCAGGGAGACCAGTTGAACTGCTCAGTTTAGTTATAGGTTGTCATTTATCAGTATTTCCTCTTTATTCTGAGGACTGGATGTTTCAAAATCAGTTAAGAAATTGCAGAGAGTCCTCGCTTTGAGAAACAAATTGCAGTTCTTGTCAGGGGTGTTTTGGAAACCAGTAAAAGCTTCATCAGTTCTGCTTTTCTTTTTCTTTTTCTTTTTTTTTTGTTCTTTGCAGGCATCATTTCCTGCCTTACAGCACGCAGGTCCACATCTAACAGTTCAAAGATAGCACCTGTTCTGCTTTTTGGCTCAACTTTGTACAAACCATTTCTATTTGAAGACGTAACAAGGAGGAAAAAAAGCCATACAAATTGTGTTACAAACACTACAGGGACACACATGAAGTATTCATTTAATTTTGAACACTCACTTATTAATAAAAGTTGTAATTTCTTGAAGGAGGCCCTGTTTTCAATTCATTTCAATGCAGTTTCATGAAATAGTTATTCATTGATATTATCCATTAGGATAAGGGGGTTATTTTAAAGTTATTTTGGGGACATCACATGGACTTACATTCATCCCCTAGAGACTTAACCCTAATCATAACCTTAACCATAACCATAACTTTTTTTAAAAACCCAGCCTTTTCACATGTTTTTTGACCCCATTTTTGTAAGCCATCCCCAATTAACTGTTCCTTTGTCTGAAATGTGTCACTGTAAGTAGCCTATAACACACACACACACACAGTCTCAAATACTTGCTCAACATTCCCTTATATACATTTAGGAGCACTTGCAAAAAACTAACAGTGGAGTAATACATACATTCTTAATCACATATTCATCTGTTCAGTAAAGACGTTTTTGTCAATCACATTTCCATTAGCAGCCTTGGTATTGTATGAAATGGATAACTGGCACATCTAAATGGGCCACAGCCATCATTGAAATGATTAGCTGTGTTTTTACTACTATTAGAAGTAAAAATATCTGCTGTGAGGACATTCTGTAAAGTCTTAAATTGCCATTTCATGATATCCGTTTGTTATTTTCATCTTCTTTCAGAGCAAATTTACCACCAAATTCAAACATATTAACACACACCCCTCACTCACACACACTGGAGGGACTCTTGCACCAGAGCACATGACATATTATAGTCATTGAGCACAACAGTGTATGTCACATAATGTTGTGCATAATCTCGTGGATCTATCTGAAAGTGTTACATGGCTGAAAGCACGTGCTACTAAACAAGCCCAAAAAAGCTAAATATAATTAGTATCATTTTTGTAACATATAATTTGAGCCACCACTTTTAACATTTTAAGTGAGATTAATAGGAAAAGCCACCAAATTTCCAGGCTTCGTCAATTTTGATAATCTTCTCAAGACTTTGCTTCCACAAGCCTAGAAAACATATAGAGCAAAGTACTGTACTGATACCACACCACACAGCTTCAGTGTAAACCCAACTGTAGTTTACTGTAATTAAAATATTAAGCAGCTAAACTGAACTTCAAGACAGTTTACACAAGTTCAACAGGTGAGAACATCCCATTGACCTGCTGCCATTATCATCCTTTCATAGTGAAGGAATGTCATCCTGTCAGACAGTACGTAAATAATAAAGTATAAGCTTTTAATACAGAAACCTACTGTATATATTCTTTATGTTACTGTTACCAACTAACCAACCAGTGAGTGATATCAGGTCACTCCTGTTCTTTTGTTAAACTCCAAAAGGCAAAGCCACCCCTCTTCAACTCTTTCAAGCCAAAAATGGATTTAAATTGGTTTTCCATTGAGTAGGTGGGCCTGGTTAGCTCTTAATAAAGCTGACCGGAACTGAAACCTTCTGCAAGACTCCAGCAAGCTCCAGACCAACCCAGCAAACCCTACTCGCTGACCACACCGAGGGCTGACCTCTGCACCGACCAAGCCTCCACTCCACAGGCTGATCATCCCTGCAAGCCTCCTCCTACCAGGTCTGCTGTCTCTGCACAATTCATTCACAATTGGTTGATCAATACAATTGACAGATTCTATGTATATTGTCAAAATGAGTGTATAGACATTTTTTTTCTACTATGTCTTATTTTCCCATGGTTTAAGAAGCACAATGCTAAGCTTAGATATTGGTGCAGTAAATAGACTAGTTCATATATTAACCGCTTCTTTTAAAATCCCTTCTTCTGTTAAAGCATATGTTAAGAAACATACTACAGTTTTTGCATGTTTTGTCTAATCGGTGCTCCAATATGTTGGTGGGAAACTCTAACATCTAAAATGTTGTCAATGCAGGGGTGACATTCTCAATGATAAGTACTACGATTTCAAGCATGCAAACACAGAGGCCAGGGTTAGTATTGCTCAGAGGATGGCATCAGAGTCTGCCTCAGCTTTGGTGCGATCTCACCACAGATGTATCTCTGGCAGCGCTCCTTACATAGCGAGGGATGTTTTTGAGCGCATCAATGAGACCAAAAAACACCTAGAAATAGCATAACACGATCAAGGATTATTTGGATAAAACATACCAGAGGTACAACTGGATGGTTTTTACTACCTTTTACTCAAAGGATAGGACACACTTGTTAAAGAGACATGTTTTTTTAGGGTTTACTGAGGTAACGAAAGGGTTCTGAGCCCCTCTCCATTGCATCATTTCTCCCAGATGACATATTGCATCTTGCAGATGGCACATCTGAGGCCCCAAATGTCTTAATATCCACATGTGGTAAAGCGTGAGGGAAATATATGGTCTTCATTAAAAGCGATGAAGAGATAAACGATGTGGATCCTTACAAGAAAATCAGATGTGAGAACGGTGGTAAATGTGTCGTAGTATCAGGCACCTCCGTAGGAGTGTGCGAGTGCAAGTACTCGTTCTACGGCAAGCACTGCAAGAAGAGCTTGGAGGACTGTTCAAGGAATGTACAGGAGACAATCCTTATAGTTCCTTTTGCAGTTCTCTATGCACCAGAAGAAGAAGAGGAAGAAGGCAATGAATTTATGTAATGTTTCCTGAATGCCATCAGCACGGCAGCACGCATGCTTTAACAGTTTGTTTGTCAGGTATAAAGGATGAACATGCTCACCATCTCAGGACACGTATAAAGTTAAATGTTAATGTAAAGTTAAAAACAATTCATGAAGCAATTAGACAATTCAGTTCTAAAATATTATTCAGTATATATGTTGACTGCTTTAACTGATGTGACAGTGTTACCCTGTGATTAACCCTCTGTGTGACCTGTGTTGATGTCATTATCTGTTGTCCAGAATAATCTTGTATAGAATTCAAAAATGTTGAGCGTCATTTTTTTTTTTTTTTTGGGGGGGGGGGCGGATAGCACTTGATGGATGACAGGATTTTAACCAGCACATTCAAGCACAACTTAACAACTGACATATTTTTTTATTTTAAATTGAAGTAACAAAACATTAATAAATGGCTGTAAACATATCTTTCAAATTGAGTAGAAGTGCAAGAAAAAGTCCAAATTATGTTGTTGCTCATACTGTTTCCATTTACACTGTTACAATTTTCAAATTTCAACCTTTTTTCCAGATTTCAATATCGTAACTTTAGGTTTCTGGTCTTCAGTATGAGATAACATGATGAACGCAATGAATGAATTATTTGAACACTGAAAACAAAATGCATTTTCACTTGTGATAAAACTTCTTCCCCATTATTGTGAAGGATTATTCAGAAATGTCCCACAAATTCAAAGAATCAGAACCAAGGTTCCCAGCCGACCCAAACCCTGCCGAGTATGTTAGGATCTGTGGCCTGGTCAAGCAGACAGTCCACCTGCTTCTCCACCGACAAGCCTGCAGGTGGAAGCCTGGCACGGATGTTGTGCTCCGCGATGCCCAAAACCACAGACTGCATCCCAGAGAAGGCTTCCACCTTCTCAAAGCCCAGCTTCAGCTCCTCGCTGATAAAATAAAGCAAACATCTAAATCACACACACGCAGGATTCAGGGGTTCAAATGCTGTCTTTTCAAAGACCAGTTACAATATTTTTGATTAGAAAAAATACTG
The DNA here is from genome assembly GCF_963691925.1 of Scomber scombrus. Lineage (NCBI taxonomy): Eukaryota > Metazoa > Chordata > Actinopteri > Scombriformes > Scombridae > Scomber > Scomber scombrus. The sequence continues at coordinate 7,681,510 of NC_084989.1, forward strand.
CTCAATTAAAGCTTTCATAACAAAAATAATAGCATCATGAAAGCTCAAAAGTGAGCACCTACACCTCAGACACCTCAGACTATGACAGAGCTGCAACACAAACTGAACACTGTGTCAAAGCTAGTATTATTTACCTGATTATAGCTGCTGGATTTGCTCCTTCGAGTTTTCGTCTGGCAAAGTTCACCTTCTGTAAGGGATACCAGTTGATTTCTTTGGTGTTTACGTTCTTGGTCCAGGTGCCTCCTTTCTTCAGTTGCTTCAGCTCAAAGTTCTGTGCAAAATGATAAACTCCATTTGTATTGCAGTTTGAAAAGTTAAAAACAGCAATATCAAATGTGCTATACATTTGAAGATGTCACCATTGATTCTGGGAAACTGCAACCAGCATTTTTCCCCTAATCTGCTTTTCCCAAATTACCTTCCAGTCCAGCGAGGGCTCCTTGACAAACACATCCATGGTGTTCAGCAAAAGGTCTGGCTCTGCCCTGTAAGCTCGGAGGGAGTGGACCATGACGCTCTGGATCAAACCCGACTCTCTCAAGGGTTGCATAAGATTCACAAACTGTCGGGTCAGCCGGAAAGGCATGAGCTCAGGCACCGGGAGGAACTGGGAGGAAGTAAAAGATTGCAGGGAGAGGGAATTATTAAAACAGGGGTGTGTGTTTTACCACAAATCCCTGCTTCACACTCTTCTACTAGTTTGTGACACTAACATAACCTTACCTGTGTGGCTGAACCAAATGCATGACCAAAATCAATGCCAATCATTCCTCCTGTTTCCATGTTGATCATGAAGTTGGAGAGGTGGCGATCCCCGATACCTAAAATCCAATGGCTCACGCACAGTAAAGCGTGGGAGCTGGTGAAGTGAGAGCGCAAGGAGAGAAAGGCCTCGGGGCTGTTGCACATCTTCAGAAAAGCTCTCCTACAAATTGGGAGAAAAAAAACAAGAAAAAAAAAATTAGCTGCAAGTGTTAACCGTCATGAGCAGTTGTGTGATACAGAGATGAAACTTACTTGAGGAGATCACTGGGCACATGCTGCATCACCTCCAAAAACTTTTTGACGGTATTGTCGCGTTTCGCTTTCCTGGCAAAGAACAAACATGATGTAGTTCACAGCTGTCTGATATCTCACATTCAATAAAACATGGACATGGCTGCTGTTAAGAGGCTATGATTTCAGATTATAAGTGAAGTGAACAGTGAGTTACTCAGTCATCTTAATTAGCTGGATCCAGTGATTTATGAACAAAAGACTTACTTGTAAGCATCAGTGTATGATGTGATAGCTGATGCCTTGGAATTTGAAAAGCTGGAAAGCCATTTATTGTAGACTTCAACACACCTTAAAAAGAAGAAATCATTTAGTTACACAGCAAAAACAAAACTGTATTTTCACTGTTGCAAAACACACAATACTCCAAATAGTGAACATTAGCATTTGAAAAAGTATTTAATAATAATAATAAAAAAAACACATTCACAATTCTCATTTACAATTCCTAATAATTAATAAAGAAAAGTATATAGAAAGCTTTTTTTGTAGCACTGATGATGACATTTCAACTTCACTGGACTAAAAGTGAACAGTTAACAGTTAATAAAGTGAACTATATATATTGTACTGTACCTCCCTGCCCTCTGCTGCTCGTCATCAGTCATTGTGCTTGTCAGAAACTCCTTCAGAGTACAGGTGTTCTCCATCCATTCAATCAGACCAATTCTGAAAAGGCAGTGAGATGTGAAGACTCTGGCAAACTGATTGAAAATTCAGTGTTTGCTTCAGGTGTCATTTAAGAATAGATAAAAGCCCAGTACCTGGTGGTTATGGGAATGACTTGATATGTGCGGAGCTGCAAGTCTCTGTGTGTGCAGGCGGTGTCATGACTCAGCAAAATGTTCATGACGGCAAAGAGCTGCTCGATGCGTTGGTCCTGGCGGAGGTCCTCCCCACCCTTCACCAGGAAAGGGTGGTCCCGCTCGTCGTCCCCACGGATGATCAGACGTTTGGGACGGCGGATAGAGGACATCACCTTTACCTGCAAGGGCATGAATTCACACTGATTGACCGGCCAGCCAACGTACACTGAGTGCCATTAGAACATTTTAACTGAAGTATTTTATGAAATATATAAAAGGCGCACCCTTTCGTCAAAGCCAGTTATCTTTGCATGATACTCTGGCAAAGGTTTACATCTGCCATCATACTGTCCTACAATGAGAGGGGAAGGGAACAGCTTCATCAGTGAACATAGCACAACAGATATAATCACAATCAATTATTTCATTTTCAGACATACCTTTAAATATAATGTAATGACTAAAAATAACTGAAAAAACCCACATTAAATAGATACGACTTTCTTAAAGAAGTGGAACACATGTTAATACCAATAAACAGTTCAGATTACTCAGATATCAACACTGACCTGGGATCTCCAGCTCATTGCCTAATGGGTCTGGTTTAAATCCGCTCAGCCAGGGCGAGTATTCCTTCAGGTTCCCTGGTTCCTTCTGGAATCCACGCATGGATGCTGCCAGCTCCTCCACCTTACCCATAAATCCTTTATTTTTCTTATTGTCCAGCAGCTTGTTGCCTTTAGGGCCCAGCAGATTTTCCACATCTTTAGCAAATTTCTGTTCAATGGATGGCAAAATAATAGAGCATGTTTGTTTTTTGCTTAGGGGCGGCGCCTTTACTCTGAAAGGCTCTGTGTGTTTGTTGTGAGTCTTCAAAAATACAGTCTGATCATTTTTTACGACTACTATACCAAAACACAAAAAACCTTTAAGCTAGTCTATTAAAAATTCTTCTGTTGTTGTCATATGTGGTGTGCAGCCCCAAAACTGACAAAACAAGTTAAAAAAAAGCTAAATACATCACTAAATAACATTGTTGGCTGACTAATTAAAATGGAGTGTAAAAACAAATATATAACTATCTATAACTATACCTCCTTTATCAAAACAGCTGGCAGGGGAAAGAAACAATTATTATATAAAATAATTTCATTTCCCCACATATATATTACTTATCTCTCACTACATAATTTTATTATTCAACTCCTTCATTTTCCTCTGACATGTAAGGGTTGCAGTTTAAGCTTAGAAACGAGCAGCAATAATCACTGTAAGCGTAGATATTCAGAAAGTCAAACTTCAGTAAAAACATTAGAAATAAAAACTGCACTTTTCCCATTTAGAGTAAAAGAATAAAAAGTGCATTTTTGTAATTGCATATATTGTACAGTAATATCTGATCTCTACCAGATAAAAAATGAAAGCAAAGCACAAACCTGGATAAATCTCTTGCGAAACATTCCGTGACCGTCTGTGTTACGATCCACGAGTGAAGAGTGCATCTCTTCATACAAGTTGCCCATCCGCTTCTTGTCAAAGTTTGGTTTTTCCAATTCATTTTTCACATAATCCCACCAATCCTGTGTGGACAAATGATAATAATCAATAAGGGGCCAAAAATGAAGAAAGTAGCAGATTAGTTTGTGGTTGAACTTGCACTCATCATTACCCTGAAAATCATCTCAGGATTTGTAAGCTGCTGCAGAGCATCCACAAACTTCTTCACAGCTCCTCCCTTATCCAGCATGCTCCTGAGCCTGTTCATATTTTGAATTATAAAAACTTTTAATTTTTGAAAAGCAAAGGGAATCCAGCTGAAATGATTGTAAATGTTTTTCCTCTCCAGACACAAACATTAGGCAGTTTACCTGCTGACAAATTCCCGCTGCTGGTGTCCTGTAGCCGAGTCCTCAAACTGGTAACTCTCGCTGCTGATCATTAGAGCGTAAACCAGCGCTTGAGGGTAGCACTCTGCTATCTGCCCGATGCAGTGCTGCACTGCCACGGCTTCTGGCTTGTCCAAAAGGGCGACCATTTGACTGATCCAACCAATCAGCATCCAGCAGGGAACTGAGGTCATCTGCACACACAGAGATACGAGAGCGTGTCACTGTTTATCAGGAAAAACGTTTAAAATAAGCTTGTGTGTGTTGTTGCCCTCCACTACATTCCTGATTTTAACACCAACCTCTCTGGTCATGAGGTCCAGCGTCTCAGAGGGGTACAACTCAATGATCTGTAGCAGACGTGGGAACTTGAGGCGAGCTTCCTCCGAGTTCATCTTCAGTGCTTTCAACATGGTCCCCACCACATGAATGGGTAGTGCCAGCAGGTCAGGGAATTGGTTGTCTGTTAAAAAACACAAAACACAAACAGTGGAAATGACTGTCTGAGGGAACACACTGAACTCTAATTCACTGATTTAACTGCTGTCATTACTCACCAGTGTCATTCTGCTCCTCCTCTCGTAATCGCTTGTCACAGAAGTTAGCTAAAGCCATGTACGTGTCTATGATGCTGCTGGTTTCCACACATTCCTGAGTGTAAGACTGAATCTCCTCATCAGCCTTCCTGGTAGCATCACACAGTAACTTCAACGCTTGTAACTGCAGCCCCACTTCCACTTCCTACAGGGTAAACAGATTTTAGTGACTTACTCAGACTGTACACACATTTAATTGAATGAATTTGAAGATAATATAAGTGGGTACCTTTTCATTTTGAGTGGGCCAAGCAGCACCGGACAGCTTTACAACTCTCTCTGCTTTCTCAGCTCCTATAGTTCCCAGGACCGAGGGGCTTCTGCCTACAGCTGTGGCCAGGATGTTGAAAGATGTACCCTGGAGTATCTTTTGGTATCTGAATACTTTAGCTGTGGCACTCTCACAGTCAGCCTGAAGATCATCTGAAGAACAAAAAGAGCTGAAATGTAAAATCTTAACATGCTGAAGTCACAGTCACAAAGTTCTACTTCTTAATTTGTTATCACTACATTTATTTAAATACACCAAACCGTGGTTCCAAATGTGGATGTGTAGGTACAAATGAAAGTTGAAATGTTTGCTCAGTCCCATTTTGGGTTAGCATGCTCTTAATGGTTAACGTTTATTTGCTCATGATTTCTGTAGACAAGCACCTCTTTTGTGAGGCAAACATCTCTGTTGTATCAGCTGATCTCTGACAATGAAATAAAGGAATACAGGCTGGTATTTGTCAGTTTGTCAAATGCGTTGTCACAGATATCAATCATTGGATTTGACCACTTTGTGACTTTTCACCAATGTTGTACAGGGTGATGTACGCTCATAACTGCAGCCACTGATTGAAATTCTTGGGTAAAGCATATTTATTGGCTAATATTCAAAATACATGTGGTTTCTTAAACTTGATAGAAAATTATCTGAAGCTATAAAACTAATCCAACTCATTTAAATTTGCTCTCACTACCTTTAACAAGCTTAAAAAGTGGAAAAACTTTAGTGATGTCAGAATCATCCTTTTCATAGTTTGAAAGGTTGATTTCAATTATTGTAAATTTTTACATTCCTGGGAATAAAAAGTCAAACTGCTTTTCAAGTAAGGGTGCGCCTTTCAAGTAACGTGAAACTCCCCCCCCCTACTTACCCAGAAGTGGAATAGTCTTCAGCATAACATTGATTTGCTCCACAGGACCCTGAGTCTGGCTGCGTTTATGGTTGTAGCAGCTAAAGCTGTGGACCCAGCGCCGGAGCCAGCCTCTGTTTGTTTTGGCGTCTTTGTGAAGTTCCTTCAGCAGCTTGGTGGCAACAGAAAAGTTGTTCTGAAAACAACATCGGTGGTCTGAGGTTAGTTGGTGGTTATCATGTGACAGCACAACAAAAAAAAGAAGTTACTTCAGCTAAGTTTCTTCACCTGCTTCCGTGCGCTATCAGCCATGTGCAGCTTCATGTTGAACTTGCAGTCATTTACTAATGCGTCGATGTCACCTGCTGGATCCTCTGCACCGTCCACCTCCATACTGTCACTGGGAGCGTTGCCTCTAAGCTTTTCCCTGATCTTGTCCAGGAAGAAACATCTGAAACCAATAAATCAAATTTGAAGCTGTGTCATATTTTGTTATCTGATAATTTAACAGATTTGTAAGTGTAATGCCAAAAAATCTCCTTTTTCTCTTACCGAGTTGTAATGATATCATCCCACACGTTTACTGGATCTACTTTAGCATCAGGATACCGCTCAGTCCATAATCTGATGAGCCGCTTCAGGGACGTCATAGAAACTAAGGAAAACACACAATGAAATGAGGTAATTTTGAGAAGGTGACAAAGATTTTGCTTTATTTAAAAAGATCAAAAGCAATTTGCAGTGAAATATATATGTATAGTGGTACAATGTCTGTAGGGACAATAAGTTCATAATTGGCAGAAGTGTTCAAAATGTTCACATTATTTAACATCTGTCCGGGCCAATCTATCTTTTTGTTTTAGCTAAAAATATACATCATTTATATCAACCTTTCAAACACTAATTTAAGAGATGGAACCAGTTTGAACTACTTCATATACATTTAGCTAGTCTGTCTGGTACAGTTAGATGATTAAAGAAAAATATGAGTTCTGATTCACATATTGGTTTTCAGTTGATTGACTCTTTCTCTGATCTTTGATTTTTGGTGAATTATTAATTCATTCATATATATAACATTTATTGAAATTAAACCATGTGAGACATTCAAAGGGGAAATGTCTTTTTGGTGGAGCTGCTAACAACTAGCATGGATAATTTATAATTTACATCCTTTAACCTTTCAAAAAGTAGACAGTATCTTCACTCACCCTCTCCTTTAATGAACAACAGGAAGTCCTGGATTTCAGTCAAGGCCTGAACTGACTGCAGGATGGTCAGGCGACTTTGAGTCAGCAGCGTATCCACACTGGAGTAATTCTGCATGAGGCAAAGAGATTTAGTTTACTCCAAACATCAGTATAATTCCCTTTCAAGTTATTATGATATTGCCGATCTTAAATACTGCAGGTGATAGATGGAAAAAGGTGTGACTACAGACCTGCATGAACAGCTGCATGGCGTAGTGGGTGTAGTACTTGGCGCGGTCGTAGTCCTCCTGCAGGATGTACAGCAAGCTGAGCTCTTGGCTGTAATGACTTTCCAGCAGCTTTTTGCGCTCCTCCACCCTCATGGCTTTGTCGACGAAGCTGAGGAGAGTTTGATCCCTCTCACCCAGCTGCAGCTGCTTCAACATGCTGCGGATCATGTGCTGCAGGTACATGTCCTGGAGCAAAGGCAAAAGACTCACATGAGAAGTGCTTTAAAACTGATGTGCATGCATCTACAGTACATACGCCATTTCAAATATCTGAATATTTCACTTCATTTTGTGCATTTCAAGAAATCACTACATGTTCAACAAGAGTTATTTTATGATTTGTGTATTTTGCTGCCTTGTGACGCACTTTGGAACATGGATTTTATAAATAGATCTATACATAAAGTTTATTTATTTATTATGACTAGGATATATTGTAAAATGTCAGTTTAATTACCTGGTAAAGAGGTTCTAACCACATCTTTTCGAGGTCAGGTGGGGACTTTTCATCGATGTACACAGTGGAACAGTACTGAAGAGACTTCCACTCACTCAGATGACCGTAGGCCTCCATAGCAGCTATTTCCCAGAAATCCTTCTCAGAGTCAGTTGGCTCACCATCACTCCAAACCTCAGTGTTCAGAGCCTGTCAGTGTGGAAGTCAGTATGTGCTTTTACACTATAGTGCTATACACACTGTTTATAATCTGGTAAAACTCTACCAATCAATGTGCAATGACATGCATTCTGATGTTGTACATTTACAATAAATGTACTGACATGTATAATAAGATTCAACCATCAGCTTCTACTGTCACTGGAGAAAATAACGTGCCTACCTCATTGTACAGCTTCACAGCTTCAGCAAAGTCAGTGCTGGCTTCAGATTGCAGAGCGGCACAGGTGATCGACTTGGTCCCAACTTTACCACCGAAGATGCCGCGAACGACGTCATAATCCTCTAAAGATCTGTAAAGCCTGAAGAGCAGAAACACAAAGAGCACACTCACTTTTGATATACTAAATATAAAATAGACAAAGCTGATCAACTCTAAACTCTAAACTTGCCTGATATTACTCAGTCCCAACATTCAGCTACACAGAATAGATAGAACCACTATGAAGGGAAACAACCTTTTAATACCTTGCAAGGTGGATCCATTTTTTGGTGTCCGGGGGGATTTCTTTGCGTCCTCGTGAGCGTTTGGCAGGAGGTTCATCCTGGACGCCGCCTGCAGCATGCAGTAAGCCCTCTTCCAGCAGCAGGATGCCCGACGGCTGTTGGAGACTCATGAGGCAAGTGTTGCTGATGGCTGAGGGATCGATCTGCAGCAGCTCCTTATTCTGGTAACACATGTCCTTAACACAGCAGCAGCAGAGTATTAGATTTATGCTCCACATATCTGAAACAAACTCTCAGAAGACGGCAGGTCTGCTCTAAATATCAGTTCTTTTGATTTACAGCTGGAGATTTTTCTGTTTGTGACTGCTTTTTGTTAAATCACAATTTTAGGGTTAATATCTGTAACTCTTTATTCTCATGTTTTATCTCTCTTATTCTATTTTAGCTTAATTTAATTTCTAATTTAACACTTTTAATCAAGTTAAAAAGTCTTTTATTTTGCCACGTGTTGCTTTTATATCTTGTCTTGATACATTTTAAGTTTTATGGAAAGCACTTTGAATTGCCTTGCTGTTGAAATGTGCTTTATACAAATAAAACTTTGTAAAAGTAGAATTTATGGCTGAGCTGTTGTGTTCGATTAAATCAAATTGCACAGGTGTTCCTAATAAAGTGCTCTGTGAGTGTATGCACAGAATAAAGAACAGAGTATCGTCAACCCATGAAACAGAGTACACTTCAGAGCATGCCAACTGGAATATTAACGTATCATGTATGTAACCTACCTGCACACATGCTATAAACGGTGGAAAGCAGAGTGTAGTCTTGCTCAGGAATGTATTCATGTTGCACCGCAGCTCCTCTTTAACCCTGGCGCTCTCTCCTTTTTGTCCGTGTTTTGTCATTTCTTGGAGAATACCAGCGAACAGGGAGCTGAACAGCTGCTTGGCTAAAATCGGGTCTCTCTAGAGGGAGGACATGCATAGAAAAATCCATTAAGTGCAATCAAAGCTTTTGTTTTCTGGATATTAGATATTTACAACGTGAAGTGGCAGTGTTTACCTGTGCTAGTGCTTGAAGGGGGGTGATGAGGTTACTGTATGGGATTTGGATGTCTGGAAAGTCTCCCACTCTGTAGTTACGATACAGAGTCACCTGAGCCTCCTTTCGCAGCCTTTGATCAGCTTTTTGCTCCTGTTGGACACCAAAAGGAATCACTGAGGGAGTTAGTATCAGTAAACTCAATTCATCTCCAAAGGTCTGTGCTGCCATCCAGCATTTAAGCATAAAAATATCATCAGCATATTAGTTTGTAGGACCGCTGGTTGAATCCCTGCATGTTTTATACCTTCATCTGCCTTTGTTTTTGGACTTCTTTTCGTGCAAAACCAAAGCTGACTTTCTCCTGGTCCTTGAGAAACCTGCGTCTCAGTCTCAGGATGTTATTACGTTGCTCATTTTCTGCTGTTGATATAAAGACACAATAGATACTCACATTAACACAAGTGTAATGTCTTGATAGAACAAAATGTGACTTTTACAGTAAAAAACTGGCCAGATTCAAGATAATGTGTGGAGTAGGAGGGCGTTTTTTTGTCTGTCTCAGAGACTAACCTCTAGTGCGACTGTCCACCTCATCTGTTGATGCTGTGAGGCGCCTCAGACCAAAACCTTCTCCTACCGGTCTCCTCGCCGTCGCTTGCCTCTCTGCTTTCTTATCGAACACCATCAGTGAAGACAGAGATTCGGAGCCGGGTGTGTACTCAGCTAGTGTGTCCACACTGCTGCCGGTCATCCAGTTATATGATGTGCGTCGACCTGGGAAAATATACAGTCTCAGCTATTATTACAATACAAAAAATTACTTTTTTCCCCATAGAGTTTGGCCAGTGGAAGTAAAATTAGATTAAAATAGTTATACTAACATTACATTTCAATAGGAATACATTTACTATGTGGAAAATATGGTATCATTTGATTTATACCACTTTACTGTAATATGCTGCTTCCATCTTTATTATTATACCTGCTGCTTGGGTTTGGGTGAACTGTAGTGAAGTCTGAGTGGCTCTCAGCTTCCCCTTCATGGTTCCAGACTGGGACGCCGCCACACTCTCCGGGCCTTGAGAGCTTTGGGTTTCCACAAACATCGGCGTCATCACTGTACTCCTGAAGCGCCAGTTGGAATCAATCACATAGTCCTATAGAGTGGAGAAATAATGATCAACAATTAACATGACACACACCGACAAAAACCTTCAACTTTAAATCTTTGAAACAATTATTAAAAAAGTGGCACAGACCTGGAAGGTGCACTCTGACAGTGGATACTCAAACATGTCCCGTTTGAAGTCAGGACTCTGGCTGGTCATTTCCAGCAGCAGGTTGGTAGCCAAGCTTAAGAAACACCTTTCTATTTGACAGGAATACAGTGAACGCAGCACCGTTAACATTCGCTCGAGGGTCGCGGTTGGAAGGCGAGTCTCCTGACTCCAGAAGTTACGAACATAAAGCCTGAAATCATAATAGAAAGAGACGGTTTTGTCAGTTAAAACAGATGAATTGTTGGGAATACACTGCACAACATGAGAAAGCATCATAAAAAAGGAAGACAAAGTGTGAAATAAGGAAAATATGCTCAGGCGCTAAAATAAAATATAATAAAACACATTACACAACATTATTGATCATTTTTACATTTAAATGAACTTCCTCATTTTCTAGACAGAGAAATGCTGTAAGTGAGCGTGAACCACAAACTACCATGCTCATGTAACTTCTATTAATTAATAAGAAAAAGAAGTTAAATGTGTAAAAACAGGAGGAGGGAGGAACAGTTGGTGCTTACTGCAGGCCTTGGTTTTCTTCAGACAGTCCCTGAAGTAGTGTTTCTTTAGCTGCATTAAAAACCTCCAGGGAGGTGCTGTCTTTCATGCTTTCTTCATCACTGGAGAAAATAACAGTGTAGCAGATAAGTTCACAACAGAGAAGAATCAGTCGACTGCAAGCAACAGTAAACCTGCCATAGTACATGAATAATGTCGGCTCGTGACCCTTAAAAACTATATAAATGTAATTGTGATCCATTTTCAACACCTTTCACACCATTTGCTGCATGGAACATACCTGTAGTTGTCCTGGATCCACATGAGGATGTCGTACATCCTCTCTCTGCACGCTGGTGAAGGATGGGAGACAAAAGCTATCACGGCTCCCAGCAGCTCCTGAAGCTCAGCTGGACTCAGGCGGACAATAATCTTGTGGATGATATCCAGACACAGTCTCTGTCTCACTTCATCCCTGAGTGCACAAAAAAGCCCTCAATGTCAAATCTCTTATAATATCTTGTATCACTATACTATAGGCTGGAGGGTTTTGTCAGTCTTTCAGTGATTGTTTCATTTGTTTGGGGTAATTAAAGTAGAGTAATTGATGTGGGAATGACTGATGGAGAAGAGAAGCGTTAGGACTTACCTGTGACTCATCATCTGCATGAAGCCTTTAGTCTGAAGTTGCAGAAAGATGTCGGGGATGACATCCGCTCGGCTCAGCACGCATTCCAAACAATGAGTCTTTAACAGGCCGTGAAGCTTTGGCAGGAGGTAGAACAAGTGATTGACAAACCTGGAACATTTAAAGTAAAGTTGCAGTTATTCAGGTAGACTCAGACATTTAGACAGGTTTAAAAATATGTTCATTATCAGGGTCAGGACTGAGGGAATTCATCCTACTGACAACAATTACTTACATTACAGGGGAAAATAATATAAATAAAGCACAAGTGTAAACTCACCCGTCAATAAATGGAGGAAAGTGTTTTGACACTTTGTTCACGCAAATGATGAATTTATCATCCATGTCTTTTTTCTTCAGGTTTGTTATCTTAGTTGCAGCAAGAGTGAGAAGTTCTTGATGACGCTGAGACAAGAAATAAAAATAAAAAAGCGTTATGGGTGACACTCTTATGATAAAGATGACGACATAAATCAACTGACTTTACCTAAATGTCAACTTAATTCTAATATTATTTTCAATGTGCAAATTTTTCCGCTGCTTTAATCTCCCTACAGACAAAAACATAATACAACCAAACTGGGATAAGTCTCATACGTTGTCCATTTCAGTCATGCTCTTCAGGATGAGGCCGATGATCTCAGCAGCGGCTGAGTAGACGTCTTTATACCTCACAAAGGAAACGTTGTTGGTGAGAGACTGGATGTACCTGAAAATACACACCATGTACATATGATTTGAATGATTAGAAGATACTTGGCAAGATGTCAGTATGTGAGCTCTAGCACACATGTACACACTTTTAAAAAGAAACCATAAATGCAGCTTCCTACATCAAATATAACATTTATTTTAACAAATGAAATTGTGGTTTCAAGCAATAAAGCTGTCAGGTGACACAGTTAAACTATACATTTTACCTGTCATATTCAATTCCACATGAGGCATCGTAAGCAGGGAGGTTGTTGGCCAGAATGATTCCCAGCAGCTGAAGTCCAACAGAATTGTCTTTGCTGTTTGAGTCGGTGCCGCAAAACCGCTCGTATATCAGGCTACAAGGGGGGAAAAAAACAACACAATAAAAACCTCAGAAAACAAGAAAATTAAATAAAACACAGGCCTGGCTTCACATTCTTCATGTTTTTTGTAACTTATATGACAGACATGAGAACAACTTAATTCTGCTCATGTCTGGGTTTAATCTAAATATTATATATTTTACACTGGATGGAAAGAAAGTCTTAAAAGCAAGACAAAAAAATCTAATCTTAAGTGAAGACATCAGCTAAGAAATACAATAGACAAATCCATGTGTTAACTTTGTGTGCAGTTGGGACTAGAAAAAAGGAAGGAGGGAAAAGTTAACCAAAGAAAGTTTTGTAGATGTCCGCTTCAAGCATAGCCATAATTACAACTAAAGCCTATTTCCACAGGGCATTTCTCCTCCAGGTAGAGCATTTAAACTTGAAGGTGTAAAGACCTGCACTTGTGCTGCTGAACAGTCCTCAAGACAACACAGACCTGCAATTCTACTGAACTACAGCTTGTGGCACATATATCTAATGTTCAGTGTACAGTGTGCAGGTGATACCTGTAAGGCACATGCAGACAGTCTTTCCAGCACTCCACCAGAGTGCGAATGATCTCCAGGTTGTGGCGGAAAACAGCTCTCTTGGAGTGGAAGCTGTGCCTCATCAGGAACTCCAACAGCCGGTTGGCGAGCACTTCATCTCTGGTGTTACCCTGAGACAAAAAATACTGCTATCAATGATAGTCAACTAGTGCTCACTATAGTCATTTTACAACAATAGCTAAGGCAAAAAAATATCTGGAGATACTCCCACAGTGTTTTAACATCAGTTTAAATTTGAATGTAATTTTTTTTAACTTAATGATATTCTTGCACACCTGAAACTGGCCGCAATTCCCATCCAAAATTCAATGAATTAGCTGATTTTGTGCCATATATTGGAATTTTTTTTTTTTTTACAATAAACATATTACAAATGTTGATGTATGCACAGGTTATGAGATAAAATGTGACGTGATAATGATTTTTATTGACATTTATATTGAAATGTGAGCATTAGCGACCTTTGGACTGGCCAGGCTTGTCCAAGAGAGCACAGTGACCACAATATCCACCACCATGAAATGAATCCCCTCCCCTCCGTTGTTTCCAGAGACGACGAGCTGCAGGAGCGGGCCCAGCCAGTGTTTGGCATAAGGCCGAAAAACCTGGAAAGATGCAACGACAAAGATTAAATCCACAAACAAAAAGGAAACATGAGAGCAAGACAGTATGAAGTCTCACATGCACAAAGATAGAGTATCGTCACATTTACTTATTTTCAAAGACAGTGTTTGAGTACATTTGTATAGACAGACGTTTACCTCCTCTGTGTTGATGATGAGCTTTGAGATGAAGAGTCTAATATTCAGAGGTGTGGCTGGATTCGACAGTTTTCCATGTAGAAATTTCATCCATGGAGGAAGTTCACTGGGCACATTTCCCTGTTTCATTAAAAAATATATTTATTGATGATAATATGATAAATATTACATAAGAAAGTCACTTTAATTTATTTGATGTAAACATATTTTATGATAGGCTATGCATGTACGGGCTTATTTTTGAAGTGTCACATATATAAAACATAAAGGAAATATAAAATAACCAAATAGATAGAAAGGATAGTCAAAACTGTTTTTGCTTTGCTGTTCCTCAGTAAGACTGACCTGCTCAATTTTGGGGGTTATGTTGCTCCTTTGCATGTGTCCAATAAGAGCAGTCATGGTTGTCATGCATTCATGCTGATTTAGCTCATCCATTTCTAGATCCACCATTGCATCCTGAGAAGGGTTTGTCTCCTCTGTCTCCTATACGTCCAAACATACCAACAAACTCATTAAAAACAGATTATAATCTATTTTTAAAAATGCAAATCATTAGTCAGGAAGCTCAGTGCAGCTTTCTACAGTAGGAAGAGATCACACGACTAACCCTTTTTGCTATGGTGCGTCTTTGTCCTTCAGGGTTTTGGGAGCTGAAGGAAAAACTCTGGACTCCGGTGGAGAAATCAAACTGACTCATCTCTTCGCTCAGACTGCTGTCAGCCATGTATGACTGAGAGGACAGGTACATCGGTGCTTCTACGGAAAAACAACAACACAAATGTCACAAGTAGACATCAACACGGTACAATTTGGACTAGGGACAGAGTGCCTCAGACAAATACCTCCATTCTCCTCGTTCATTTCTTTTCGGATCATGATGTATTTCTTCTTTCTCTCAAGCGGGACCTACATTGATGGAAAATAATGAATAAACCACAACTAAAACTGAAATTATACTCTCAAGTAAAAAAATCATACCTCAATTTCAATCGGAAAATTGTAGGTCCTTGTGACATCGATGATATTTTCCAGAATGAACTGATTCTACACAAAGAAAGAAACAGTCAGTGAAGTCTTTTTAGGTTTTCCAGTTACTGAAAAAACTCAAAGACAACATGAAAGCCATTAAAGAAGTCAAGAAAGCTGTGTCATTAATTTTCCTGCATTGTACGACAATGACTGATGCACAGGAGTGAGTTAGATGTATTTATACAAGCCACTCTGTACCTTCTCTGGTTTCTCACTGAAGAGGAAGCCTTGGTAGAATTTGGGTTCGTTGAAGCTGCAGCTGATGACAGCGATGGCACAGTTGTACGCAGCACAGTGATAATGTCTCCTGAGTTCAAGGAGCTGAGTCTCACCAGCCATAATCTCAGTGAATGCTTCAAAACATGACCTAATTGAAATGATAAATAGAACATAAATAAGGTTAATATACACAATTCATTCAGGGGAAAATAGAGAATAAGTGTTGAGGAGTCCTACTTGATCAACGTCTTGGATAGCTCATTCCCCTCTGTTCTGTCTGAACCACAGTAGGCCTGGTTGATGCGGGATTCCTTAGAATAAACCTCTTCTTTGGGAAGCCGAGAATACAGGAGCTCCATCAGCTTGTAGCAGCCATTCTTCTTCTGCAACTGGATCTCGAAGGATGAATCACTAGACTGAAATTGATAAATACATTTCCAGTGATCATCTCTGTTGTAAATAACACTGGTTTTTGGTGTACAAAAAAATGATATGTTATAGACAAATGTCTGACTAAAAGCTAAATATACCAAACTAATGAGAACAAGGTATAATCCAGGAAGCAAACCTTAGTGAAGCGACTGAGCAGCAGAGCTATTATGTCTGAGACATTTGCCACGAAGAAGTCAATCAGGGCCATGGTGCCACAGTGAGAGGCGAGAGTCAGCAGAACTCTCTCCATTATGGCCTGCAGCATGGAGCTCATGGGTACGTCGCCCTGCTGGATCTCTCTATACACTGCACACAGCAGCTGTAGCTGCCGCTCATTGCTGGACCTAATCAGACATTGACAAACAGACACAGAGGACATGATAAATGCAATTAGTAAAATATTAGTATTTGCATTTCAACTTATGTTAAATTACAGTTTAACTGATTATTTCTCTTCCTGCAGCTCCAGTTACACAATTATATTCCAATACAGTAAATTACACTATTTACTGTTTATAATACACAGTTAAAAGTAACAAAACTGGCCGCTACATGCTTGGGTTAAACACTGAGACAATACATTCATGATGTATGTCAGCTCATTTAAGAGTGTAATGAACATGAGGTTTGTTTCTATTAATCTATGTGAAATTAATATTCTAATGTAGTATCATTTTCTAAAGTACACATGTATCTACAACTGTTCTTCATAAATGTGTAACCCCTCCATTCTAAACAGCTAAAACTAAACTCAAGTATGAAATAAAGAAACTTTGAGGGTGAGGTATTTTTCTCCTGCACATGGTTGTGAAGGCTTTACTTACCGCTTGGCAATTCTTTGGAAGCAGGTTTGAAATTGCTCCTCCATGATGTGTTTCCTGTCTCGACACAGAATCCCCACCAGCAGCTTGAGCAGAAGTGGGCTTTGAGAAAGCTCTAGAGCATCCAGTAACTAAAAGACAGAAACGTTTGTTGTTATTGTCCAAAATCTCAACGTCTCAAGCACTTATTGCTAGATAAACCTATGTGATATGCTAGCATTAGAATACCTATTTGATGTTTGGATTAAAACATCCACTTGCCACACAAGAAATTTCAATTATCCCAGTTGGGGACAATAAATTTTGACTAAAAGGCAAAAACACGTATTCCCCTAATCACAGCGTACACTTCATCCAAACTGCAGCAGAACCTATCTGCATGTCAAAACTGTGACACTGACTTTACCTTTCGGATACAGTCCATATAGTTGTTGCGGTGAAGGGAGCCCTTAGCAAACTCATCTGACTGCATGGGGAAGTGGGAGGCTACCAGGGTGTCGAGGGCTGTCTGAAGCTCCGCCAGTGGCTCCTCTGGGAGAGTGGTGAAGAAGGGCAACACCAACAGTGCCTGACTCTACACGGGTGAGAAGAACCAGTCACTTCAATAAGCAGCTCAAACAGGAAAAGTAAAGATTGTGCGGTCGTGTGAATTAATCCACTACGCTGACTGTGCCGTTACCTTGAGATTCAGTGGCAGATTCATGTCGACCAGTAGCATGGTGAAAGTGGAAAACACCTGTCTGAAGGCTTCGTGGGTGATATCGGAGCAGACAGAGGAGTCGATCTGATAAGAGTGGGAAAACGTCCATCATTTTAGATCATATTAGATAAACTGAAAGGTAAGCACTGAATTGCATTTTTTCCCCCAATGACACAAACACCTCATTTTGCTAGGTGGCATGCAGCAGTCGCTTGAACTTAAATACCTGCAGAAGCTTGGAGAGCAACAGGAGAGTGGCAGTTTTGCTCTCCGGAGTGCAAGACTGTCCTTCCCACCACGACTGCAGACTGTCCCATCTTCTTAGCACTTCTTTAACCAGCTGTTGACCCTGAGTCTTCCTCACAGAGCGCTCTCTGAAGCTGTGGTCCATCATGCCATTCAGCAACACACTCACCTGATGAACCATTCAACAGTGAAAAAAAAAACAAATCTCCATTTCACACAAATTTTCCTATTGACAGTTTACTTAAGACATCGAAACCCAGTGTGTAGGCTCACATCAGGCCTGAGAGCATCTTCACTTTATAACAAATGTTGTACAAAAACATGTTCTCAAATGAATTTATAAATGTGAGAGAGAGAGGAGTGAGAGCAGATGACAGAAGCAGCTACCATGCTGGGGTTAAGAGACGAGGCTTTCATGAGGCGTGGCACTGTGGTGTCCAGACTTCTAAGCAGCTCAGTGTTGATGGTCACTTGGAAGAGGCTGTAGAAGTACTCGCCATGTGAGAAGCTCAGGAATTTATTGCTGTGACTTCCAGATATTGGTACAGAAAGCATGATGGTGTTCAACAACAAGTCCACCAGCTGCTCACTCTGCAGAGAAAACAACAGCGTACATCAGGAAGCAACATGTGGTGAAACAAATTGTACTATATACATGTTTAATTCTGTATTGTATGTTTTTACAGAGTGATGTATTAACGTATTTTCAATTTCATCTGACTGTGTCATGCTTAATCTAAAGGAAGGTAGCACTGACCTGTTGACTGAGAGAAAAGGCGAGCTGAAGCAGGTCATCTGCTAGCCTCTTGGTATTTATGTCCAAGGATGGAAGTGCCTTCCTGTCCTCACCAGGTGCTATACCCTTATACACTGTCATTAGAAGTCGGGACCCAAGGGATGTGGTGTAAGCTGCATCCTTTATCAAGACAAGAAAGACAAAAACACAAAAGAAATTGTGGTAACTACAGGAGAATATGCAATAAATACTATTAAGCACTTTAAAGAAAACATCCAATACACCAATAAACATTATCAGTCCATAATGCACACTATATTTTTCCAGTGTATTAGACTAACTATGAGTTAATGTTGTAATCTAACCCAGACCAAATACCTGGCTCTGCAGAATGGAGCTGAGGAAGCCGGCTTTGTGGATCTGCTTACAGGAGGACAGAACCATTTCCATCTGGTCGTGGCGGCTCATGGTGCCAGAATGGTAGAGGTCCACAGCACACAGCTCCTCTACACTAGAGGGGTCATTACAGTAATAAATAAATGAATGAATAAAACAGTCAAGTGGTGTTCATAATGAAAATCACATGCTTAATCACTATGGCCGAGAACAGAAGCAGAAGTAATGCCTCATGTTGATTTGTTACAACTGATCTGCTATCTAGTTTTTGGCATTTCATGACTATATTTATGATTATCCTCTTGGGCAGCATTCTATTCAGGTCTGTTAGCTCAATGCATGTTTTCTATTTTCGTTTTTTTCTCAAGAGCACAGGACACTTTACATCGTGCAGATGGGAGGAATGGATGATTGGTTGTAGAGGCTAAGACTGACCTGAAGCTGATGTCTTTCTAGAGTTGTAACCCTTCATTCTTCATTCATTCTGTTCAAAAGGAAATTACTCAAAAATGATCAGCTAACCTTTTGCGTGAAATTCTTGTCCGCAAGCTGCTTTCGAGACGAGAGCAGTAAGGCGAGGCGAGCAGGGCCTTGAGCAAAGGAACACACACTTCTGGTAGGTTCTTCATTACCTCCACATCTGCCATGTTGAAACCTACACAGGAGGGCTCACACACCACCATCGCTGTGAGCTCAAAAAAGACCAAGCTGAAGATATCTTGTTCCAGAAGCTGTGAATAAAGTAAGGAAATAGTGAGAAAAAAAACCTATTCAATGAAAGATAAATGACTGAGTGTTTCCTTGTAATTCAGTGATACCTTCCAATACTCCTGGTCTCCTTTGACAAGAATCATGGTGGCAAACTCCAGCAGTCGGACAATGATGGTGCACTTGTTGTAGTTGTACTGCTCCACCTCTCTTGGGCTGAAGTGAGAGGTCTTCTCACCAAGAGGAAAACAGCTCTCTGCTGCTGCCAGTTCTTGAGTCGCCAGCTCGGTCAAAAAGAAACTTGTGGCTTTCAGAAAGCTTGACTTGTCTTTGGAGCCTGAAAAATAAAGGAAAAAATGTATTTACTGAGATCACTGCAGAGCCAACACAATGCCAGAGTAGCTTTCATGTTACATATAGGAAAAGGGCTAACTCCAACTTACTAAGCATGTGATGAGGCTTGATTATGTGTAAGTTAATGAAAGTATTGTAGCAGTCCAGGGCAGCCAGCAGTAGGTCCATCCATTGTAGGGTGGCTCTAACACTAAAAGAGCCCATCAGATCCTTGAGAGTGGTCTGGGAGAGGAGACCTCCACCCTCAAACCGTGAGATCAGGTAATCCATGCCATGAACCGTCAGCACGCCCTCCAACCACTGAGCTGGAGACTTTTTTTCTAAGTTCAGTCAAACATATCAAGGAGTTAATTCAAATGTATAACAAAAGTCATTTCAGAGTAGCAGAAGTCAAGTTAATAGCTTTTGGCAATTTCTACATTATTGATGTAAAAATAAGAAAAGCACTTAGTATGAGTACCCACCTGGGAGGAGAGGAATAAACTCGTAGAAGAGTTCCATGCATTTGTGGCGACACTCAGTTTGAGGTCGGCCACATTGTTCTAAAAGCCACAAAACCACGTCTGACAGACATAGTTTTGTATCAGGTGGAAATCCCCTGATAGAAGAGAAAGAAGGAAAAAATGAGAATGAAAATGTATATATTTATTTATACAAGTGAATTAGAAGGTCTTAGATTCATTTAGACAAAGTACCGACCGTGGGATGCGTCTCTTGGCATTGTGCTGATTGAGAGTAGGGGCCTTGTATTTGATGATTCTTTTCAGATGATCAATGGAACTGCGACACTGCTGCAATGAACCTGAGGATGTAAATTAAATTTTACATTAAAATGAACTGAATAAATACTGGTATAAGCAGAATCATTGAGATGGAGGAACAATTACCCATCGATCGCTCATCTGAGTGTGCAAGAGCCAGACTTTCTACAAATATGACGAGCACTTCAAAGACAAACTGTTCCACCAAGGAATTTTCCTCCCTGCAAAGATAAGAAGACATCGTAAACCAAACTAGACGAACCCTAAAGATCAAAAGTTTGGGTCTGCAGAAAAGGAGCAAAAATAAGACACCTGAATAGTCTGTAGATACTATTGAATGCTAAAGCAGCACCAAGTCTTTTGAACCCATTGGGGTGGAGAGCCAAGCTGTAGATGCGCTTGAACAATGACTTCATGTTAGTAGGGCTCTTCTCTTGCTGCTTCGGCGTAGTTTGTTTGATTGACCATTTCACAAACTCTTCGATGCAGCGGCCGCAGAAGTCTCGGAGAGTGCTGTCCATGGGATCCACCACGCCGTCCTGAAGAGGAAAAACACATATAAGACGAGGATCAGTGATCTCCATTACAGTCTGGCTGAGCTTGCCTGGCGTTGTCCTGTGTGAGGTTTACACTAATTTATGTGCATAGTTTCACTTGGGCTAAAGCGTCATATAATATGAATACTTACCAGAATGGCCTCGAGAACAGCTACTGTGTCTTGGCTCTCAAATTTCTTGTTGTTTGTGAACCAGTGAATCAGCTGCATAACCAGCGGTTCAAAGAGCTGTCTGGTTACCTGTCAAAGAAATTCAAATTCATCACACACCTTCCACATAAGCACTTCTAAAGATTAACCATGGGCAAATAAATATTCTTTCCTCTTAGTTTGTCTATAATTTGTCAAGAGGTAAGGAATTATCCTACAGGAAAAGAAACTA
The DNA here is from genome assembly GCF_963691925.1 of Scomber scombrus. NCBI lineage: Eukaryota > Metazoa > Chordata > Actinopteri > Scombriformes > Scombridae > Scomber > Scomber scombrus. The sequence continues at coordinate 7,702,831 of NC_084989.1, forward strand.
CATCCTTCTAAAGTCTTAAACTAACTTCTAAAACTGTAAAACAACAAATATTCCCTGATTTCCTCCTTCCAAATCCAATGATATTTAAGTATGTTTCATGCTTGGTGCTCGCCATATCTGGAGTGACAATCTTGTGGGTGTGCACATACCTGATCGACATCACAAGCCAGACGCAACAGCACAGGAAACAGCCTCTTGTGCAGCTTGTACATAGGCGGTAAACTGTTCTCCCCCTCCACCATCTGAGCGCTCTTCCCAATCATGTAGACCACCGAGCTGTGGAGCAGCTCACAAGCTGCTATCTGCATCAGTGAATTATTATAGTTATTTGTTTTTTTATGAATTAGCAACACAATTTCAAATCAACTTTGTGAACTGATGAAGGAAATTCTGTGATGTTAGGGGACGTACTTTGGTTTGTCTGTCACTTGTGGACAGAGCCAGCTGACTGATGCGAGGCAGGAATGGGTCGAGGTAGACGACTGGCTTCATATCGCTGAATGGTACTGCAAAGCTGAGCCTTTTCTCAGAGTCCCAGGCAACAAATGTCTTCATCATGTCCTCTGATGAGACCACTAAAGGACAAAACAGACGCTCATGATCAACAAAAACAGCTAACTTTTCTACGTTTTGTTGGGATCAAATTTGCCAAAATGTGTAAAACAAATGTGTGAAACAGAACGAGATGACAGGTTGGTTGGTCTGTGTGAATCCTCACTTGTTACAAGGTTTCTGTTCAGCTTTCCTCCCAGGTGTCCGAGCAACTTCACCACCCTGAGCCTCACCATGACAAGAGGAGCATCTTCCTGCATTCAGATAAAGTACTTTAGTGTGCTAACGAGTAAAACTATCCCCGCTCCATATAATGCAGTGTACAGTGCATTGATCTTGATTACAGTAACTAAATTGTGATTGTAAAATAACTTGTGTTTTTCTCTGATTCCACTACCTTTAATGGAGTCACTATAAGTGGTACATAATACTTTACTACAGGGTAAGGCTTAATAGAAATACTTTTTTTTTTTTCATATTGTCACAAGTCCCATAAAATGACCAATGTGACTAATGTATTGTTGGTTTTGGTCTTTTCTTGAGATTTGGTGACAGTAAGAAAAATATAAAATAATGCCAGTATCATCTTTTAATGTCAGATGATTAGAGCTGTATGTAAGAGTAGAAAACAACACAAAATCCCCTCAAGTAGGCCTGTTACGGCAAAAGAATAAAAAACAAAAGAGGCACAATACATTATTGATAAATTATCAAAGCAGTAATAAACTTTCTCAGTAACCCATTCATTACCATCACAAGCTGCTTGGATTGCTTCAAGAGCCTCGTCATCACTCGGCTGTATCCTCTGTCATTTCTTGAAGATATGGAAGACATCACCTCCCAGCTGCTCTCGTCTTTGTCTAGAGTCAAAAACAACTGAATTAGACTTTCTGTTAATGCTATGATATCTCTGTTAACTAAACCAAACCTATTCATAATTTAATGTTAACTGACACCATTCCAGGCTTACTGTCATTGGTGGTGGTTTTCAGGTATCCATCCAGAAGAGGAAGGATGTTCTTGTAGCAGGGCTGCATAGTCTCAACAGGGATGTTGGAGGACCAGTCCTCGAGAGCGTCGAGAGCTGCGTTGGCCAAAGGAACGTGGCTCAGACCTAACTTCAGAGCCGCCTAAACGCCCAATTCACACAAAAACACACAAATGGCTTAAAATGTCAAACTAAATCAGTGGTTCCCAACTATTAATAGTTCCATTAGTCCAACTAGTTCCATTAATAGTTATGGAACTATTAATGATATACAAGTGGATATAACTGTGGACATACAATATATTTTTTTCATACAATTAACAGTCAGTATTAAAGGCTGGTTTAGTTAAGTTTGTATTTATCCATTACTTTTAGTTATAGCTAGTTTCAACTGTTGAGCCATTGTTTTTAGCTAACTATTTTACTTTTAGCTATTTCAACTGTTTATCCATTACTTTTTATCCATTTTAACCATTCATCCATTAATTTGAGCTATTTTGACAGTTTTCCATTACTTTAAGCTAACTATTTCAACCATTTATCCATTGTTTTTAGCTAACTATTTCAACCATTTAACCATTGTTTTTAGCTAACTATTCCAACCATTTAACCATTAATTTTAGCTATTTAAAATGTTTATCCATTCTTTTGGTTAACTGTTTGTATTTGCTTCTTTGCTCTTAATATATTTCACACACTCCTAGTCACAACATGGTGTTCAGATGTTATAGCTGACTCAATATGTTGACTGTAATAATTTGAGATTCTGCACAATCCTTCCACTTAACCACTGGCAACTGCACAAGCATCCCCTTAAAGTAAAAGTAACCTTTGTTGGGAACCACTGCACTAAACCAACTATAGTACATCTGCATATAACGTTTTGCATTAGACTATTTTCATCTGGGCCACAAATGGAAGAAACCCACCTCGAGAGCAGGACAGTACGCCTTGATGTCCAGAGCTACTATGTTGTGGTGCAGCGAGAGGACAAATGTCAGGCAGGAGGCCAGCAGCTCATCTTTGTACTGCTTCATTCTCACACACACCTAGTGGGAAAGCACATGTCACTCACATCAGTTTTGTTCATTTTTCTCAGTATTCAAGTTAATGACATTCCCAGGAAATATTGTAAGGAGAAGATACCTCTTTTCCAAACTTTGAGAACAGGGCAAAACAAGCACTTTTCACTGTGTCACTCTGAGGGAGAGCGGAACTTCTCAGGCCAACTCCCTGTTGAAAAACAGATTTTTATCATTTCTGTAATATATTCAATGTGAGGAATGCAAAAAAAAAAAACAGACAAACAAGTGGATGACAGAGAAAAACAATGCTTTGTACTAGTGGATATATTACCTGGTAGTACTTGATTCTTTTGGCAATTTTCATGGTGACAGAGAGCAGCTTGTAAAAGCCACTGACAAGTGGATTTCTTATAGAGTGGAGGATAAGTTCATGGCTTAGGGGGTATATCCAAGACTGAAAATACTCCACGTGTTTAGTCAGCAACAACTCACTGCAGAGGAAGAAAAATAGAGAAACAGTGTTCACCTATGACACTGCTTTAAATAAGATACACTATGACAATTCAGAAGTCTGCAAGTTGAATTTCTTTTCAAGACCATTGAAATGCTGTGATGTTGATGGCAGTAAATTAAGTGTCAACCTGCCAAACTTGAGATTTGACTTACTAAACCAGCTCATCACTAGAAGGACAAACAGTGTCATATACTGTATGTGAAGCATCTTACACAGCTTTGTTCATATTCTGTCATCTGGGAGGAATATCCATTACCTGCAGAAGTCAACCAGATTGATAAAGGCTGTGAAGTCTTTGATCTTATTAGGCAAAAGATGGGCTGTGGGGTCAGAGGAAGGCAGGACATGGGCCACGTCCTCCGGAGCCTGACAGACAAGGAGGAAGGTGTCATGAATCAGAGTGCAACAGAGTGAAGTGTGTTTCGTCTGATGCCGGTAAAACTTTAACATTTTCACACCATCCAAAAGAATTTTTACTCACTGTCAAAAAAGTAAGGATAGGTGTTTATGGCATGATCATAATGACTGAAATAATATCAATATGTCTTGTTCACAAACATGTCAGATAGTGTACAGAAGCGCGACCTGAGAGTGACACCTCACCTCCTCTCCTGGAGTGATTTTCTGCACAGACAAGTCCAGTTTTTCCACAATACGGAGAATCGATTTCACCAGCTCGTCGTAAAGGAGACGACTCAAAGACACGAGCGAGGCGTTCTGGCTCTCAAAAGCTCCGTCCAAAAATCCTGAATCCTGTGGAGGAGGACGCAAATGTAATAATTTAAAGGGTTTCACATATCAGATGTTCTACCCACAAACAGTCTCTCATGAAATAATGGACTGGCAATTACAAATCTTATAACAGCTGAATTTAGACATACTGGTGGTATTCTGAATATTAGATTATTGAATTATTATGAGTTTAATACTACACATTTTTACTAAAACATAACTGTACCTTCAGCTGATCACAGTCTAGCAAGCTTTTGTAGAGAGCGAGGTAGTTCTGACTAGAAGGAATTTTCCACTTTCCAACACGAATTTGGGAGGCCTCTGGATCATTTTTGTCCTGAGAAAAAAAACAAATGTTAGTGTGAGTTCCCTTTATTCTATCAGCACAATAAAAAAAAGGCTTTACATGTTTGTGAATCCCATTATAAATACGTCCATCTGACCTCTGAGAGCATGAGGGGTTTTGAACAGACACGAATCAATCCCTGGTGCACTGAAAAAAGAAGCAGAAGTGGATGTTTTAGCTGAGGCCTGCATAGAGAGATCACCTTCTTGACCACTAAATTCAAGTTTGCTATTTTCTTGGACACCATTTCATTTCAGATGAAAAAAAAGAAGTGGCGTAAAGTATCTTGACCATTTGGAATCATCCTAAAGACCAACGTACCCACAGAGCTGATGAAACTCCACAGTACAGGTCCTTTAGAGGCAATTGCTACCAGCACCTTAAGGATGGACCTGCAACAAGCGCTCTGCACTCTCTCACTGTACTGAGGAAAGGTGTCGATCTGTACCACGAGGAGACGCTCAAGCAGTGGAGTATACACCTCTGGAATCTGCAATCATGGATACAAAGCAGAGGTTACGATATGAAAAGGTATTAGGGTGACACAAGAGGAATCAGTCTCAAGTTTCTCAGGTTGATTCATGGTTTTAATATTTTACAGTTTTACAAAGTGAATAAACAACTGTAACTAACGGTTACCTTGTCCAGGTGAATCAAGACACTGGCTATAGAGTCAAGGAAGCTGGGCAGCTGGTAGAAGCTGTCGTCCTCACTATCAGACTCAGTCAGGTACATCTGTTTACACCGCTGAATCAGCTCTGTGTACATCAAGTCCACGTCCTGTGGGCAAACTTTCTTGCATGGCTACAGAGGAAAAAAAACATTTTGCATGAAGAGATAATAGATTAAAACATCTAAATTGTACATGAAAAGAAAAAATTGAAAGATTACATTCAAGATTGACCAATAGATTGACAAAGGAAACCAAATATGACTTAATATTTGTGCACGTGCATAAATGGTTTTTAAATGCTTGTAGCTTTTGGATTTTAAAACCAAGAAAGCAAACAAGGCAATAAACATACAGCTGCAAAGAATCCATATCCTCGTATGGCGATGGATAGCTCCTTGTATGTTGAGTCCATAGTCTTAATGATGCTGCAAAACTTCTGCATGAAGAACTTCAGCTTGTTTTTGTGCTCCTCAACATTTTCCGCCACAAGCATTGCAACCTGAAAATGATCATAAAAATACATCAGTGGCATTAGGCATTATGACAAACAGCCTGGAGTTGATCCAAAAATAAAGAGGAGTGTATCAAAGGAAGTTTGTTATTAACAGAGCTAACCCGTCCGTCTGGTTGTCTGCATCTCTTATGTATTTGTGTCTTCTGCAGAGTGTTTACCTGTTTGAGGAAGGACTCGAGTGCGTAGTAACTTGTCTTCTTCATCTCGCCATTGATGTGTCCACACAGCTTAGACATGACATCAAACAAAGCTCTGTAGTGGTCCATAAGGCAGCTGCTGAACTGGGATGCATGTCTGCCCAATAATCTGAGCCCAGCTGTTCGAGAAACAGAGTCAAAGAGATATTAGTCTTTAGGAAGTTTCTAATTCATTCTGCTGTTAAAAACAGGAAGCCTCACCATATGTGACAGCATAGCGACTCATTTCCATCTACAAGAAAATGGAAAAATAAGCAATTTCAGGCAATATATTACACAGAAAAAATTACATAAGATTTATTGTTCGGCTTCTACAATATTAAGAGAACTTATGCACTTTCAAGTATGTTTTTTTTAATATCAGTTTCCACCTGGATTTTAAATAAAAGGTATTTGTCACACATATACAGTTACACAGTGAAATTCGATTTACCTGCGGACTTATTGCCTTCAGGGCATACTGAAAAATGTCCTTGGATGTCACTGGGTCTGCATTTCAGAAACACACACTAGTTATACACCCTCAGAAACACAATTGATTTTTGTTGTTGTAAAAGGCTTAATAAATGGAATAAACAGATGTTACAAAAATACAGTCAGATGACACACACAAGCTCCCACCTTCTTCCATAGTTTTAGTGAAGTTGACCATCAGAGCAGTGATTCCTCTCAAACATCCGGCAACTACAAAAAGTTTCGGCTCCTTTGTTGAAGAGGTCATCTAAAATAAAAACATTAAAGAACACAACTGTAAAATCTATTACGGCGATCACATGATAGTAACAGAGCACCAACATCTCTGAACATATCAGATTGAGGAAATCAAAAACTGCCCTTCAATTTTCAAAGACAGAAAACCTGTGAATATGTCAAAAGATGCATATTGACGTTAAATAAATTTGACTTGCATTTTAAATCCCTAAACATCCGAAAGATGGTGTGTTTTTTCTACTGCAAGAAGAAACTGATCGCAACAATTTCAGAAAGTGCATCCCAAAATGTTATCTACCATTAAACTCAGAATGATTATTACAATTATAGCATTTTTCCCCCACCATATGTATGTAAATAAACTTTGTTGCTGTGTTACAACCAGCTCATTAGTTAAGAAGTTGGAGCGCATGTTCTCTCCACACAAACACTGTATCGCTGCTATTAAACTGTCAAACTGCAAATGTCACCAATAAGACTGAATGAAAACAGTCACATGAAAGCAAATGTGATTTCTTCCATCAAAAATATCTGCCTTAAGTGAATGAATGACGCAATCAGAAACCTGCATCACACACAATAGATCATAATTTTGTCTTAATTTTTCCTACGTCAGCACTAAATCATGTGTAAAACATACCTGTTCTTTTAGCTCCCCTAGGTAGGCTTTGTAGAGTTTGTCTGAGTTGTTGACCATCTCGCTGGGGTGGACCTCTGCGAGCACTCCCAGCAGCTCATAGATTTTGCCAAGGACTGTTGCAAAAGTAACACAAAAACCCCCCAAAATTCTTCTGTTATTTTTTATTGCCTGAATAAAATAATTCTCCTTACGAACCCTGATTCACGGCATTAAAGGAACACTTACCTGAATCCGGAAGTTTGCTCTTCTGACAAAGCTCTCCGTAAAATCTGTTGAATATGTCACAGATTTTGAAGTCTGCCACCACAGTGGAAGCCTTTGTTGTTTGGAGAACCTATTGAGAACATTTCATAAGGATAATGGATAACCAGCATGAGCAACAGTCATACATCAAATATTTGTAATCCTGATATATCATAAAAATCCATATTCATACATATCAAACAGACTCTTACATTATCATAGGAATCAGTAATTCATGCTTGTCGCCTTGCACAGCAGACTCATGTTTAAGAAAAAACACCATATCCCAGCAGAAACCAACCTTAATAAGAAGGTCCAGCACCTGAGTCCTACATTTGGCTATTTTATCCTTTGAATACACGGCCATGCATGTGTCCTGCAAAGAGAATGGAAAGAAGAAACATCATCATGAATTTGTCCACTCTAATTGTAATAAATGATGTGGACAGCCATTGAATCCGACTAATTTAGACACAGACGCTACTTTAATGTCCATTTCAATTTCAGTCAGACACTCAATAACATTACTTTGAATACCTGTAGCATCATTAGGTGTTATAATCTGTTCTTTGCTTTTTACTGCTGTCACGGTGATACTTCTTCATGCCTGGAGTCTCTACAAACAATCAACGTCTGTCAGGTCTTTACTGAGTATAAGAAAACACATACATGGAGAACTTACTCTTATGTCAATGGCGTAAGTTTTCTCCCAACCTTTGAGTTTTGGAGAAACTTTGTCCAAAAACTTCTCCAGAAACCCCAAGATCTCAACTCGGGTGTCACGAAGCTGGAAAATATATACAGGAGAGTATTTCCGTCAACATAACAACTTTTCAGTTTGCCACATTCATGTTTACGTGATGTTGTTTAATACTTACGTCATCTGATGAGAGAGACTTTCTAAGGAAAATTAGCAGTCCATAGTCTTTTGAGAACAATAAGGATGTCTGTAAAGCTTTGAGATGAAGATGCAAAGTGGACATGTTAATATTTGTTATTGAGTATTTCGTACACGATGTGCATCACAAGTCTGCACTATAAGAACACCACTGAATTTCAGGTAAGAACTATTACATCTGTGCATTTTCAAAGCCTCCATTACTGAACATTATATCATGATAGCAACAACACTTTCATGCATTACTAATTACTAAACAGAAAATGATCAGACCTAGATCAGGGAACTCAATAAATAGTTCCACCTATTAAAGCTGTAGAATTATGTGCTTTTGACTGGCTTCTCCCCGGGCCCCAACAATACATTAATAATTATAAAAAGCACTAATTAAAACACAAAACAATGATATGAAGTCATTAGGAGTGACTTAGTTATAAATAATTGGCACGATAGAATAAAACACTTGTGAGATCTGACAAAAAGTAAACCTCTGAGGTCTGCAGGGACCCCAGTCAGTAGGATTAAGGTTAATAACAGAGGCTTTTAATTGAATGGTGGACAGTCACGTGTTGTTTTTATTGTTGTCTCCCTGTCATTAGTTACCGCCCACCATGCTGAGTTTTGGCGGAAGACGCTGGCATGATACGATTTAAACAAAGGTAGGTATGTTATCTGTCTAATTTCTGCAGGACGAATTGATAAGTGGCTTATAACCATTCAAAGAGCAGCTTATCCTACAAGGTGTTTAACGCTCGTAAACAACAGCAGCTGTATTAACATTAAAGTGGCAGATTTGTGAATGGACTTTGGCGCGACGTCGGTGCACTCCCGTCAGAGTTTTTGATATACTGCTTTGTCTTACCGAGTTCATTCTCAGTCGGTGTCAGCATGCATTCCTGTGCCAAGTCACCGACTATATCATGACATTTCAGAGCTGCAGCTCGACTGTCTTCATCTGAGAGAAATTCGTGAAGTTTCAGAAGAAGCCCTTGAATTCCTCCGGAAGAAGACATACCTGCAGCAGTGACCCTAAAGTAACATTAGCATCACAAGCGTTACTTTCTCTAACAACAACATACACAGCCAGGGGAAAGCTGCTCTGAACTTCCTCCCTGCACACTTGCGCTCAATCATTCAATCTCAACTAACCAATGCCGTCAAGTCATCCTTCAAGATATTTTTGTTCCTAGGATGGTGAAGTCATATCCCACCCTACTCTATTTCTGATTGGCTAATACTCGCTGCCTTCCTTGGTTGGGTTGGTTAGGTGTAGGCATCAGGAGCGGGATTGGTTAGAATTAGAGCAAGAACATCAGGATAAACCAATCGGAGGTAGGGTAGTCTACCGTCCTAGGAAAAAAATATTTGCATGGCTCACACTTCTTCTATTAGTTTTTACGTTTACAGATGACATCCATGATGTTGCCTTACTGCCACCTTCAGGTTTCCTTTTCTTCTCTTTTTGAGAATCTGTTTTTCCTGCTGATAGGCTACAGGTTTCATTCTCCCTCTGTGTTCATACATTTTAAAGTGGTAATACACTCATTTCTTGCCTCCACATTCAAGTATACTTTTATCCTATTATTTTCCACAGTTGTATCATAATTTCATACCCTTCATGTGTACATTTCGTGTTATAGGGAAATGCTCAACTGTCTCAGCTTCATTGCATTGATCTCAAAGATCTGTTGGAAGTTTGCGTGTGCTATAAAGTGTACTGTTACGGTTACTGTGCCCGCCTCTCAGCCTGCTTATTGTTACTTGCTCTTTCCATTTTGTTCCTATGAATACACATGAAAGGAACAATTTACCCATGCCTAACTATTCTTGAGGCAATAAAAAAGATATCATTAAGCAGGTCCTGCTGAACACTGGCTGAACCTGTCTTCATGCTTGCAGGGCCAACACAGAATCAATAAATATGAATATTTTGCTGCAGCTAACCTGTTAAATACACTATAATGCCATCAGCATGGCAAGTAGACTGATCTGATGTTCTTTTGTTAATTTCCACTTGGTAAATGGGCATAGCAGCTGCAGACCCTGTTACATCCTTTGATCAATCTATCATCTATATTTATCTATAGTTTCTGTCCATATAAATCTAGTATTATATAATCTTTTATAGTATAGTACTTTTATATAGTATAGTCTTATTACTATTCTTAATCTTAAGTAACTCCAGATCTACACATAGATTTTCCAATTACCTGACAGTTCCAACAGGCCACAAGGTTTAACAGGTCCAATCTCACAGATATTTTCACAGATGCATTACCAGCTCCCCACTCCAATCATGCAAAATACTCATCCCTCAGCCCAGATAGACTCAGTGTCTAGATGGTAACCCTAGATTTGCAAAACTCTCACAGAATTGATCATTTTAATCCAAACCATGTTATTTCTGTACACGAACCAAGAGTTTTTGTGCCTAAGCCTATCCAGACCTTAACCACAGCATTGTCACATCATACAACACAATAATTTGATAATTAATCATTTAAACTTCTTATAGTACATCCATGGTCCTGGTCCTTGTGACAATTACTCTGAGGTGAGAGCATTTAATCATTAGGTAACACTGCCTTCCAGTGTTCACAGTGTGTAACTACAACCTGTATTTTCAGTTTTAGATGTGAATGTTTTTATGTTAGCTGTTAAATGTTAACAGGAGTGTACACATATAATTGTAACTGTTATCATTTTATTCACTTTTACACCCCTGTAACTGTATCTGGGTTGTTAATTTTGCTCACTGAGATAGAAGTTACAATAGAACAGGGGTGTCAAAGTTATTTCAGGCCAAGGGCCACGTACAGCCCAATTTGATCTCAAGAGGGCCAGACCAGTATAACTATTGCATAACAATTTCTACATTTAAAAAAAACTTCTTGAATGTTTCCCACACAGTGTAAACTGCACACTGAATATCAAAAAATTGAGATATAATGTTGGACTTCAGGGTGTTCATCATCTGTTGAAATGTACAGTAAATGGGTGGATCATTAAATGTGATGGTTTAAGAATGTACTTGTACTTCTTTACTGTAAAAAAGGGAAACATTCAAGAGGTTTTTTTTATTTATTTAGAAGTTGTTATGCAATGGTTTTACTGTTCCCGCCATCTTGAGATCAAATTGGGCTGTATGTGGCCCTTGACCTGAAATAACTTTGACCCCCCTGTATTCAAACGTATTATTAATCTTAAATTTACCAACATTTACATGTACAAGTGGGAAATTATACAGAAACATGCCTGAAAAGTTTTATTTTTAAATTCATTCAAACTGTTTATATACCAATATACTTTTCTACTATTTATATACTTTTATATAGACACTATACGTTCTCAAGGCCTTTGTTATGTACAGGGATGCACAAACAGGCAGAAAAATAACACATCAAATGGGGTTGTGACTTTTGTTGTCTTCAAATGCTCATACTCTCTGCTACCTTTGTTTCCCACTGATGACTTTTGGATATTCACAGACACCCTGCTGGGCTCCACTCCCAGGATCCAGACAATTCTTGCTGAAGGTGGCTTTGGCTATGTTGCTTGCTTTCATCAGGCCCAGGAAGAGGTACAGCTCTGCATCACTAAAATTGGACCTGTTTTCAGTGTGAACAGTAAAAATCAAACTCCCACAGCTGGCTATCCTGAAGAGCCTTCAGACGTTAGATCCAGATAAATGTAATATCATAAAATGGAAGTGGCTCTTGCATCCATTAAAGGCACATTTGTTTAGAATTTGAACTTTTGGACCAGAGTTTGTTTGACTTCTTAGAACAAAGGTGTAACTTTTTCCCATGAAGGAGTTACGGCCAGTTGTTCACCAGGTTGGAATTCCATCTTTGTTGTTCTCATGCCATTGTACTGATGAAGAATTATTCAACACATAAACTTTTTTAACCAAATTTTTATTAAACTTAAATTTTAACGGCAAATTAATTCTTATGGATCAAAGTGGACTCTGTCCTTACAAGAATGTGTATTTATGTGTGTGGTTAACCAGAGCATGACCTCATCTGGAAACAGTTGGAGTCATACATGCTGATATAAAGACAGAAAATATTATGATAGTGGACCAACATCAGCAGCCATTGAATGTAAAACTAATAGATTTCGGTATTGCCTGCCGCACATCTGCTGCTGGGTCTAAGCCCTGTGGCCAGACTCTGTGGTACTGCTAAGTGCAACAGGAGAAAACTTGTCATATACCTGTAAATGTTCTGACATTGTATCTCTAATGGCCAACAGGAAAAGGCAGCTCTCAGATGGTGGATGGAAAAAAGCCAACATTCTCAGTGACGTTTCACAGGAAAAACTATTGTTAAGAAGGTTAAAAACTGATTTTAGTTTTAACACATATATACTAACATTATTCTGTTGTTTTCCTTGCACAAGACGCACAAGTTTCTTCCACAAAACCAGTGAGCAACACTGGAGATTTAAGGTACCATCACTCCACCACATCTACTGATCTATATGTTTCTCTGTCTATAAATCTGTCTCTATCTCCTAACTTGAATGCAGTCTCTTTGTAGTGTCCTGAGGAGATTGCTGCTCAGACAGGCTACCACTATGAGGAGACCAGATTCTTCATGTTTAGCTCTTTGGATGACATCAAGCAAGTGGCTGCTCAGCTGATGTCAGGAGACATGGAAGAGCAAAAGGAGCTGCAAAACCTGACAGAGCTGGTGAAGAAGATGCTGCAACTAGATGCACATGAGTGCATCAAACCTGCTGAGATGCTGCAGCATTCTTTTTTCTGTGCTAACCAGCTAACGGACAGCAGGTAAGTTGCGTGTTCAGATGTAACGTGAGTAGCTGCGACTGAGTGTGAACTTCAGGTGATTTGCTGACTTTGGCTGTCCTCCAGTGTCGACTCCTGTTCGACAATGAATACCAAGACCACAGAGATTGCTGAGCCACAGATCAGCCTGCAGTGTTCCTCACCAGACACAACAGGAGGCTGTATTGCATCGACACCAGGGATCCTGGCTGAGGTATCTTATTACTCACCCACAAAGTGTCTGCAACCTGGTTAGTCACATGTCTGAACTCTGAAGTGCTCAGAGTCAATTTGTGTCTCTGCTGCTCCACTTCTGATGATGACCTATACTGAAGGAATAACCAACATTAAAAACCAGTCAACTTAATTAATTCATAACCACTTAAATGTAACTGTTTAACAATAACTTTGGTGGTTGTCTTTTTTTGTTTAATTTCAGTTAGTTACTTGATGGCTATGTTATGTGTATATATATTTATATAAAATCTCCATAGCACATGTAATTTATCCTATAATCTTACTTACACATAATGCAGATATAGAGCATATAGTTTAAAGTACATGTATCCTGACATGAAATCAGACAGTCAGAGAAGATCCTGAATGATATGCAGTCTCTAACTCCCAACAACTTTGATCACTTTTGTCTCCTGTGTAATGCAGGGATCTAACCCTCCTTGTAGTATTTAATCCTCACTAAACTTAGATTGGGTGTTGTTTTGTACTTTACCCACAAAAATGAATGTCATGTTTTGTAAAGTATTTATTCATATCAGTGCTGTCAGGTTACTGTGTTGGAATGAGCTTGTAAGTATTGTTTTTGAGTGGTTCACAATCTTCTATCCTTAAACCCTATAATGACCAAAGTAAAAAACATCTGTATCCTCTATGTGTTTCTATTTTCATCATTAAATTATAATGGGCCTAGCTCATTTATTGTATGATAATGAGATTCACAGATGCGGCATCAACCTCATTTGACTGCACATTGCACAAATTCACCAGCAGATGTCAGCCACGTGCACTGCGTTACCTGTCCCAAATCCATTTTCAGTGATTGAAAAGCCTCAATATCCCAACCATTTCTGGAGGGTATGAAGGTATATATTCACAAGTTTTTTTTCAATAGTTTGAGTTATAATCAATATTTTTTGTATCTTAAACAAATCATAATTGAAAATATAAGCATACTTTACAAACAGACCAGATATTACAGGCAAAGTATTCTTAATCAATTTGAAAGATTTGAGAAAACACCAATCTGGTGTTTTGATTTGTTGTGGTGAAGCTACCCTTATACATTAGGATATAGCTCCTGATGCTTTGTCTCTGTGGAAAATCCTATGCGGGCAAAACAATATTACTCATCCAAGTGCTGCATTATAAAAGTGAAAGGTACCCTCATACAGTTAATTTCCATTCCTGTTAGAACTGAGAGGTTTTCCTGTATGTATACATAGATCTAAACAGTGAACAATTATAAAATAAAAAACAAAAATAATAGTGTATTTCGTATTTATTATTTAAAACAGAATTTCAGTATTGTTACATTTTGATACCTACTTATTGTCTGGGTATTGACTCCTTTGATGACATTATAAATCATTGACCATCAGGAGGTGACTGTGTCTGGTCAAAGGCAGCTCCCAGACAGACCAAACAAAACATTGAGAGTGCTGTGTTTTTCTCAGGGGGAATGTACCCATGGCCAAAAGTTTCCTGCTCTAAGAAAAAAATATGCAGGTTGCAGAGCAGTGCAAACTGAATGTGGCTGCACAACAGACTTGCTATTCATGTAGGCCTCTCTATATAAACTGTAGGGATTTACAACCCAGGCTAACGCAATAAACTGTCTGCTGCCTCTGCAGCAGTATAGTGCAACGTGTCTGTGTGCTTTTTGTGCACGATAAAGTTCTAATCAGGCTCCTTTATGTTATTTATTGAACCTTTATCAATCCGTTATCTTTTAACTATGTGGTATTCAAGATATTTCACAGATTTCAGGCTAGTCAGATAAAGTCAAACTTGTCAGAATAATATTAAAAGTGAAGAGATATACGTTCAGAATAAGCTGTTTTGTTTAGCATACACAGAAAATGCTCTGGGTTTTTTATTTTTATGACATGCTTTATTTAAAAACAGGATTATGCATTTTGACACAGTTTTTAAATCATGACTGTTTTTTTTTTTAGAATATATAAAATAACATAGGATGATATGAGAATATGAGGATTGTAATTTTTTTTTTTTTTTTAGGTACAACTAATCTTGATTGGTCATAGTCAGCTAACATATTACCAATTACTATCTTGGGGATTTATGTTGACAGGTGTGACCAAAGGGTCACACTCACACACTTTGTTGTTAAAGGACTCACAAAATTACCAACACACTCACAAAACACACATAATACATTAAGTTATCTGTGTGGTATTTAAATAGACTTATATTCATTTCCAAGGGATTCACCCTACCCTAACTATAACCACGGCTTGCATAAACCTAAACCTAAATCTATCCATAGCCAGTTTTTAATATAGACATAGCTTATGTCCCCAGTTGTACAGGGCGTCCCCCATCAACTGGTCTTAAATCATGTTGTGTGTCCCTGAGAGAGAGAGAGGGAGAGAGAGAGAGAGAGAGAGAGAGAGAGAGAGAGAGAGAGAGAGAGAGAGAGAGAGAGAGAGAGAGAGAGAGAGAGAGAGAGAGAGAGAGAGAGAGAGAGAGAGAGATTTTTAAGACGTTGTATTGTCCTCATTCATTGGTGATGATAACCCAACCCTACCTTTGGCTTTGGTCCCTATAAGCTACCAATGGTCCCCACAAGGTTGGTGTTTATACCAAAAAAGTCCCAATAAGGTAACGCACATACACACACACACACACACACACACACACACACACACACACACACACACACACACACACACACACACACACACACACACACACACACACCAATCACAAGTTACAGCCAACATCACATGGAAAGAGGAGGCGGTTCAACACGGCGGAGCTGCGCCGGACTCAGTGAGGGGTTTCGGGACTCAGAAAGATAAGGACACCGCAGCGTTTGTGGATTAATTTGTCTCTCTTAAGACTGGCTGTCGGTCATTTTTTGTCCGAATCAGGATTTCCTTCGGCAGCAATGTTTCAGGATTCAGCGGCTGGTGTGTATTTTTGTCTGATAACTTGGAACCTTTGCTTGAGAATAGCTCAAATCAGTTGGATGTGAATAAATCATGTTTCCCGGCATGTTGAAGACAGTTATAGTCGGTATAATAGTTATAAGTGACGGTCTCTGTTTATCATTAAAATCCAAGCTAACTCATGTAGTGTAAAAACGCCGCTTTGTTTACTCACAAACTCCTACTCTGGAAATAAAGTACTAAAATCTTTTTAAACACAACATTTCGCCACATAGGCTATTAGCCTAAATGTACGAAGCATGTCTGATATTTAAAGTTGAGAAGTTTAAGAGTTTTTTCGTTTTGTTATCGTTTTAAAAAGTCAGTTTTATAAAAAAAAAAAAGTGTTACTTGGTAGATTTATCGATGCTAAATTTACCGGTCGAGTTGAACGGTCCCAGGGTCTTTAAAAAGGTTCAACTCGTCGTATATTATGTAGTGATAAGCAAAAAACGTGTCGTGTTGTTTTTTACTACCTGTTGAAGTGTTTAAAATTAAATTATGAAAGTGCAGAACATGTACATGTAGTAACAACAAACGTGTAAGAAACAGAGAGAGGAATATTTATAGGTGTAAAATCTGTTATTTCATCTATTTATTTATGACAAAGCTTAATGTCTTGTTTTCATGTGAGGTGTTGCACTTAATTCACAGCTGAACATACATACTGTGGTGTAACTGGTTCAGGTTTCCACTCTGTTTGGTGTTCAACTGTTTTATCTCAGATTTATGTTGTGGTTTGTACTTTGGGTTATGACTGTATTAAGATCAAGAGTACTGAGTCTTATTCAGCACTACAGCACCAGCCTGATGAAATCACCCCACACCTTGTTCAGAACAGCAGTTGTTGAGGAGCTGTCCAGCTACAGACATCTTCGGACGATAAAGCCATTCAAACTCCTTGCAGATGCTTTATCGTCAAATTCAGAGAAAATACAGCATCTCATGTCTAAGATGTGTGTAAACAAATGGCAGCGATGCACTACAGTGTTCTGAATCAAAGCGGGATGAAGAGAAGTCCAGTTAGACTTGTTGCTGGAGTTTATGTCTTGCTGAATCCCATCTGTGAAACAGTCAGGCATGTTGTGTTATTGCATTCAGTATTGTTTGTCTTCCTTCTCCTCTGCAGTGTTCTTCATCCCTGTTGAAGCACAGTGTTGGGTCTGAGAACCGAACTGAACCACAGGACAACAGGCACCAGGCCTAAGGGCCACTGGACTGTGAAAGCATGCTTGCTGCCATGCTGCGGCAGAGTACTGGTGGAGGATCAGGAGGTGGTGGTGGTGGTGGCGGTGGCGGTAGTGGCAGTGGCAGCAGCAGCACCAGTGGAAGTGGAACCAAACTCTCTCTAGGTATCTCCAGACTCTCTGGCTCTGGCTCTGGTTTGGGTTTAGCGGGCCCTGCTGGCTTGGGCCCCTGGGTGCCCGGCAGAGCCTCCAAAAGTGGATCGGTGAGCTCCGACAGCCCTGATATCCCCGCCTCAGATCCCAACTACATCATGCAGCTGGTCAGCGATGTGCGCAAGTTTGCTGATGTGCTTCTGCAACTCAAAGAAGTTTTCAACTCCAAAGGTATGTTCAGAGAGAAACACTGTCATTAAAGACAGTTTGGACATTAGTGTTTATTTGTAGCTTTTAGCTGTTTTAGTGTCTTTTTTGAACTGAGGACAATAAGTAGACAGCATAACATACCCTTTAAAACCAAACAAGACTTTTTTGAGGTACTGATAATGAGAATTTCCGTTGTTAACCCACCCACATAAAGAGACATGCTATTACAATCCCTAATGAATCATATTATATTCACAATGCGAATAACTTGAGCAATATCTGCTGCTTTTTTTCAGAAGTGTCTTTTGGGGTAACCTGTCAATGATTTGTTACCTCAACATTCGTCCACTGTTGATGGATAGGTGCTTTTCAATAAGTTACAACAGTGCGGAAGCTTCCGCCCAATAGTAATGAGATGTTATCGTGTTTCTGTTGCTTGTAATGACACGAACACAGCAATGCAGTTAAACGGTGATTCATCTGCACTGGGATTATTGTATTTTGGCTCATTGACAGGACATGTTCTTCCCTTTTAAAGTGTAGCAGTGTAGCGAGAAAAAAACAGCGTAATAGTGTCAGCGCAGCCAAAGGGATTTATAACGGAATGTAGCTGCCAGTCAACTCTTGTGTACACACTGTTGCTTTCACCACAATGTACACAGTCGCAGGCCTATCTACCTGTTTTGTCCCACCTCTGGCCTTGGCTGAGCGGTCGGTCAACCGGCCTTATCTGTCTCTTACATTGGTTTTTGCCCTCTGTGCTTTGTTCTGTAAAGTAAAAAAACACAAAATCACACAATGCAACAGTCAAACAAATGATTACAGTAAGAAATTAGCAGAAAATGGTCAAAAGAAAGTATTCAGATCTGTGATAATCTTCTTTTTTATATTTTGTTGCACTTTCTCTTTCCAAGTACACTGTGGCCACATTAAACAACAGCAGCATTCCAGTGGGATCTTTTGACGCCCACGCTTTTTGGACACAGTAAAACACTCACTGAGCCATTAATTAAGAGGCTTTCCTTCATCAGTGATGAAATGACCTGTTTTCAAACCGTAAGGAAATGTAGAGACAGGGTTGAGACCTACTGCTGTCTGTATGTGTGTAAATGTGTATATTTGTGTGGGTGGTAATAACATTCTTTCATTGGTATGTTCGACGTTGACTTTTGGATCAAACCCAGATTTGTTAATCCCCAGATATGTTAAGGAAGGGCTAGAAAATATGAGGTGAGGCAGCCATGCCTTTATCCCCGCCATTAGTGGCATACCATGACACCCAAATTCTGGAAAAGGGAATCCCAGCCTTTTTTTCTTCTTTTTTTTTGTTCGTCTGGAGAGGTCAGTAAAGGTGCTTGACCCAGCTGGACAGAGAGCAGGACTCGCATCAGGCACTTTTCAAGCTTGAGAGACTTTTCAGTGACCGGCCAGCATGCTACAGATCAAAGCAGTAAATCATCACATGCTATGTCGTTTTGGTTTGGGTTAATAGCAGATTAATGGTGATCAACACCCAGGTTTTTTGGTATGTAACAAGGGTGCATAGCTGTCATTCTAGACATTGGGTGCTTCCTGCTAGTCATTAAGAAAGTGGTTTATAATCTGGGTCCTCTAATAAAACATAATTGCACAGACTGTGAGTAGTACCTCTCGAACATCAAACTTTAAATGGACCTTTTTTAAAAAAGCAATTGCCAAAGAATAGAACTCAGTGACTGTGACTGAATTGTGGCGCTAATGTAGTTGCACACAATTATCAGTTCCAGTAAGTGCAGGCTCAATTATGCAAATTCAGTCTGTGAGATGCCAACACGTGATTGTCAAGCAGGGTATTCCCATCAGAGAGTTTATTTGAGCTAAATACAGGAAAAGGCAGCTTTGGGAAACTGGGTTGTTTGCTGATGTAGAAAACAGACCTGTTTACTATTGAGGAAAGTAGCAAAGAGACCATTGTGCCTCACAGTCATTACAAACTCCAGCAAAAAAAAGGGCATGTTTAATCACCTTGTCTGAAAAGGTGTCTTATAACTATGGGCCTCTGACTGGTTATCCCACTGATCATTAGAAGAAGGAAAGGCTATTAAATTTGACCATGTGTCATTCTTTCGACACAGGAATCAAGGAAGTCATCTTTTGTTTAGCTGGTCACGTCAGGATGGTTCGCAATCGTCGTCCAAAGTGTCATTGTTGAGGTTTAGCGCTCCAGGGCTGTAGCAGAGCGTGCTAACAGATTGTTGGGAGTCGCTGACTTGTGCTGTGATTGGATGTGATTTAAATCCCCCTCTAATTTATGGCCATATTGTCTCTGCAGTGCATCACAATAGTTCAAACCTCTCATTACCCTGGCCACTCACTGAAACCGAAGGGAACCCTTTTTTACCACGCAGAGTGATATTCAGCTTTAGGGCCCTGTAGCCTCTGCAACAGTGCCTGCATTCACAGTCAACGATGTGAGTCTGACACCCATTGTTCCAGGAGGCATCCCCAGACTAGCATGCTGCTGCTAACTGGCAGCTTCTGCAGAAATGATACTTTCCCAAGTCAAAAATAGCTGTGGCCTGTGGGATTAATCCCAGAGGGAGTTTCTTTAGCCAGTTCCATTAAGAATGTTTTTTTATTTTTCTAGCGATGTACATCAGCCTTAAATGGTAATTATTGCGTGCTTGCTGTTCAGCTGTGGGTGCAGTCAATGACGCACGCATGGCTGAACTTGTTTTTTACTAGTGCCTGAGAAGAAATTGTTTACGTGCCTCCATTGTTGTCAGGTCAGCATTGAGGACCTGTTGGCTCCATCGTGTGACACATATTTACTTTCCTTTTTTTAAGGTCACGACCTTGTCCAGTGCCCACTTGTGAAGGACATGTCAGTAATTGGAGGGGATTATTATTTTGAGGTTGGTCCTCAATGGGGTCACAGAGGACGTTTGGAGACCATATGAGCTGTGGAGGTGGTCTCCGTGGCCTTTGTGTTTGATGGTGAATAGGGCCTCTGAAGCTCTCCATCATACGATTAGCGTAACAAACATTTGGTTCTAGCGTGTCTTCATTGAGAAAACAACAGACGCCAAGCTAGTTTTGAATCCGCTGATTGTTTTTCAGAAAGCTCTGCAGAAGATCACTTGGTCTGTTTTTTTGAGGATGCATTCTTGTGGCTGATTGTCTGACAAGGACAGGTGTGTCATCAGTGTTTTCATGTCCTGGCTCTGTCGAGCAGAATGATAGCCCATTTTGCGTGTCAGCTGCTTAAGAATAAAAACTGCACCAGTGAGCATTCACTCAGTGTACTTTCCCCTCAGTGTAATCTGAACTGTTATCAAAATTTTAAGTGTC